>NW_027104247.1:961005-1275080 GCF_902728285.1 Clytia hemisphaerica | reverse complement strand
CACCGTTGGAAAATCATTTAGATATTTTTTTTTTTGGAATGGGGTTTTAATAGACCCATTTGATACAGAGATGCGAAAACAATTCAAAAATGAATGTGATCGAATAAACATCAAAATTATACTTTCAGAATTATGTATCATTGCAGACATTCTTCTGATGTCCATTAATGACTACATTAAAATATTTGGTTGCAATATCGATTAATATCATATCAATGTTGCCATCGTAATATTCTCACTCGTACATGATATGATGTCCATAAACATGGGTCAATTCATAACATAAAATAATGAACATCAAATCAACATGAAAATAATATATAGATTTTAATGTTCTCTTTCGTGACGTTATTTTGACATTGATAGCATGTCAAAATTAAACGTAAAATTATGAACATCATATCAATATAAAAATGACATCTTTGTGATGTTCTTTTGCATTACGTTATTTTGACATCGATATTAATGTCTAACTATAACGTAAAAAAATTGACATCATTTCAACATAAAAATGATATCTTAATTTTGACATATCTTTTCATGACGTTATTTCAACATCCATACCTAAACTTAAAAATTATGTCTGTAAAAGAAACGTCAATTTGACATCATTTCAATATTCGTCTTTAAACATCAGGTAATGCAACGTTTAAAATACGCTAATATTACATCACATTAGGATGTGAGATAAAATTGATGTAATCTGAACGTCAAATTTACGTCATGTGTTTACTGGGCCTTCTATGAGTACAATGTTAATTTTTTTTCGCCTGCGGCGCTTTATTTTACCCTCTTCCATCCTTTTTCTTCAACTTTTTCAAAACTTCTATCAATATTGAAACCTGGTGTATCCACCAGGGGTTAAAGAGAATGTGTCGCCCTTATGAATTGGGCGTATGAGAGTGCTCTTCCGCGGCCCGCTAGAAATGTTTGTTTGACGGATACGAAAGTCAGTTTTCATGGAAATCCAAGATGGCGGCTGTTGTTTCATTCGACATCTAAGTTTTGTTGCAAGAAGAGAAATTTAACATTATTTAGCAAACTCGATTCGACTCAAATTTATTGCTCATTTTCCCCTAGCTACAAATGCTCACCCCCAAAATGAGAGATTGCCAAAATGATCAAAATTTTCGCTGTGGTTTTTGTGGTCTTATACTGACTAACTTTCTCCGTTTTAGAAGATCTTATAAGCTGTTTGACCTTTCTTACACCAAAATTTTTTGCCTGCGGCGCCAAAATTTGAAAGAACCCTTCTTCCCAACTTCTGCATTTTGGGGCCTCTTTCAGCCATGACCTTTAATGGAGAGTAAAGTAAGACCAGCGGCGCAAAAGTTTAAAGATTATCAGGTAATTCTCCTGATAAGAGTTTTAGAAAGCAAAAATCTAAATCGACTTACTAGGTATAAAATTTCGATTTCAAAGATTAGGGGCGTTACTTTCAACCAGTCACTGCTCTTACAGTTTAACATTTTCACTTAATGATGGAGGGCGCAAATAAGGAAAAAAATACCAGGGGCGCCAATTTCATAGTTTGCACCACCAAGAAAATTAAGCCAGGCCGCTACTGAATATATATTTTTTTTGTTTCAGTTCTTAATTTTGTACACGTTTTTTTATGATAACATTTTGAAGATAATATCGTAAAAAGACAAACTTGCAAGCCAACGCTTACTCGATTCTCAACCTATATACAACCATTACCATTTTCAGATTTTCCGCAGCAAAAGAAATATCATAGCCGATGATCATTCGGTTTATCAAAAACACAAATATATTTCATATATTTTTAAAGCTTGAAAAGGTACACCCCGTACCACACCCTGCTCAAGTGAACCTTCTCATACGGGGGGAATCTGTAAGCTCTGATATATGACTTGCATGTTTTTTATAAGCATACCGATGCCTGAATTTGTCTAAAAAATATACATATTACAAGCATATTACTGAGCTTGCTTTTGAGGTGTGTATACAGTACACGGTCTTCATTCAACAAGTGTAGTAAACAAAAGTATCTTCAAACTGTATTTTAATTTAAAAAGAATACAAGAGAAAACGAAAAAAACACAAAATCTTTGTGTCATTACTTATTTCTCTATCCTCATGTATAGCGACGACAGATTTTGGAAAAATTCTAGACTGGAGAATTTTTCGGAAAAATAAGCATATGATAAACATAATTAGAGCCTGAGTCTAAAATATTCCTAAGCATAACTGAGCTTGTTTCCCAAAAACATATGCTTATAAAAAAAACATGTTTCATGTTGAAATTTCGTCCAGACAGAGGTAGAGCCAACAGAGGCAGTGGATGAACCACCGTTAATTGACACATTGCTCAAAGACACTGGCTGCAGTACAACACAAAAACTAAGCACTACAATGTGTAGCCGCGAGCGCTAAAAGTCCCGAATTCACATGGTTAGGCTGCAAGCAACCCTCTGATATGATTTGATATATCAGAATAAATTCTGGGGATGCGCGCAGCCTAGGCAGGACGGTATGTTGAAATTCAATTTAATGGACTAAATAGATAAGCAGTGCTCGCGGCACTGAATGTACAGTAAATTTGTTAATGCTACTGTCGACATGACTAACGATCTGGCAGCCTGGTGTACGATTATCAGAGGTAGGCAGGTGTCCAACCCCAGCTGCCGGGAACAATGTACGTTAAACCAATCGTACAGAAGTAAGAAAGCACGCACTATAAAAGCAATGTGGTTTGTTCACCAGATAAAATGGATACAATAAACTCATCTTAAATCTTGATCTTTTTGCTGTATTAAATGATCGTTAAGTTCTGATTTACCAAACTTTTGGTACGCACAGTCTTTGATTACAGGGGGATTACTTGGGCAAAAAGGGGTCAGGGTACCTTTTTTTACCTCCACCAGTTCCACGACGGATCACAAAATCACCAAAATAGAAAAATCAGTTCTCTGTAGCTTGTACCTTTTTTAGAGATTTTGGGAAAAAATTAGAAAATTTTGCGAAAATTTTGCAAAAATTTTGCAAGCCTTAGTCTCATACACTCACTTTTTTTGAAAAAACGAGCTCCACAAAGGGTTAATCTTTCAAACTTCAGGGGTGTCGGTCGGCAAGGGTAGTAACCCCCTCCCCCGGCGTTGATTCGATCAATTATCGCATGTGTTGCCTTCAACACTAAAAGAATTTGTTTCAGAAGTCGAGGATAATAAAATTTACTGTCAATGCAAACTATGTACTGTATTTTAAATACTTTATACACTTTTAGTGTTTTTAATATATTGTTGGCATAAAATTAGTATATTTTAACTATGTAAACCTGTCTAACGTTGAATAAAGTGAAAAGAAAAATAAAATCAATCCGATTTTAGAATGCAAATTGATGTAGGAAGACCAGGTGATATACAAGGAACATTAAAAAGGTTTCAAGCCTGGCAAATTGAATTAGTTATTTTACGGGCCCGACCGACCCTGATATTCCAAAAATCGAAGTGAAAAAAAATTTGATTTTCGTAGTACATTTTTATTTTCATTGCTTTACAGACTGCCAAATTTTCAACATTTTGATAGTTTTTTCACGGTTTTTGAGAATTTCATGTTCAATTTTTCATTTTATCCATGAATTCGAGCTTTCTGTGTCTTTTTATTTTCTATCTCGCATTTTTGTGTGCTGCATTTTTAAGAGATTTTATAGGTAGAATTCTACTTTTATTTTTATCGCCGACCGACCGACCCTCTTTTTTTGGGTAGTTTGGCCCGTAAAACAACAAATTAAATTGGCCTCGCTTTACAGCCTGGATATCCAGGCCAACTCACTAGGCACAGAAGAAAAAAAAGTTTTGCAAGTTTTATTTTCTCAATTTATTAACATTTGTTAACATTTCTTAAAAAATGACTATTTACTTTTAATGTTATATTTGCAAGACTGTGTCAAGTTCCCATAGCAACTCAAATTAGCAACAGAAAAATTGCACAAATAAAATACAGTGTTAACACGACTACGCCGGAATGGTCAAAAGTTTTTTCATAAAGTTTCATATATAAAAATGTATTGATCTGGGTTGTTTGTCATTTTGTCATATGATTCAAGTTTCAATAGATAAGATAAATGTTGATCTAGATTTGTTGATTTTATGGGTTCTAAACCAACGTTTTTAAGGTGCTTAGAGAGTTTTTTGAAGCTAGGTAGTATTAGAAATCGCTAATAACGTTAACATTGAAGGAAGGCTTTTACATTTACTTCATCAGTAGATGAAAAATTTAAAGAGGTAATCAGATTGTTTGAGATCTTCAGCTTGCAGAAAGCTTCTATGGTACAGACCCGGGGGAGGCAAAATTTTGCACGGACATGTGCCGCTGCGCGCTGGTCAGGCTCCTTTTTTTAGGTTCTGAAGATATCTGACATGGTCTTAAATCCCGGGGGGGGGTACTAGGGTTGGTGAATGAGGGGTATGTGCGGACGGGACCTCCGAAAACCGACCCTTAGAGAGACCAAATTTTAGTGAAAAAGTGACCCTTAGAGAGACTTTTTCGAAAAATTTTCTCTGATTTTCAAAAATTTCCTACCCTTAGTGAGACTTTTTTGTAATTTTTTCTCTCAAAATCACAATTTTTTTCTAGAAATCGTGATTTTTCCCACCCTTAGAGAGACTACTTTGAAATTTCCTGATTTTTGTAACCCTTAGAGAGACTTTGAAAGGTGAAAAACCCGACCCTTACCGTCCGCACATACCCAGCACCTATTTTTGCCGAAGTACACCCCCCCGGGTCTTAAATGTAATTTTCAAGATGTGTATCTGACAGGGTCGACTTTTGGTTATTTTTTGGACAAAACCCCCAAATCTCTTAATTATCCTAATTATTTTCAAACGACGAGAATTCATAATTCGAAATTTCTAAAGATTGGTTCTCATATAGTTAAAACAGGTTAAAAGCCAAAAACTTGTAACTAAAAATATTGACTTTGGACAAAACATTTTCAAGTTTTTATTTTTGACAATAGAAGGAATCTACATTCCAAATTTCTCAAACAATGTCATTGATTATCCCTTTAAGAACTTAGATCAGTCGAATAATTACGAAGCAAAGCAGAGACGTTTGGCAAGAAAGATGGAGAAAAACAAAGAGAGGAAGAAAGGCAAAAAGAAAGAAAAAACAAAAAGTAAGATAATTCTTTTGAAAACAAGAACATGTTTAAAAATGTCTTAATGCCTTTTAATACTTACTTATTTTCGTGAACAAAAAAGGTTAAATTGTTATAATGACAAGAATACCCCTGTGTCACAGACCCGCTGGGAGCCCCACTAGAAAGATTGACAAAAATTTCGTCCCCGGTGGGAAAATACCTCAGAATTTCAGCCCACTTGGAAATTCAATGCTTAAGAATTGCACAAAACCATTGCCACTGAATTTTTTAACCTTGGAACAATAGAATTTCTATCCCCATTGGGATCTTAATAGGAATTCTGAAGAAAAAGTTCCACCGGGGCTGTGAGACAGAGGTGTACAAGAAAATGATTTGTGTTTTCAGTCAGATTCTTCCCACGTTTTTTCCATGAGACAGGGGTGTACTTTAGAAAAAAACGGAGGCTGTATTCCTGCAATACTTTCGCTACACGTTTTTTTGTAAGGACATCCAAAGTTTTTGAAGCCTAAGGGTGTTCTTAACTTTTAGTGCTTTAAGCCTAGAAATGTTCTTAACATGTTCTTATTTACACCATTTTGTGAGCATTTTTGTCCATTTTCTTAAGAAATTGTGTGTTTTAGAGTCTGCAAAGCCCAAAAATGTTCATAGCTTGTTCGTAATATTTTGACCATCGAAGCCTTATGTATGTTCTTATATAGTTTGTTCTAATAAAAAAACATGTATTTTTTTCTTTCTTGAGTCATGCATGTTTTTCGTTAATCCAACAAGTGAAATATTAAGTGAAGGGTGAATTTAGTTACTTCCCTCCCTCTGATATTCAAAATACAGCTCGACTAAAATTCTACGTATATCTCCTCTCGTTTTACAGAAATTGCAACTGAGAAAAAAACAAAACCGATGGAGAGCGATCAACAAGCAGGAGAAGGGTCTCCCCCACAGGTGCCAGACAAAGTTGAAGATATGGAGCCTAAAGCAGAGATGGAAAGTGGAACGAAGCAAGGCGATGGAGAGGAAATGTCGGTTGAGACATCAACACCAATCAATGAAAACCCTCAAACAGGAGAAACGAAAGAGAACAAAAAAGAAAAAGACTCAGAGAGTCCTCCAAAAGACACTGCACAGAATGAAACAGATGTCAATAGAAATGTCCCTGAAGGTCAAGGCCAGACAGTACAAGATTCAGTGAATCCATTGCAAGGCACTACAGTTGCCACTAAGAATCACGATGAAGGTCTAGAACAATTAGAATCTGAGAAAATTACTAAAAATGACGAAGATGTGTCCAATGTCGTTGGTCAACTTGTGGAGAATGTTTCTCAATCAGAAACAGATATTCGAGTGAATGATGAACAACCTCAGAATAACGAAACTGAAACGAATGCTCAAACTAATGAAGAAGCTAGAGACGAAAATTTAGAAGAAACAATTGATAAAAATGACGCAAAAGTAAGTGAAGAAGACCCACAAATCAACGAAAGCGAGTTGAAAGTTGCTGGTGGAAAAGAAACGAAAGACTCAGAAACCATTGAACCATCGAACCATATTGTTAATGGTCAAAATGCCAACCTAGATGAACGAAATACTGATTCTTCAACTGTTGAAGTAAATAAAAACGTGGATAATATCGAGGACAATGAAGCAGATAATGTTGGCAATGAGTCTAGATCAAATGAAGTGGACCACCAGACGAATCAGGTGGAGATCACTCAGAACAATGCTTCGAATGGTGACTCCACCAAAGATGTAGTAGATTCAAATGAAAATAAAACTGTCCAATCTGATAACAAAGTATCGAATGATTATAACGGCAATGGTGATCAGCACGATACTGATGAGATATCAGCGATGGTAAAACCTTTGAAAGTTGATAGTATTGATGATAATGGAGCAAATCAAACCTCACAAGACACAGGTGAAGCCAATGAAGTTAAGAACAATGAAAATAAGTCTCAGGAAACTGTTAATATGATGTCCGAATCGACGAGCCAAGATGTCGATAAGGAGGACTTAATGGATGACATTCTTAATACTGATGATGGACTCGTTGACCCAGACATTGATAATATTGAGAAGTTAGATACAACAAAACTAAGCGAGGCAAAAGATAGTGACCTCATTAGAATTAAAGACGATAGTCCGAATCTCTTCGATTCGAAAGAGCATGATCGAATATCGAAATCGTCGATTGCAGACGACATCGATCAATTCCTCGATGATGAAGAGAACAATGATGATGAAGCAGCGGACGCGCTAACTGATCAATTGCTGACTCAGCAATTACCAAGTGAAACGAAACAATCGCCGAACGTCGAGGCACTGGCCTATGAATCAGGTACGCTCCACATGTTTTTTTTGTAAGAACATTCAACATTTTTGAAGGGGTGTTCTTATCTAATTTACTTTTATAAAAAAACGTGTATTTTCAGTCGATGATAGGCGAGTCCCAGAGTTTTAAAAGATTTTGAAAAAAAAAAATTCAAAAAGTGTTCAAGATCGAGAAAAAATAAAAAAGTTTTCGCCACTCGAGCCCCAAGTCTTTTGAAAAAAAACAAGTTAACAAGACATCGGTTAAGGTAAAGGGACACCCTGAAACCTATTTTCTTACTATTTCTCAAATTGTTCTCTTATCTTGTTCGATTTTCAGGGTAAAACATTTATTTAAGGTTTGATTTTGCTTAAAACGCAGCGAATCTCAGTCGTTCAAATCTCACCACTGCCCTTAAATTGTTTTTGGCTTTTTTGAGCCTCATTGTTCTTATAAAAAAGAGAGTCAAACATGAATCCCAGGAGGGGTACTAGGTTTGGGAGGTGACGGGTATGTCCGAGCGAAAATCGAAATCGACCTTTGAGAGACAAATTTGGTGCTTTGGGACCCTGAGGACTTTTTCTAAATTTTGGTCATTTTTCCAATTTTGTTGATTTTCACCAATTTTGTCAAAATTCTTGGAAATCGTGCCCTTTGAGAGAGAAATTTTGATTTTTGTGATTTTGGGACCCTTCAGAGATAACTTTAGAATTTGTACCCCTTTGAGAGCTTTGAGGACTGAAAAATTACCCTATGGCTCGCACATACCCGGCACTATTTGCCTAAGTACCCCCCACCGAAGTGAAATCATTGTATGAAAAGGCGAACATTCAAAAGTTTGTATCGATTTCGCCCAACACCCCCTTCACAGCCCCGGTAGGATTTTTTCTGCCGTGGAATAAAAAATAACGGACTAAACTCGAGGGGATTGATAGTTCCAATAATTTTTTGGATTTGATTTCATCCTTCATTTTCGAGTAAGAAAATTCAGTGGGAGGGATTGTTGATTTGAAAAAATGGAGTATAATTTTCCAACTGAGGCGATATTTTGGTAACTTTTCTAGTGGGAAGGGGCCCAAGTGGGTCTTTATTATAAAAGAATTTACAGTTATAGGCGCACGGTGGGCCTCTAAACCGGTCTGCTTACAATATCACGATTCGTTATTTACCTTGTTAAAGAATTTCTTGATAAGGTATTCAGATTTTGCTTTTCCAATTTCAATCATCTTTTTCATTGTAGAATACTTGACACGAAAAGTTCAAGAAGGAAGGAACAATGAAAAACATTTGAAAAGAGAAATTGATGACAAAGATCGGAAATTAGAAGATGCTGAACGCAAAATTAAAGACCTTCAAATACGACTGATTAGGTAAGAGATATACCACAGCTGGCATGCATACAACGTTGTTTCAACGTTCATCTAACGTTATATATGAACATTAGATGAATGTCGAAACAACGTTGTGTGTCAGCTGGGTCGAATTTGGAATCTATGCTAAATATTACATTCTAATGCTTTCTTTCAGATATTGTGTTTTTCTCAATCCTGAACATTGAATAAGTTGGCTCCCTTTTATAAAACTTCTAATTTGTATCTGGCCATTGTTACCAAATCTGTCAAATTCTTTCTACCGCACCCCAGAAGTCACCTTCAAAAGTCGAGTCGAAATGACTTGGGTTTATATGTTGAACTGTCCACCTACAAAAATATGATAGTATCATTTGCGAGGTGGAGTATATAAGATTACGTCATGTATCAAGAATTAACATTTTTCAGGTTCGCACGAGACGATGAAGCAAAGGATAAACACGTGGCAACACTTGAAAAAGAAATGAAAGAAATCAATCGACGATTAGAAGAGGTCTTGGACGAGCATCAAGAACGCATTGTTGCCCAGCAACAACATCAACAACAAAATGGCGGGAAAATCACACCAAAACAAAATGGCGGAATAGCTACACAACAGAACAATAAACAAAGGAACACTCAAAGAATGTAACTGACTCCAAAACATGCGTTCTTTTATAACATAATATCTGGTCTTGAAATTTGTTGTCTTCATGACGTCGTTTCAACGTTCATCTAACGTTATATGGATTGTGGTATGAAATGGTTTCTAAAGGGAAAATTGAAAATTTATTTTCCTTTTATGGTAAAGTTTACGTAATTGTTAGTAGGAAAACAATAGTGTAGCAAATTTTGCTAGACTGACTACTGTTCTATACAAACCTTGAAACAATGCATTTTGGGAAAATCTAAAATACTACTCGTTAAGAGTACATACTTTACCTTTTCGAGTGTTTAGCAATTTAAAGTTCGTTTTGGACTGCGCTTTGAATGCTAGTTGATAAATTTATTCGAATATTTCAATTTGGGAGGGGTTTATAGACTTCCAGGCTATATTCTGAGCCCTATTGGACCATTCTTGGATTTTTGGATATGAGTCTTAAGTCTAGCGTTAAAACTCAGAGTTACAACTCTACCCTTCCAACCTAATTTAGAGCGCTTCCAAATCGTTTGTGGTTGTAAGATTTCGTGGGAGTTTCCCTTTTTTCTCAAATGTTATTACTTTGATTGTAATAGGAGACAAAAGTAATAAAATTTAGGAATGAGAAATATTCTATATTGAAAAATTTTATCGCAGAAGTTTATTTAGGTAAACTGATATACACATTAGTTTTTTTATAAGAAAAATTTCATGAATAGAGTCTCAATTTTGAAAAAATAAAATTAATAAGATTAATTTGAGAGCTTTATATTTCAAAAATGGTTTATAAGTTAAAACTTTTAAATACAAAAAAAAAACGTTTAATACAAAGCCCTTTAAATTTTCAAATGGAAAAATTAAAAATGAGAACCACAAATATGTGCCCAAATAACTTTAGATGAACGTTGAAACAACGTTGTGTGCCAGTTTGGGGTATATACACTTTTTATCAGAAAACGAATTCTAAGAATATTTAGACTGGAACTTTGCAACAAAGAAAAAACAACATATTAAGAACACGACCAGCCTGAAAATTGAAGAGATTTCCCACATTTGCTTAAAATTATCTGAAGTCATAAGAACTTTTTGTAATTGCAGAAATTCTTTTACTTTCCAACTTTAAATTGGAACATATGACTAGAGGGCCAATTTTTATAAGCCAAAGACGTTCTATATATATAAGTGAACTAATTTTTAGAACACCAATCGGTACATTTTAGGCTCGGAATCGTCAAAAAAATAAGTACATCTAGGTTTAGCCCCATATTTTAACACGTTCTAATAAAGAAAATTTCGTATATTGCAGTGTTACATGATGATGCTAATATAAAAAATCCTTCAATTTTCCGTTTTCCTTATCATTACTCTATATTCCTTTTTTTATAAGAATACACTCTAACTCATAATGGAATTGGCCAAAAAACTAAGAATATACTATAAGAATATCACCATCATGGAATTCGGCAGCAGGACTTTAGAATGTCATTTTTAGAATATTTATAACTATAAGCTCAACACTTTCACAAAAATACCATTTTATGCTTCAAGTATGTGTATTATATTAAATTTAGGTTGGATTTGAATTTTAACCTGAGAACACCACGAGAATATTGTAGAATGATTTTCCTCAAAATGTTAAGAAAATCCCGTGATGAAATAGAAAAACACCATTCTTATAAAAAAGCCCTTAATACAAGTACAAGTGTACTTTTTCTCAAGTTTGGCAGTCTAACATGCTTATAAATATAAAGAACATAAGGCTAAAATATTAAGAACAAGTTAAGAACATTTTAATGACTTTGCGATCTCCAAAACACTCGAATTTTTAAGAATAATGAACAAAAATACGCACAAGATGGTGAAATTAAGAACATGTTAAGAACACTTTAAGACTCGAAACTCAAAGACTTAATAATATTCGTTGGCTTCGACTGAAAATTTCCTTTGTTCTTATAAATATTGTATTCTAACAAAAGCTTTAGACAAAAGTTCCCTGAGTCTATAATGCTTATTTTATCCTAAATATTCAATAAATTACGGTTTAAACGATATATTTGACATAAAAAATAATTTTGTATTGGAAATGTGTCAATTTTTTTGACAACTTACTAGTCATTATGCTCAAATTTTTAGCTGTCAATGTTTTTTCTTTCTTTTGAAGCTGATTAAAATAAAATTTCATCGCAAAAGCTCTATTATTTCAGGAGCTATTAATATTAGTTTGACCCCCAAACAGAAACAGCCCCCCCCCCAGTACGATTAGGGTTAAGCTCCTAAATATCTGAAAGTTCCTGTAAAAATTCTTGAGATATATAAGACTGACTCAATATTTTGGTTTAACATTTTTAATGAAACCTTTAGATAAGCAAAGTGAAGAAATTTGTAATACAGTATATAATTTTGGGGGAAGGGGGATTTCATATCCCAGAATTTGAATTCCCAAGAAAGAATTATTAAAATAATTTACCCTCAAAAAGGGTTATAAAAAGAATAGTAATTAGGTCGATTATAACAAAATCGTCGATCACTATGATAAATAATCTCTTAGAGTTTGAAGAAAAACGAAAAAGAAAATTCATTTTGAAATCGGGATGGAAAAATGAGCTGGTCGGATAACTTATTTATCATATCGTAAATCTTCGAATCGCATTAAGTGTGCACTAATCATATGACTGAAGCCTCTAGAAGGCAGCCCATTGGAATTATCGAAAAACGCTGTGTTTTCTGTTTTTTTTTTTTTCGGGCTAACTTTTAGAGTCTGTAACCTTAAATGCAAGATTTTGTGGGAAAATAACTGTGAATCTGAAATCAGGAAGTTTCAAAGAATTTTTGTACCAAAAATGAAGTTTTTAGCATTAATTGATTCCGTTTCAATTTTCTTAAGAAGCTTAATTAACCTTTAGCTATTCAAATTTTTAAGGAAAATCAAATTAAATTTTAAAGATCTCTTATAAAACTTACTAATCAAGCTAATCAAGATTCTAAAACTCAAAAACACAAAGACGAGGGTAACTCTCGGACGAGATTTTTTTACGCGATACTCGCATCTCCTGTATCAAAACATTCTTTGCCATGAAAAGTCATGTGACATCTTTTTCAACCAATAAGATTTAATAATTTCGAGTGTAAAACAAACACTATGGTTTAACTCACTAAAAGATTATGTTTACTGAAAACACATAATTAATCTTTAGTAAGTGTTCTGTTGTACCCCAGTTCTGTCGTCATGCCGTGTCGAGGAGATGCGTGCAGCCTATCAATAATGCATACTTTCTCGTGGTTGATTGAAAGTTTTTCTGTCACTAAAGAATCAGTGAAAGAATTTGACGATTCTGTATTCATTATTGAGTTATCCCATGTGTTTATAAAGTAGAGAATGTTTTTACTCTTCCTGGGGCCTGGAACCGCTTAGATCGTACTTTCGTAAACTTTAAGCTAACTCATTTTGACAGGAGTTCGTTTTGACAAACGCAGGGATTTTTTAAGCATTTTGAGCTGGGACCGTTTTTGTTACTTTAGATTGAGTTTCTAATATTTTATGCTTGAATGGGCATCTGTTCAGTGAAGCTTTGCGTTGATGAACCTGAAGGCCGTGAGGGGAGGGGGCAGTGGGTCCAGGGTATAATAGCCTTGGTGGGGGGGGGGGGGTTTAAGAGGACAACTTTTTGAAAATGTAATTAAAATTATAGACATTTTTGTTAAATTTTGCTAGAAAAGATACATTTTTTTGGATTGAGTTCGTCTTTAAAAGGTTTAAGATTTAGATTTTTAGATTTTTAATCCAGGTTTTATTTTATAAGAACTTAAGGCGCCGATGGCCAAAACATCTTGAACAAGTTAAGAACATTTTTGCTGGCATTTGAGGCTTTGTGGACTCACCCGATTTCTAAGGAAATTGCACAAAAATATTCACAAAAAAATGAAATTAAGAACATTTTAAGGCAGGCTTCAAAAATGCTGGATGTTCTTATAAAAAACGAAAATTAGATGCAAAAGAAAGTACACATCATTGAGGGCGGGCAGAATTTAAAAAATTATTTTATTTCACAAGGAGAAGTGAATTTTAGGCCTAAGTATTATACTTCTAGTAATAATAACACTCGACTATTTGAAATACTTGAAAAGATTCTTTCACATAATTAAAAAGGAAAAGGGTGAAATGATTTAAGGCCAACATATGAAGAAAATCACATGAAAAATGAAGCTTTTATCGAAAATATTTTCTTCGTATGGTTGATGCTCTCCAATTCAATTTTCAAGGGAAATTAAATTTTCATCGAATAAAGGAGCGTATCGAATAGTAGAGTGTCGAATTGGAGAGCGTCGAACTGTATGAAATTAAACGTCGATTTTTATTCTAAAGTTTTTCATTTTTTCATTTTTCCATTTTCCAGAAGATACAAGATGTGTTACACTCGTGTCTTTTTATAAGCAACAGTAGATTTTCGATGAGTTTCGGCTGTTCTTATTTTTTTTGGTACTGTGAGCCACAGATTGTTCTTATCTTATTCTTATTTTAGGCTTTATACCCAATTTCCACTACTTTGACCCCTAAATTGCTTGAATTTGAGTAATTCAAAGCTCAGCATTGTTCTTAATTGTTTTTTTTTTGCGATTTTTAGCCTCTTTGCTCTTATAAAATTTCTGGTAAAATGTTAGCCCCATGATTCAGACCAGAAGATATGTATATGCAAATAATCGACCGGAAGAAAGCCATGATAAAAATAAAGTTTTGTTTTATGTTGATGGTTATCATAAATATACTTTCACTCACCAAAGTTTCTGGACATTTTTATCACGTTGGAGAGTTCTCCAAAAAGAAAGAATTCATTGGTGCATTATTGATGGAGAGAACAAAAGCATCCAAATTGACTTGTGTACATTATTGTAAAGTGAAATTCAAAAATGTTGAAATAATACCTTGGTTTGATGAACAAGAAACTTTATGTCGTTGTTTTGTTGAGAATGATGTTGAAGGAGAAAGTATTCAACAACCTAATCTAGCGATGATAAAAATTCAACAATTTGTAAGTTGACTTTGTGAGTTAAGGCTTGGCCACACGAGAAGTTTTTTTCGCGTTGGTGCAATGCAACATGCTCCATCTCACCAACCTGAAACGCTTTCTCGTGTCTCAACTCTATTTTTCTTTTTACCAATATAAGTGAAATCTGGGACAAAATCAGCGTGTCTTTTGGGTATTTCCATCACTTTTTGTCCCATGAAACAAAAAAAAGAAACCTTGGGACACGCACTTTTTTCTTGTGTTGGTAGTAATTCGAATCTTTCTCTAATTCGAAGAACATTGTTGGTCCTATGAAGATTGAATCAGTAAGAATCAACTGCATAAGACCCCGTTACCACGGTATATTTCGTAAGTTAAGGCCGTTTGACCCACGTTCAGGCATCAGGAGAAGTTCCCAAGCATGTACATATGATAATTTTCAGCATAACTTGGACGAAATGTTTCACTTTATCTGTTTATTCATAGGGATGCAAAGAAGGTTTATTTGAAAATGAAGAACAAAATGAAATGTGTTTCTGCGATGGTTGTACCCGAAGGTGTAAAGGTAAATAAAAGTTTTATTGTATAATGCTTCGATAACTTAACTATTAAGAACAAGTTAAGAACATTTTAAAGCTTTAAGGACCCTAAAAGACCCAATATCTTAGGAAATACCACAGAGGCTCATAACAAAATGTTGAAAATAAAAACATTTTAAGAACATCTTTGGACTTAAAACGTCTGGATGAATTTTCTTTTTTTCCAGCTGATACACAACGTTGTTTCAACGTTTATCTAACGATCACAACACCCATATATGAACGTTGAAATTGCCAGTAGTGTGCCAGCTGTGCTCCTGTCTCGTTTGTTTATCAGGGATTTAAAATATAATACTTTTACAGAATATTGGACACTGAATGACCAAACGAATCTTCTCGTTCATCTAACGCTCACAACGTCCATATAACGTTAAAATGACGTTGAAACAACATCTATATAACGTTTATCTAACGCTCACAACGTCCAAATAACGTTAAATGAGCGTTGAAACAACGTTTATTTATCAGTGACTTAAAATATAATTTGTTACTTGTTGTTGCAGAATATTGGACATTGATTAATCCAACAGTTTGCTACAAATCGAAAGGCAATCAACCGGGTCAATTTGCATTCCAACAAAGTGGAACCATTTCTTCATTAAAACTACAACATATATCTGGACTTATAACTTGCTCAAAGGGAAACTCAAAGTTTGGGTCTTCCATATGGTCATGCAGCGACAAACTTTCTCAATTATCGACAGTTATTACATATCAAAACAAAACAGTTTTTTATCCACCAAACGTAAAAATGGCACCTATTGTTAATAATGTAAAATTTGACGACCGGAATTCGTTCGAAATGAGAACTAATGAATTAATATATAAAAGACCATCCTTAAGAGTCGTGAGTAATGAAACAATTCTTCAGATTTGGAATACAAATGATTTGGGAGGTGATCACTATGACCGAGATAATGATGGAACACATTGCGTCAAAGTGTTTGCAAAATATGAATACAATTGAATTGAATTAATTATATAAAACAATTATAAAACAATTCATGATATGCACCACTGGAGAGCCTTCTGAGAACTTTTGAAATTTCCACCCAATTCATGATATGCACCATTGCAATGTCTTCCGTTCCACCCAATAGCTGATTGGTTGAAAGTGACGTATTGACTGCTTTTACGTCACTTCCAACCAATGAGCTATTGGTTCCGTGACGTAATGTCAGAAGACATTGCAGTGGTGCATATCGTGAATACGTCACTTAAACAATTAAAAAAGTGACGTATTGGGTGGAAAAAAAAACAGAAAAGTTGCATAATTTTGTGAAGTCATTGCAGTGGTGCATATCATGAATTCTAGTCGCAAATGACGTTTGATTTTGCTGTGATTGTTTTGCTTTAAAGGGATAATCAGATGGTTTGAGATATTTTGCCTGCAGATAGCTTCTAGATTTTAGGAAAAACCTCTAAATTTTTCGGTGTATTTATTTTCCTAACTAAAGTTATGCCAATTTGAAATCTCGAAAAATGGGACTTTTCAGGGACTTTTCACACTTTTTTCTATTGTTTTCAAGCAAAAGTTCAAAATTTCAAAGTGGTATAACTTTAGTTAGGAAAATAAGTACACCAAAAAATTTAGAAGTTTTTCCTAAAATCCTAGAAGCTATCTATAGGCAAAATATCTCAAACCATCTGATTATCCCTTTAAGTGAATATGAAGCCATGCGCGGAGTATCAGAATCCACTCGGAGATAACAAACATCCGGTCTTTTTTGATTGTTTCCGTATATGAAAAATTACGTCGTGATCGTCATGAATTCAGCCTCGAACATCTGGGACACGAAAATTTGATAATGAAGAACTTTTTCAATATCCAATGAGAAGCTTTGATACGAAATGAAAAACAAGCGTTAAAAAAATGACGCCAAAAACAAACAAATATCCGTCAGATGACACTAAAATATTCGTCGTTTCCATAACAACGATTCTAGTTGGTACGATACGGCTGCCATTTTGAATTTGAGCAGGTAGGGCTATGAGGAGTGGTTTTTTCATCCGTTTGATACGTTCATAAGATGTTAGATCGACGTTCAGGAAGAACGGGATGTTTTCTGAATGTAATATTGATTGTGACGGAAAATCGGTGGTTTGTCCGGCGTCGATAGACGGTGTGTCGGAAAGAATGGATGATATCTGAAAGTGATTTTAATGTTTAAGTTATTTTTTAATGATTATCTTTAGTATTTATTTGTAATTTTAAAGTGGATCCGGGGTGGGGGGGGCAGTTAGGCAAATTGACCGACGGGTATGTGCGGCGGTTAAGGGTATGTTTCAAATAAATGAAACACGTTATGTTCAAAATATCAGAAATGCACTGTAATAATGGTGGAAATTTCAGCAAATCTAAGAAAAATAGCAGATTTTGGTCGAAAATCTTGATTTTTTTGCTCTAAAAAAGAGTTGAAAATTAGTAAAAATGTACTGTAAGGGTATGAATTTCTCCGATTTCTTTCTGCACTGTAAGGGTGCCTAAAAGCCATTTTTTTTGCCGCACATACCGTCAGTTGGTAAACCCACTGCCCCCCCTGGGAAGTGAATTCAATAATAATTATTCTGAATCTTTTGATTTAATCTGGATTAGAGGAGCGAATCTGTGGTTTTCTTGAAGCTATCAAAAAACGTTCAAATATGAGATGGCATGAATGCATAGAGAATTCAAGCAAATTAAAAATTCTATAAAATTTCCGTTCATTCTTCCAAAAAGATTTACTCCAAAGTGTTAATATTAAGGTTAGTACTTATAATCTTAATTGTCGTTCTTAATGTCGTTCTTTATATATTAGTAGGGGGAAATTTGTAAAATCGCTCGATTTTTTTAGTCAAAGCACTTGTTATACATTTTTGGAAAGCTAAGGGGTAGGGGAATCAAAATAACTTGGGTGCCAATTTTGTTTCGGACACTTTGGTGTGATTTTCGGACAAATACGACAGTCTCAGGCAAAAATCATTTCAGTGAAGCGCAAGAACATGACAAAACAGCTGTTTCTGGCTTAAAAACACTGAAAAACTCTGTTTTTAAGGATTAATATCTCGAGTTAGGTAAAGAAATCACCTATACTCGCAATATATCACTAATCTTAATTTTTTGAGAGCTTTCCAAAAATATACAACAGGTCTCCGTTTTCTCAAGCTAAAATTTTCATTAATTTTTCACCCTATGATTTTTGCCTGAGACTGTCGTATTTGTCCGAAAATCACACCAAAGTGTCTAAAACAAAATTGGCACCCAAGTTATTTTGATTCCCCTACCCCTTAGCTTTCCAAAAATGTATAACAAGTGCTTTGACTAAAAAAATCGAGCGACCTCAAAAAAAACGAGCAAATTTCCCCCTACTATATAGTTGCTTATTATTATCTTATTTTATAGACTGGAGTCGTTTATAATGCATGTAATACTAATAATAAACACAAATAATGATACGGGATTTAGTTTGTATAAACGACTGGAAGAATCCGGTGTTCCAGCCTTATAGATACCGGGCCTAGCTACGCAGAAACTTGCGTAGCGAGAAAACAATTTATTAAGGTATGTGTTCACCTTCCTTGACACATTCTCTTTAATTGATCATATCTTTAGAACAACAAATTTTTATACATCAAAAGTATATATTTTCTGAAAGCCAATAATATTCTCTTTCTAATGGTAAAAGTTTCAGCTGAATTTAAAAAACTGGGCAGGATATAATTAAAATCTTAAGAATTTTAACCTTACCTACTTCAAAGAAGTTAAAGTCACCCATAGCTTTTGAAATTTGAAAAAATAATTTCGATACTATGTTCCAAATAGATTGAACCAAAAAAATGTCTTAGGATTTTTTTTTGGATCGACTTTAACTCGAGAAAACTTAAAAATTGTTAAAATTTGGAAAAAAATCATTCATTTCTCGATTTTTTTCCACTTAACCTGAAATTGTGAAGCTTTAACTCGATTAGAAAAAAAATCCTAAGACATTTTTTTAGTTCAATTCTTTGCCGAAAATATATAAAAAAAATTAAGTTCATAGCTAAATGCTATGGGTGACTTTAACCTCGTTAAAAGTAGTATGGTATGGTAAAATTTCATTTTTTTCTACATCAATTTGAAATTTTTGACGAGATAATTACTGTTTAATTAAGTAATCAGAGAAATGTGTCAAAAATGTTACTATTCAATAGATGTGAGAATAAACATCAGCTGAATTCTCTCTTTTCTCTTTGTTGTTTCCGAAAGAGACAATTATTTGAGTAAATAATCCATCATGAGACGAACTTTGTTTTAAAATTTAAATGGTCATAACTCTGGATCAAAAAAGATTTTAAGATCGCGATTTTACCAAAATGAAATCCAGTAACGGCAAGTACAAAACGCCTACTACCTACTACTTAATACTTACTACCTACTACTTACTACCTACTGTAAAATAGCTCAAAACGGCTCGAAATTACCTTTAAAATATTCAGCATGTTAAAATTAGCAAAATCTGAAACTTTGGTGGTAAAAAAGCTAAAACTTCTTCTTTTATCGTACTTTGAAGACTTCGAAATATTTTCTCTCTTTTATTTTGTTTATGACTTTTTCCCGCGCTTTTTCTATAAAGTTTACAGACGCACTTCTTCGTAGAAGAGAAAAATATTTCCTTCGCACACTTATTTATTCATGTCAGTTTTATTTATAAGAATCGATCAATCTAAAAAGTTAAAATACTTTAAGTAAGTAGAGGCCCAGTGGCGCTGTGGGAAAATTTTTCTGGAGGGGCCAAAGTCAATTTTTTTAAAATGGCCCCCCCCCCAATTTTCGAAAGTGGTGCCTTCACCCACCAGTTTCTAAACTTTTACTAATTCATTTGCCTAGGCATAATGAGGAAGGGAATATTTAATGGAGAAGAGTAGATATATCTTTGATGAATGGAAAAAGGGAAAAACAGTCCCCACCATGGTTGGGGCCGACTAGAAAATTTTTAAAAATCGACTGCCAAGATACCCTAAATCACTAAATAAAAATAGACAAATTTGACACTTGCTAGAGTGAAAAGAAACTTAAAGAAACAATATGTAATGCGAGCGAAGCGAGCGGAAAAACTGATGGTTCATGATTTCAATATTGTTGTCAGCAAAATAGTCTTGGGGCGCAGTTAGATTTTCATTTAATAATTATGCTATATTGTACAAAAAAAACTTGTAAAATACCTAAAATCCTTTGACATGTCTTTGACATTTATTGACAAAATGACCCTTTTGAACCAAACTATTGACAGGGTCGTTAAATATGACCTTTGTAGACTTCATTTCGAGCTTCATTTTATGTAGCAAAAATTCTTATTGTGCTCAATAAGATGTTTTCAATATCGCAAGGTAGAAATTTTCAGTAGGAAAATACTACAAAGAGCTGTTTTAGAGGTGTCAATTTGACCATGTCAAAGTATTGACGAAATGAAATTTTTGATAAAAATATTGACACAGTTAATGAATGTTAAAAGCTTCGCAAACCAATTCCAAGAAATATTTTGGCAACATTTGATATGATGCAGATCATACAATAGGATATAGATAGATTGACCCCTATTTATATTACAGAGCCTTTTTTAGACATTTACGTGTATTCTTATCGTCTTATAATAAGAGTCATAAGAAGGAGTATGTTAAGGAAAAAGGAAAGTTCTTATAATAAGAGTCATAAGAGAGAGTAGGTTTAGGAAAAAGAAAAAATCAAGATAATGGCCTTTTGTTTTATACTTCAGTATACTTATATGAGGCGAAGAGAATATTTACTCACTACGTAAATATAAATATGCTAAATATTCTTTTAGATAACACTTTTTTCAAGTAAATATAAAGCAAAGACTTGTGTGTTAGCATTCAGGTATTACAAAACCAATTTTTTTAGAATAGAGATTTCGAACAAGCGAAGGAGAGTTCTGGTCTGTAAAGTATACAAACTGAGTAGGTAGTAAGTAGTAAGTAGTAGGTAGTAAGTATTATGTAGTAGGTAGTAGGCGTTTTGTACTTGCCGAATCCAGTAACTTTTCTTCCACTTTGACTGAAAAAAATTTTTTTGACAAAAAATCGGAAAAAAGGTGTACACATACCTTAAGCAACAACAAACTCTCAAAATAAAATCAACTCAAATGAAACATTTTTAACACACAAATCCACACACATTTTATTTTCAAGAATTTTTTTTGAGCGGGAAAAAATTTTAATTGCGATATTGACACTTTTTTTTTGTTTGGAGTTAGTGCACAAAGGTTTCTAGACGACTAAAATTTACTTTTTTGCTTTAATTCTAATATGTCTGAATTAGTCGTCTAGCTTGCTAGACTACTTATTTTATGGAAATTTTATTCCCGCTGTGAGGAAAAGTTCCACCAGGGCTGTGAGACAGGGGTGTAAAAAAATTGGCGTACCTTTCTTTTTGCACTGAGCCATGTAATTGCTTCTGAATGGATTCCCGGATGATGGTATTGTGAAGTATTCGAAAGATTGTTACTTCCAAAGTATTTGTCCAAGTTCCTGTACTTCAAGCACCAACCTGAAAGACAGAACAAATTTCTATATTTTTAGGGGTAGAAAATTGAAATTTATCTATTTTTCCGACCCTTAGTTTTTGGGAATTGAATATGCATTGATCCGCGGGAGGGGGGGGGGTACTTAGGCAAGTGACGGTACGAATATGTTCTGCCCTTATGGGTTCCTTATTTTGAACCTGACAAGGTTCAACCCTGTAATGGTTGGAAAATACAGAAAATTTAATCTCAGTCCTAGACTGATCCCAGACCTGGACAAATGCATATTCCATTCCCAAAAATAATTTTGTAAGGCATTCCAGCAAGGTCCCAATTTTAACCTAACTATAATATGATACAGTGTCCTTAATAGTACCCATGTATTGCTGAGCATCAAACAGATATCAATCAAATACTATTATGGTAATTTTTGGTATGACCCTGCGTCGAACACACAACCTTGCGCACCGTAGCTGGATGCTCTACCGGTTACTCTCGGGTACCCAATATAGCCGTTCCACGCTAATTAATTTTTTGAAAATTTCCCACCCAGGACATTCTTATTTCAACCCCTCCCCCCGCGCTTATCAATTTTTGGGAAAATGTTTTTGAAAGTTCCCTCTTTTGTCCTAATTCTGCTTAGGCTGCTGGCATCCACTAACGGATTCGTGCTCCTTATGCTCCTATGCTACCTGGGGTTTTGTAGAGGTCTGCGATTCAGACTAAAATCTGCTGTATTAGCCTCCTTTTAAAAACTTTTCCACCCAGGAAATTTTTATTCCAACCCCCAGCTTATTAAGTTTTGAGATTTTTTCCAACCCCCCTCCCCGGCTATTAGGTACCCAAGAGTACTGACTGCTTCTGTAAAAACATTTGTTCAAACAAATTCCAAAAAGAATCATTACATACCAGTGTACATAATTATAGCAGAATTTTCTGGAATTTCTCCTTTCTTGTGTTCTATTTCCATTAAATGATGAATCTCTAATTGAAAGTTTGCATCGCTCCAAACATAACCTGGTATAAAAATATGAAAACAATATATAACATTCATGATATCCATTACGTAATGTTTTATACAGAAGCGCCCTAAAAAGAATGGATGTTTGCAACTGATTTTGTATTCAAACTTCAAAACTTCAATCGGCGCCCAAATATATTGTCAATTTGGGGTATTTTATAATGTTTTCAGAATTTAAAGCTCGTGCAAGAATTATAATTTCAATACTTCCACCTTGTTCCAGTGGATTTCTCGATTTGGGAGGGGTTAAGTGGCTTCCAGGCTATTTTCTATGCCATATTGGAACATTTTTGAGCTTTTATATCCTGTGATTCTAAGTTCCTTCTAAGTCTTAAGTCTCATGTTAAAACTCAGAGTTAAGACTCTACCTTCTTTGAACCTTGTCTAGTATGTATAGATCAATATGATATTTGTGGTTTCAATTCTCACCTGACACATCTACAATATACGGGTATGCTATTAACCGGTCCAAAGGAATTTCCACATCTTCTTGAGGCAGCTTTGTGTGGGTACCAAGAACAAAAGATTGATCGTTGGTGTTCAAATCGAAAGTGAAAGTAAGATCCACTTTATCATA
Organism: Clytia hemisphaerica; assembly: GCF_902728285.1. Classification (NCBI taxonomy): domain Eukaryota; kingdom Metazoa; phylum Cnidaria; class Hydrozoa; order Leptothecata; family Clytiidae; genus Clytia; species Clytia hemisphaerica. The sequence goes on along the minus strand of NW_027104247.1, from coordinate 1,251,964 downwards.
ATGAATTGCTGTGATGAGAGAGGGTATTATTATGAATGTGATGACTATGTGGATTGATTTCTTCTCCATCGTTCAAAAGTCACTAAAATGGTAAAAAGGAAGAACAACTTCATAAATTCGCCTGTAAATCACCGGTTAGTGAGGGCTGTACTGATAAATATTTCCCGAGGTCAAGTAACGACCGAGCTTTCGAGGTTGTTGCGTTGAACGAGGGCGATATTTCTCGGTACAGCCCGAAAAAAGCGGTCACTATTGTATTAGTTAACCGTTTGCTTCAGCTTCATTTGATTTTTCGCACCTTATCCAGAAAAAATAGCGAAAAATAGCGAAAAAACAAGCGAAAAATGACCAAAAAATTCTAACTTCTGACACCGAAAATGAAAAATGAGAGAGATGATGTCAACGCATTGTTCCCTTTCCTTTGAAAAAGTGACATCACAATGAATTTTCCTAACGACGGGAAACTCTGTGTAGTGAAGGCCTGTCGTCATGCGAAAAGAACCAATTGAATTGCGCTAAAAGCTTTGTAGCCCGCTTCCAAAAGGTAACCGGTTAACAATTTTTAATAAAGATGGCAGAGACTATGTTATGTTATTTTGATTTTATTGATAACTCCTTTCCGACATTGAACAAGTCAATTTCCTCAGGGCAATACCAACAGATATCATGAAAAAACACTAGTTTAGATGACTTTCTGCCCGTCTACCTATTCTAATAATTGTTAAGCTCTAGTTTAGACGGCCCACTATTCGCCCTGCTTTTATTCTAATTGTGAATTAAAGTGGGCCTAAAGTTGGTAGTCTAAAGTCATGCATTGCCCTCTTTGGACGTCAATGCAATGTCTTCTTTCAATCTTTTCAAAGCAAAGATTTTACTTAACTACTAACTTTGCGCCCACTTTTTGCCTACTCTAACAATTAGAATAGGCAGGGCGAAAAGTCGGCCGTCTAAACTAGAGCTAAGGGAGGCAAAAAGTGGGCAGAGAGTTGGCTGTTAAAATTTCCGCCACAAAAAGATCAAAAGAAGTCATTGTATTGTATTGTATTAACGTCAAAAAAGGGCAATGCATCGACTTTAGACAGCTAACTTGTTGCCCGCTTTAATTCACAAATAGAATAGGCAGGGCCGTCTAAACCAGACCTATGGTTGCACTAATAAGATTTTACAGGCAGCTGCAATACAATTTATATTGATTTGTAAGCGCATGAGAAATTGCAGAATGAAGCATGTCAATGTCAATTAATTTTTTACTCTGCACATACTTTTTAAAAGGCCGCTTCACTACAAAATCGAATAATTGCACTGCAGCCGGATAAGGAAAATAATCGAAGTGCTTAAAAACTAAGAAAGTTTTCAATGTTCTATGTTATATGTAATATACATGCCAAAATTTTCATATTAAAACATTTCAACAAACTGTTTGTTTTCAGTTAAAACCCTTTTGCTGAAAACAATAAAAAAATTATCTTGACGATTTTACTATATTCAATGTTCCTTATCAATGAAAACTCTATACAAAGCTTCAAGTCAAAATAAATCAAGAGGATGGAACCTCAAATCATAGAAAGAAAATATTTTTACCATTCATGAATAAGCAATGCATCTCATTGAAGTCAAGTAGTGTATGCCTCGATTGTTTTATTCCCGTTCGAGTGTACGACTCGATCATTCCATCCAGTGTATGCCTCGATTGTTCGAATGTATGCCTCGATTGTTCGAGTGTATGCCTCGATTGTTCGAGTGTATGCCTCGATTGTTCCATCCAGTGTATGCCTCGATTGTTCGAATATATGCCTCGATTGTTCCATCCAGTGTATGCCTCGATTGTTCGAGTGTTTGCCTCGATTGTTCCATCCAGTGTATGCCTCGATTGCTCATTTGTAAGTCTCAAATGTTTAAATGTACGCCTCGATTGTTCGTGTATGCCTCGATTGTTCCATCCAGTGTATGCCTCGATTGTTCGAGTGTTTGCCTCGATTGTTCCATCCAGTGTATGCCTCGATTGCTCATTTGTATGTCTCAAATGTTTAAATGTACGCCTCGATTGTTCGTGTATGCCTCGATTGTTGAAGCTTCTTCTATTGATTCATTGTATTTGTATAGATCAATTGATTCTGTTGTATTTCATTACATTGCATTTTATTACTTATTTTTTTCTTTGAATATTTCATCTTAGAGAGAAAAAATAATAAGAAATTTCTGTCTCGAGACAAAAACTATACTGTTTTTGCCCCCGCAAGGAGCGCAGCGACTGAGGAGGCACTCATAGCTTCACGCAATATATTGGACTGGAATCTCGATTTTTTGCGAATTGTTTTTGTTTTTGTGTTTGCGTCGTAATCGGCTTTCCGGCCAATTAAGTGTTCCGCAAAAATATGGCGGTAAATTATACAGCGGTAAATGTTATACATATTTTCATATTACGTTATATGCTATTACCATTATCGCGTATTACATTTTATTAGTTTCGATTTAGCATTGAAAAGCTGAAGCGAGTGTTATAAATGCAAATTATAGAAAAAGTATAGTGATTACACCATAACACGAATTACAATATTACTTGTTCAAATCAAAACAAACAAAATGGCAGACTGGTTATGATGATGAGCTGATTCGTTGACTGGAAAAAGTGTTTTGTATGTCAAATTTTGTTTCTTGTCTTTCAAACTGAATACTAAATACTGTAATTTAGTCAGAAGTTTATTTCAGCAATGATTTCAATTCTTTTTCTGGAATCTTTAAAGAAGTTTGCTCAAGTTTTCAAATGTACATTTGATATTTTTGTTCAAACTGTAATTTATCTTTGTCTGTTATTATATTAATAACTAGCTTTATTGTTTATAGAGCTTCTTGAGCTTTAAAGACCATCATATGGTCGTAACTCGAGAAAGTCCTTCTTAACTTGGTAAAACAAGATACCGGCAAAGTACAAAAAAGTTGAATGTGCACGTGAGTAAAGTTGAATCCAAAAGTGGTTGAATGTCAATCAATATTTTTTTTTTGGTCTTCAAAATAGATTTACCTCACTTAGAGTGTTTTCACTGTTTGTGTGGTAAATCTATTTCAAAAGCCTGAAAAAAGTTTGTTTACATTCGTTTAACTTTGCATGCGCACGTTCCACTTTTTCATGCAGTTGTGATAGAGGCCGTCCATATAGTCCATTCATATAATCCAGACGGTACTAATCGAACGCTTCGATTACGGAAGTAATCAAAGATAATCGAAGTAATCGAATGATTATTTATCGATTACTGCTTTCGATGACAGGTAATCGAACGCATTCGATTACAAAAATCGAATGTATTCGATCACTGAAATTTCATAAATTGGGTGAGTATTCGATAACCCGTTCGATTACTTTTCAATGACCCTTCGATGACGTTCGATAACCCTTCGATGACTTCGATAACCCTTCGATGACTTCGATAACCCTTCGATGACTTCGATAACCCTTCGATGACGTTCGAAAACCCTTCAATGACTTTGATTATTGCAAATTATTCGATTATCTTCGACAGTCAGGCAAATCCTTGCATTTGCACGGGGTGTGCATTTGCAACGGGTTTTCTCGACCCTGTGCAAATGAGCTAGAACGCGTCAGGCAAATACGTCAATTTCAACTTTAAAGTGAAAACGGGGGTAAATGAAGATGAACGGGGCTTTCATTTTTCTTTACGAGATTCTTCATTCGTTAATAAAGAATTGTGTCCATTGAAAAAAGATTCCACCCATTCAATCTTTTTTAATCAAGCAAAATATTTTTGGTAAATTTGAGTATTTCTAAACGCCCGCGTCTAGATCATGCGATTTCGCTACTCGAAAAATTTGCATACGGAACCTGCCCTTACTCCACTCTTAGGTGCCAAATAAACGGCACCCCGCTTGTTAATTTTTCGAAAATTTTCCACCCCCCGCTTGTTAAATTTTTCGAAAATTTTCCCCCCCCCCGGACCTTATTAGGACCCCCCCCCCCGTTTATTAATTTTTAAGAATATTTTCAGTTGGCTAAAAGAAGTCCCCTTATTTTGCTCCAAAAAGCCTGATTTTAGCCTATATTTACCTTATTTTTGGGTTTTCATAAGTACAATTTCCAACCCCCCGGCAATTAGGCCCCCCGTTTATTGAAATTTCGAAAATGTTCCACCCCCCCCCCCGTTTATTCGAACTCCCCCCCGTTTATTTGGCACCTAAGAGTACTGGCTTTCTTTATGATACGAACGGCCTTGAGGCAGGATCGTTAAAATGCAATTTTCGTATTTGCGTTAGGTCGATATAGAATACACTATTCAGTGATACCTAACACTCCTAAAAATACACCCCTGCATCAGAATCATATCCATATTTTCTTCCCAAACATTAGACTTAGCTTCACTGCAAACAAAAACGACTGATCCGATTATTTCAATACTTTGTTGAAAGTTCAAGCTCAAATAAAGTTTTTACTTTTCTTTTTATTCAGGAGAGATGGATCAAATGAAGCAGAGACGATTTGTCAATATCACAATCATTACGGACTGCTTTCACTAAACTCAAGAGACAGCGTAAGTTGCATTGTTGTATGTATGAAACAATTATCTCATCTAGATCTATGTTGAATTCTAGATCGATTTTTGCGCTTCCCATCAACTACACGTTTTTTTTTTATTAGAACACCTAAAATTTGGCTGAGCCTGGATGTGCTTATTTTTTTTAGCAATTTTCAGCCTAAAATGTTCTTAAATACGTTCTTAATTTTTCGGACTACTTTAACTCGACAACATCATGCAAAATAAAGAGCACTTAAAGTTGGTAAAATTTATACAATATTTGACTCTCGATTTTAGAAAATCCATCCCTAAGTTTGGTTAAAACTGCTTGAAAAGAGGAAAAAATTGTAGTTTCTTGTCATTTTTTTCCAAACTGAGGCTGGGCATGTTCTTACGATGTTCTTAATTTTTCGACGAATTTCAGCCTAAATGTTCTTATAAACTGGGTTCTAATAAAGAAAAAAACGTGTAGTGTGCGTTACTTGTTACCGTAACTTCGGCAGTTTATCCACAGACTTTTGAGCGACAATCTCTTTTTCTAGTTTCAAGCTTAACAAAATCTACCGTACCACGGATCTTCCACAGTTTCATTCTTTATTTAGTGAGCCGCCACCGTACCAATGTTACCGATTGTTACCATTATGAGCTGTTCAGGGAGAGCGTGTTGCTCGAGAGTCGTGAAGAAGAAAATAAGAAACATCTCTTTTATTAAAGTTAACAATTTATAAAATAATATACGTTACGAAATAAATACAACATTAAAAAAAGTGGCCAAAAATAAAAATGAGGCCATTGATCATTACAATCAATATAGACTGTAACTTCGTTGGTCTTTCTTTTCTTTATGGGCGTTGTTTTCATTCTCTCACGCACATACACCACTGTCTCTATTGCCGCCCCGGTGGAGCTTTTTCCTTCAGTGTGGATGAAAATTTCTATCTAATCGTGGTATCCAGACGATTTTCAGCTAAGTTTTCTAGTAGTGGGGCGGGGGGCTCCACCGGATCTCTGACACAAGGGTATTCTCCAGAGAGTTTCAATCATATTCTGGCCCTCGCCAATGAATGTGTATCATTATGATATTACTACAACGTTTGAAAATGTGGAAAATACACGTCTCACCTGGATATATGATCGCAATTGTGTTCCCATAAAAAATGAAAACTGAAATAAAAAAGAAAAAGAAGAAACGGCGAGAGAAGAATTGTTGTAATTCATCCTATCTTGACCACTGGAGAACTAAAAATAAGTATGGAGTGGCGGGATCGGGATTCTGAAACACAGTTATCCCACAATACCCGTATTCTAAGTTTCGTATGTTCTGCATTCGAATTATCTGATATTCCGATGGCGGATTGGCGGCCGCCCACGCTAAAGCTCTAAAGGGAGCGGGCCGATTTCCCATCGGAGAGGAATGATAGTCGGCCTTTGATGTGCCGCACCCTCAGTCGGGTTCAACAGCCCTTGTGCGTAAACCTATAAATATTTCGGTTGGACCCGCCAATCCCCGAAAACGAGGGCTGGGTTACCAGACCTCCCGCTGCAAAATTCTTGACGCGGTCTCGCAAAATTCCGTAATGTAAACCTTCCAGATGTTGAAAATTTTCCCGATCTTCAGAGCTTTAGCGTGTCGGACGAAAATTTCACCATGTGGGTGCCAGATAAGCATTCGAAAATCGAAAGTATGGCCGCGCGGATAAACTCCTTCGCTACAGCCTCACGCCAGCATAAGAAGGAACGATTCTTGTTTTCCATTCCAAATCAAAATACAAAGACAATAAAGAAGGATTACCTGGTATATTATTTTCTTCATTTGATTCATCTTCTTGATATTGATTCTAAACAAAAAGAATGGTGTTAATTGATTGTAAAACCATTGCAAAATCTTAAATAAATTTTATAATATTCCACCCCGTGCAAATGCACAGAGTTCCAAAAACCCAGTGTATTTGCACCGGGTTTTCGCGCTACTTTCGATTTCGACCCGTTGCAAATGCAACGTAGCGGACTCCGTGCAAATGCAAGGATATTTGCCTGACTGTTCGACGACCCTTCGACAATCTTTCTTCGACTACCCTATATGCTACATTCAACTGTACCGTATTACTTCGAACAAACGCCCGTGGCGTTTATTTAACTTTTTCGATTTTAGGAGGAGCATTTATTCAAAGGGGGCGTTTATTTGAGGGGGCGTCTATTGAATAATTTTCCATTTATTTTAGGACAGGCGTTTATTCGAGGGGGCGTTTATTCGAAGTAATACAGTGTATACCGTCGTTTTACATATTTCCTTTCAGTTTCCCACACTAAGAAGAAGATTCCTGTGAAAGACCAGAACTCCGGGTAGTTAAAAAATGAGCTTCGAAAAATTATTAGCCCTACCAAGCAGGCTCTCCCGTGTGCACAGTACAATGTACGGCCTGGTTCGATTAAAATTTGCTGTTGAAATAAACGAGGGAATAAAGAGATCGAAGCCTTCGATGACTAGTCGAAGTAATCGGATGGTAATCGAAGTAATCTAATAAATCTTACAAACCGATAGTAATCGAATTTAATCGAAGAGTAATCGAATTAATCGAAGAGTCATCGAAGGGTCATCGAACATTCATCGAACGGTAATCGAAGAAGATGCAGATATTCTGAGGCTGGTGAGTATTCGATTATTTCAAAATTTCGGCGTAATCGATAAGTCATCATTCGATGACGTTCGATTATATTCGATTATTATCGATTACAATCGAACGTTCGGAACATTCGATTAGTACCGTCTGGTATAATAGTACGTACGCAAAGATTTTCCAAAAATTTGATACCCCCTCCCCCCTTGTACGCAGAGAACAATAGAAATGATGTCATTTAAACAATAGATGTACGCTTTTGCTAAACCCCCCTCTCCCCGTTCATTGCGTACGTACTGTATGTGTATGGATGGCCCCATAGCCTAAATAACTTACGCTCTGGGGGTTTGTTGAAATAGCTCCAATTCTAGCTTTCCAAGTTAAGGTATTTAACGGTGGTTAGAGTAGGCACACAGACAGTCATACAGGAACACCATAAAGTGAGAGTATATAGCTAAAAACTCAAAAAGTCTAGTTTCCTGAAGGCCCGTCTCTTCATTTTCTGCGCTGCAATCATATCTTAATGGCTTCAATCCTTTCAGCTTGGAGAAAAGATTGCATCATGAAAAAGTACTATGCACTTGAAAAAAAATTAGGCACATTTCAACTTTTCGACTGTACGCCTGAATGGACCACAATGACATTCCTTTATTTTTCTTTTGACTGCAATCACAGCGTACGCAAGTGGAACCCGGGCCTTAACTAGGATTGGTCTATTTCAGATGGCGCAGAACTTTTTGATAAATTTTATACGCAGTATCATCTTATCATCTTACTATTGTTTATTAGGCAAAGTAGCAATAGAGAGTTGTTGAAATATATAGCAGCCAATGAAAAATAAACAAGCTATTTCTGATTGGTTACCTTGTTGATTTATTTCACCGCACCGCTATATATTTTGCCTACAATCTAAGATGTCTGCAGCATTATCGGAAAAGGTCTATTTAGTGAATGATCATGATATATATTGTTGTAAGAAAAAACAAACAAACAAGGAGATGTGAAAGTCAGTAAGATAATGATACCATGATTTTCGAAATATGTTTTTGAGAAGCTTTTCCAGCTTTTCCTTGAATTTCATTAAATTGTCAAGCTGCATGAATTCTTCAAGTATTTTGTTAATGGAATATGATTTTTTTTCAATCAATTAATAAATAATTAAATCAATCAATTATTCCTGATTATTTTCATTAAAAGCTTTATAACTGCATGACATGACCTTTCTGTGGGGGCATTTAGTGAAAGCTATGACTAGTATAAGAACAAACTGAAGAAGAACAAAATGCTAAGAACAAGTTTATAAGAACATTTCAACATTTTAGGCCCGATGATGGGAGAAGAATCTCTCGAAACGTAGCCAAACGTAAATCTCGTGATCCAAGCCTCAATAAACTTCCAATATGAACACTTTAACGCTTTAAGGACTCTAAAAAACCCAATTCCATAGGTAATGACACAAAAAAATACTTCCAAAATAGTGAAAAAAGAAAATTTTACGAACATTTTTAGGCCTAAAATTCATAAAGTTAAGAACGTCAGAAAGCTTCAAATATTTTGTATGATTTAATAAAAAAAACAGTTTTATCTAAATTTGTGTAATGTTCTGATTTTTTAACTTACAGGGATAATCAGTAGATGGTTTGAGATATTCACTCTGCAGAAAACTTCTGCGGTCCTGAGAAGAACTTCCAATTATTTTCAACTATTTACCCATTTATCTGATAACCCCACAATAAATTAACGAAATATGTATGTTAAATTTTAAATGTCCTATTAAACAAATCCCAAATCAAAAGTATTTTATCCTATTAAAAATTATTTCGAAAATGCTAAAATGATGAAAAATTATAAAGGGTAAAATTCCTAAGATACTATAATGCTTTTAAAATATATTCAACTGGTTAAATCGAAAAACGATAAAAAACTAAAATCAAATTTATTTATTACAAAAATTCACGACCGCCAAATTCTACCTTAAAATTTAAATTCGGTTACATTTTGATATCCCTATTTTAGGATCATTCATTTTCTTTTTTTTTAAATGAATAATTTGCGATGCAAAGAAAACAACTTCAAAAAAAACAAAAAAACTTCCAAAAAGCTTCAACACCCATGCATCGTCCAAAAGGTTAAAATCCAAAAGATATTTCCTGAAATTTAGCTTTCTCAAGATTAGATTACTCGTTCCTTTTTCAACTTTTAATGTAGTTTTTTTTTATCGCATAGATAGAGTCGATATATTGCTCAGCCCAATAATCTAGGATTTTTAGATTACTATGAATTTAACAAAAATTGGAAGCAGCGGGAATTCGAACTGCGAATCCCTGGTTTGAAACGCTGTCGCCTTTGACCACTTCCATGGCCATCGCATTTCACTCCGCTTATTTTGAGGGGAGCTCTATAAAAATCATTGAAGACTAAATGAAAAGCCAGAATGTCGCAAATATAATCAAATATGCGTTCATCTGAAAACTATAAATCACTTTTTTCGCATACTCAAAATTTAGGGCCGATCTTCACTTTCGCTCCATTTTTTGTTGTCAATCGTATTTACCTACAGAAAAAATTACGTCATTAAACAAGTTTCGAGCGAAAAAATGAAACGTTGAAAGAAGTTCAACTTTTTCAAACCGTCACGTCAGATTTGCCCAATGAAATTGCTTCGTTTTTAAACCGAACAATGACCTTACAAAAACAGTTTTCGCTCATTTCGAGCGAAAGTGGAGACCGGCCTTCAGATTTCATAATCAAATTAAGGTAATTCAAAATTGGTGTTCTGTTTTTCATACATTTTAAAGTACAAATTACATGATATACAGCACCTCTTTTTTTTATAAGAACATCCTAAATTTTTGAAGCCTTTGATGGTCTTAACTTTTTTAGTGTTAAGCCTAAAAATGTTCTTAACATATTCTTATTTTCACCGTTTTTGAGCATTTTTTTCCATCCTAAGAAATTGGGTATTTTAGAGTCCCCAAAGCCTTAAAATGTTCTTAACTTGTTCTTAACATTTTGGTCATCGAAGCCTTATGTTCTTATATAGTTTTTTCTTATAAAAAAACGTGTACATGATATAAGAGTTATTAAGAAGCTAGAATATGCTTTTCATTGGCCTGCTTTCAGATTCGACGTTCTCAATACATTCTAAGAAAAAAATTACATGATATAAAAGTTATAAAGCAGCTTAAAAAGCTAGAATATGCTTGAATATACATGATATAAGAGCTATTAGTGAGGTTAAGTATACCGGGATAATCACGACGACGGACGAAAAATGTAATAGGCTAGTGGAAATACGAAATTTGATTGGTTGAAACTCACTAGCCTGTTAAATTTTCGTTCGTCGTCGTGATTTTACCGATTTACTTAACCTCACTATTAAGCAGCATAAGAAGCTAGAATATGCTTATCATTGGTCCACTTTCAGATTCGATGTTCTCGATACATTCTAAGTACAAATTGACCAGACACAGTTTCGCGAAACTCATTCATACGTTTTTGAGGTTCAGGACCAAAATCATTTATCTCCAGTCTTGCAGCAGGTGTCAAGCGTGGGCCACCGTATTCTTTAGGCCAAACAATCAAGGAGGTGATAGCAGCAAAAGTGATATCAATATACGTTGGCTCATCAGTGCCAAGTAAATACTTGTTGTTGGATAAAATTTCATCCATTTCTCGATAAAAATCATCGATTCTTTTGCGATCTTTCTCGACATTCTTTTTGTTGATTTGTAAGGCATTGATTACAAAAATTCGATTCAAAGGCCAAACAATTTTGAGGATCATTTTTTGCCAGCTTGGGACTGTCTCCTCATGGAATCCCCAACCTTTCAAAGCAATCATCTCCATGTTGTCAGGGTAGTCAACGATCATCTAAAAACAATATATCAAAATGGTTGACAAATTATATGCATTTATTTTTGAACTCTTAAGTTTCACTTGCAATTTTCTTAAAGAGGTCCTTATGGTGCCTGAATCTATCGGACGTGTGTATAAAAAAGGTAGGATCTTTAAATAATCGAGTATAATATACTGTAAAGTGCGTCTCCTTGAGACTTTCGAATGATTTTTTATTTTGAATTGACGTCAGAAATATTGTTGATGTTAAATCGAAGAATATGTTAAATTGTAGAATTTTATAGAACGTTTATTCAAGATATGCACCACTGGAGAGTCTTCTGAGAACTTTTAAAATTTTCCACCCAATACGTCACTTAAACAATAGAAAAAGTGACGTATTGGGTGGAACAAAAACAAAAAAGTTGCATAATTTCGTAAAGTCGTTGCAGTAGTGCATCAGAGGAATGTAAAGAGATGGAAAAACAGCTTTTCTGATTACTCAAAGTTCAACGATCACTTCTATTGAAAATTCTATTGTAAAAACGTTGATTAGGTCATTGGGCTTTCCCAGAAAAAAATCGTGCACACCCAGGGGGTAAGGTTTGAAATGCAGTGGAATTCCATAAGGGTAGACGAAAATCCGTCAAAAATAAGCGGAGTTCCAAGGGGGTAATGATTGAAAATTTGTAAAAATTCGGAATTCCAGAGGGGTATGATCCTAAAATTGCCTAAAATTCCATAGGGGTAGGTCACAAAAGGTTGGACCTCCTCAACAGGTGGTGCACGGTTTGTTCTGGAAAAGCCCATTAAATGAAAGTCCAGAAAAGACAGCCGTCGCCATAAAAATCGGACGGTTTCTACATTATTTGACGATAAAAATGAAAATTTGTTTTTCCTTTTTTGCCGATTACTAGTCCAATTTTTAAGAATAAGGAGCAATATTTTTACCAATGTATAACAAAAGAAATCCTTAACGCAATGATATATTAAATTGCTTCTTGTAAAACTGTCAGAAGTCGAGTAAAATCAAGATGAAGTTATAATTTTCTCGAGCTCTAGCTTTCCATATTATGGTGCGGTCATGATGCAGTTATATCAGTAGAATCGCTAGGAAATTCTGAGCAAGAAGATATAGGTACCTTTTCGTATAGGAGAGGTGTACCCAAAATATAAGCCTTAAAAGTTTGCGCATAATCAGGCTTGAAACAAAAGAATTTTGTCACAACACGCTAATTATGCAGATTTTTTATAGCGAAAACAAAAGAAACCTATTTACTCGACATAAACTCCCTTAAGGGCAAGAGACCTGGTATATGACGAGCCGTTTTTCCATTGTTTTCAAGAAGCTGTTTTTCCATCTCTTTACATTCCTCTGCTCAAACTAGTATTGTAGTGCGTTGCCGCTCTCTAATTCGACGTTCTTCTAATTGATACGCTCCATTAACACAATAATGACCGGTTTGCGAGGTTGTTGCGTTGACCGAGGGTAATATTTCTCAGTACAGCCCTAAAAAAGCGGTCATTATTGTATTTGTCAACCGTTTCCTTGAACCTCGATTGATTTTTCGCGCTTTAATTCCGGTCTCCACTTTCGCACGACATGAGCGAAAACTTTTTGACGTTTTTGTAAGGTCATTGGTCGGTTGAAAAATTAAGCAATTCCATTGGTAGAAATTGACGTAACTGATGAAAAAAGTAGAACTTCCTTCAACTTTTTTTTTGTTTGCGCGAAACTTTTTTATGACGTAATCTTTTCTTCATGCAAAAAAAAGTTGAGAAAAAAACTGTCGCCCGTTTCGCGCGAAAATGGAGTCCGGCCTTAATAGTGAAAGTTATCGTTAACAAAAAACCTGAATAAGAGAGCGTCAAAAAAAAAAAATATTCTTACATGATAATAAGCATATCTTCTCAACAACAAACCGATTCGATCAATCTTCTTCTCTAATTCAAATCCTTTAGTGGAAGGTTTCAGAAACTCTGCTTTTTCTTCCCCTTGCGTTTGTACCGTGTGTCCGTACAAGTATTTACAAATATCGGACGTGTTGGGAATAGTGATATCTGAAAAATAAAAAATAAATCCTTTAAAGGTCGCTACCCACTCAGCATTAGCGAGTTTATGTATTCGAGATAAATAGAGGGGGACTATATAAAGCAAAGTTGACATGTCTCCTAAATCATCGTCCACTTTGCTCGACGACGGTAAAAACACCAAAATTCCGTCGTCTGTTTAGGTGAGCAAAAGCGATATAAAGCCGTACGTCCACTATCGACTTTGTTTTGTATCGATTTCACTTACCGTTGCCCTCGATATCCTCCGATACATAAACTCGGTTTTTTATGGTCGGCGAACAAGGCGCACGGCTTAATTATTGCATAAATTACATAAACCAAGCCTTCAAAGGTTTCGCTTTGAGCTCAACAAGAGTTGAAACTTTTCAACCTTTTTCGCTAGGCTGTGCAGCTCCATATCGTTCTTTTTGAATTAGCCAACCAGGATAGACATTTAACTTTCTTGTACCGTGTGCAAAAGAATTTCAACAAATGAAAAAAGAAAACATTTGCAGCATATCTCCCCTTTATTTTGGATCAGTGGAATGAGAAAAGCGTTTAGCGACCAAAACGCTCGAGCCGTGCGCCATGCTCGCCGAACATAAAATGCTGAGTGGGTAGCGACCTTAACAGGAAACTAAAATATACTGATATCAATATTTAAAAAACAATTTAGGTGAGACCAATTTGATTTGTTGTTCTACGGGCGCAACCGACCCAGCATTTGCTGCAAACGAAAAAGTAATAATATTAAATTTCCTGTGCCACAAATTTCTAATACTAAATAGTCATTCAAAAAATTTACAATTAAAGAAAGTTGTTGAAAAAGAATCTATTCACGAATCTAATGGGATGGGTTGGCAGACTTCCAGACTATATATTCTGAGCCTCGTTAGACTATTTTTGAACTTTTGGATCCTCAGATCCTAAGGTTCTATCTAAGCCTAGCGTTAAAACTCAGAGTTAAAACTCTACCCTTCTAAATTACTTTAGAGCACTTACAAATCGATTGTGGTTTCAAAACTTCCAGGCGAATAACTTTTTCTCAAATATTATGACCTTGATTGTAGTTGTTAGAGACATTAACCCAACAGGATTTCCAAATAGAAAATGAATGTTGTTATACACTTTTGGACTACGTGTTGGCGAAGAATATAGCGAGTTTATCCATCTCGAATTCTCTACGGCTACGGTTAATGTGACGAGGGAAATGGCGAGTAAGGAAATTAATCGCGGGTGAACGCAAGTTTCATATTTGACGTACGGCATTATGTCGACTTTGCTTATACAGTTTTAGTGTTTTTTTCCGTACAGAGCAAAGTAGACAACGACATGTCGCCTTTGGTGGCGACCCATATGGACAGCCCCGCGACCGTAGCCGTAGAATATTTTCGATACATAATCTCGCTAATATCAAAGGTCCCTTAAATAAAAATTGAACAAGAAAATCGAGAGAGTAACAAAATACTGACTTTGAGTTTCATTTCGAAGAGTTGGTAACATTCGTCCAGTCAGTATGAACCAAAAGACTCCAATGTCCTTTTCTTCAGTATAAGGAATGCCTAAAGGATAATGTCCAAAACAGGTTATTTCAATCGAAAAATACTTAAACAAAAACGAATGAAGAAATACTTTTTATGTCAAGTTCTATTTGGACCACTTCGGACCTTTCCATTTTATATCCATACAGGGGTGGACGAATACTTCCAAGGGTTAATCTGGGAAGAATTTCCAGGGGTTCATAAGGAGTGTTTTTCCAAGGGTTTCATTGCAAACTTTCCCATCTAGATTCCAGGAGGGGGCATCCACACATTTCCAAGTTTGTTTTGGATTCGAAAAAGGTTTGTCCACCCCCTGTATGGATTTTTAATAGAACAGTCCAATAAACAGATAAATTGAAACAGTTCAAGAAACAGTTAAGAATTATATACAAGCAAGAATTTTTGAAAAGCAGTGATTTAAATTGAAAGATCTTAATTTTCATCAAATAACTTAAACATAATAAAAAGTACCTGATTTATCTAAACACCATCTTGCTTTTTCCACATAGTGAGATATAGGAAACGTATTCAAAACAATACGATCTTCCTTTGCTCCAACTCTTTTACTGAAAGTGATAGATGGTCAAATTATTCCCAGTTCATGCATTTTTTGGATTAGAAAAATAAATATCTGCAACATAGAGAACAAATTTTATTTTAGCTTCCATGAGATACGTTTCAAGTGGATTTTAAATTTTCACAAGCAGATATTTTTTGCGAGACATTTTTTTTCAAAAAAAATCTAACTAATAATGGGATTTACTTTCTTGAATTGACCCCTTTTTAAACTCATTTCTTTCATTTTCCTCGGGATTTTAGCAAAATAACTAGCGTAATTGGCAAAAACCCTGGTTTCAAAATTTTCACGAGCATTAAATTTCGCAAATTTTTAGAAAAACTTACGAAAATATAATCCTTGCGTAAATTAATCCACTTGAGGTAAACATCAAATTCGATCTTTACACACTTCGATCTTTTCTTACTTATTTATTGTACTTAAATACATGAACAAAATGAGGGTAGGGTCTTGGCTTGAAAAACAATAGATTTATTTATGTTATAGAACAATAGAACTTCGAAAAGTCTTCAAGAAAGTTTTCTAGAAAGAACAACAAAGTAATTGGCCAAAAACAAAACATTGTTGCAAGTGAACAATTTTGAGATAAAACAGATGCAACATTTGTATCATTTTTATTATATTATAAAAATGAAAATTATACCATTGTTGAATCTTTTTATCTCAAAAAACACAAAATGAAAAAAACTAATACTCACAAAGTCAAGTAATAATTGGTGACAAAGTAAATCAAAAAGCATAAAAGCATTGTGAATGTTGTCATGAATAAACCATATCCATTGTATGAAACTATGAAGGGTGAAAGGATTACAGTCGCCAGGGGCAAATGTTGGAGTCCAATCCTCATTTTTGGTTTATTTCTTGCTTGAAAAAAGTAGAAGATAATTTTCAATTGACAATAAATAGATTTTGGTACATTAAATCTTTTGATTAGCTTTAGAAAACCAAAATGAAAGCACTTCTCCTAGGCGCACTTCAGAACTCTCACATTCCTTCACTCTATTTGCATAGCAAAAAAGTAACGAAAGTTAAAAATCGTGTACAAAATGAACAACAGTAAATTTTTCATTATTCGTATCAACCCCAGACTGGAGATATTCCCTTTTTCTATTTTTGTGACGTCAACAGGTTCAAAATAGTGAGAAAAAAATTGCCAATTCAAAGTCAACAAATAGCCTCATAACTCCCATACATAGTGTCCTTCAGGGTCTCTTCCCCCCCCCCCCATGCCTAGAATGAACATTTTCCATTCCCCCCTCATTTTTCTTCACCCTGCCTCCAAAAGATTTTCTGTCCCCTCCCCCCCTCAAGCATAAAATTAAAAAGCTGTAATTTGATGAACTTAACGCTTATTGTTTTCCCTAAGGTAGTTCTAATTCAAGAATATATGGAAAGGATGGTTGTTTTTAAACCATAATATTAATAGAAACTAAGCATTATGCTATATCATCTCATAAAACCAGATGTTTTTCAATTTTGAATTGATTTTGGTGACTTCCCCCCATGCCTAGAATGAAAATATTCCATTCCCCCCCTGGCTTCAAAAAAAATTCTTTCCCCCCTATACGTCCTTTTGACCTCAAAACCCACCCCCCCCCCTGAATCCAGGGGGGAGGACACTATGCCATAATTGTATTCTCTATGAAATTTCTGATTCAACTCTGAACTCGTCCTTTTTAAACTTTGGAAATCTATCTAGTGATGTCAAAGGGTCTATTTACCCCTAATGAAAGTCAACAGTTAATTCAGAAATTTCAAAATTTTGCTGTCAAAGGATTGCCCAGTGGCCCATAACCCAAGGGTAGAAAAAAAACTAAAAAACGTCAACAAATCTGAAAGAAATGGAAAGTGGGTTAAAAATTAGCGAAAGATTAGCATTGCAACGACTTCTTCTAAAAGCTGCTAAAAGCGCTAATTTTCCTTGATTTTACAAAAGAAGCAATATGAGGAATGGGCTGTTCCATTATGTTTTCATACAGGGGTGAACGAACCTTTTCTTAAGTGAAAACAAATTTCTTAGAAAAGTGTAGATGACAAAATTTGCAAAAGAACTCAAAAAATTCTTTTCATGTCTTATAGGGGACGTCAGGCCAAATTTTTACCACACATTTTTTGTTACATCTAAAAAATTTAAAATAAGACAATCAAAACAAACTACCTTAAGTGGATAAATTTTGGCGTGGTTTTAATTTGGCGATTGGCCAAAATATGATTTTTGGCGGGGATTTAATTTGGCGATAGATCAATTCCGCAAAATTTGGCGGCTTTAAAGTGAAGGTGGACGAACTAAAATCAGTTGTTCACCTCCTGGAAATTCAAAAATAACTTTTTACCCCCTGGAAATTCTTCTCGGATTACCCCCTGGAAATGTTTGTCCACCCCCTGTATGGTCATAAAATAAAATAGTCCAATTGGCCCCGAAAGTGTAGCCATATGAGGAAACACGAGAATTGGTGGTGTCGTCATGCAGGAACGTTATATATCTAAGATGTTTTGTTGAATAATTGAGACCTCCTATACTCCTAGCGCGAAGTCTTGGGTAACTTGCATCAGTGGAGGGAAACTTGCATATTCATCAAATGACTGACCAATCAAAGCAGCAAAATTTTAAAACAAATAAACTACGCTCCGCTTGCAGCTCTGATCTAACATTTTTGTTTTGATTTAACTTTGTATTTTAATGACCAGCCAGGTCATTCATTTGAGGGCTATGCATGTTAGCCTCCACTGATGCAAGTTACCTGGTGAAAAGGCGCAGTGGTATAGTGGTCATTGATCTTGGTTGCTGCACAGGCGACTGAGGTTCGATTCCCACTCGCAGCAGTTCACTTGGCAAGTGAATGTACATTCGCCCGGGTCAACCCATGCCATGTGAGGGGAATTGGGTAGTCAGTTCAAGGTGCTGGCGGGGCGCTAATTGAAAGCGTCTATAGTTGCGAAAATGGGCCTCAAAGCCTCCTGCGACTCAACCAAATAGAAATAGAAATCTCACGGTAGGGTGAATTGCACCAAATCTGTACCATGGGTTTGTAAACAAGACAAACTGTCTTCGAATTGCCATATAAGTGGATGTGTTTGGTATTAGAACTTGAGTTGTTGTGGGTATGGTACTGTGGCAGAAGGTATCAGTCAGGACTAAAGTCATTTTAGATACTCACTGCGATCTTCAAAGTAATCTTTAAAAATTGGGGAAAATGAAAATTAGTTTTCTGTTTTCAAAGGTAAATTTCGGCACAAGATGCTTATTTGTTCAAGAACTGTATGTTCTGAGGATGCATTTTTGTATTTTGAGTATTCTCCTATCAAGATATGACCGAATAGTGCAGAAAACTGTAAAGATTTTGATTAAGTTTTTCCTCTAGGAAGCTTTGAACACCAAATTTTGCTCTGAAAACAACAAAATTGTGTCCCGTCCGTCACACATTTTCAGTTATTATAGTTTGGTTCAAGAAAATGGCTTGTAATTTGCAAATCATATACTTCCATTATAGAGTAACATTTTTACATAAAATTGACAAGAATTTAAATAGTCTAATTAAAAATTGAGTGGTAGGAGAAAGGCATATGCGTGACGGACGGGATGTTCCATTCGTCACAGATTTTTGCTAGTATTTCAAAGACGAAACAAAATATTAAAAAATGACTTAGTCCCAACTGATACTTTCTGCCAAACAACCAAATCCACAACAACTTCAAGCTCTAATACCTAACGTATCCCATTCTATGCTAATTTGAATACAGTTTGCCTTGTTTACAAAACCACGGTACAGATTAGGCGCAATTCACCCGGTATTATTATAGTCTCAAAAACAATGCTGCCCTAATAATTGCTGTGATAATTGGTTATTCAATAGACCGTCATAATAACGATCCATTCTTGCTACATATAAAAATATGTCATTATTATATTATACATCCTGTGCCCCCAAGTTCAGGAGTTGCCATAAAGCCATTATGGTAATAAACCGGGAGGGCACATTGCTATACATTGTACATATAAAAATACAATGATAGTCATATAAAAACCTTTATTACATGATTGAACTATAAAAACAAATAAAAGAAAGCCTGAGAATTTAAGGTAAAAGTTAGGTATTCTGACGAAACTTGTGGTTTTAGACTGAAATCTTGGATTGAGATTAAAGCCAAGGTTGAGGTTGAAAATAGCTCTACCCACCAAACTCCTTGCAGGTTGCAGAAGTTACCCGACCCCAATCATATCATAAAATCAACAAGCGACATGACAAGATGCAAGAGAATCCAACTCATGTCATGCAGTTAGTGGAAATACCTCAAAAAAGCATGTTTAAATTTCACAATACAGTAATGACTTTCTTTTTATTACAGAAACCAAACAAGTGAGAGCAAGTCATTGAAACTAAAAATCAGCGCTTTGTAGGAATTTTATAGCACTCCATGGTAGAATTTTAAAAAGACAATTAGAAAACGAAAGTTTCTTCGTTTTTCATTTTCGCATTTATTGGGAAGAATGAAATTTTCAGAAGATGCTTTATTCTATACGAGGATTACCATTTCTGTAAAATTGCAATTCCCCATGGTTGCAAAACACTAGCTATGGGATTCTGTTACTGTAACCTGAAAAAATCATGGAATTCCAATACTTTTTTAATGCAAAATTAAGTAAAATTCATGGAATTCCGATACTTTCTCTTTAAAGTTTGCCTGGAATTCTGTGCCAAAATTTATTTCAAAAATTGATGTCATCCATTAGGGGATAATGTTTTTTTCCTGGAATGGCCCAAAGACAGTCAGGCACATCCTGGCAAATGAACGGGGTATTTTTCACTTGCGACCATTGGCAAATGAACGGGGTCGAAAACGAAAGTGACGTAATAGCGCCGAATACCCAGTTTAATTGAACCGGGTTGGAAATATTTTGCTTCATTTCAAAGAACCGCATAGATGAAATTTTTTTTCCATGGGTCAATTTTGTCTTCGAAGATTGAAGAAACTTTTAATGAAAAAATAAAGTTCCCAGTTTTCTTCCTTTTTTCCCTTTTTCAGTTTGAAGTTCATTTTTATTCATTTTCACGCTTTTAGCCTGAGACGTCCTATCTCATTTACACTGGGTGACGAATACCCCATGCAAATGCTCACCCCGTTCATTTGCCAGGATGTGCCTGACTGAAAGACAAAGACTTTTAAAGTGCTTCTCAAATTAAAGTACTTTTACACTAACTGTCATGTCTCTTCTTAGCCAATAATACTTAATAATCTCTTGATGGTTCACTGCTTCAATGACTGGAAGAAATTATTTCTAAATACCTCAACTTTAATTGACTTTTGTTTTGTTTAAGTTGAATGAGCAGAGAGTCGAGTCGCAGGAGAAGTTTCTTGCAGGAAGAAAAAAAGCAAGAAAGGATTAGACTTTGAACTCTAAAGTGAAAGTGAAAGTAACATTAGTTTTGTACTCAGCGCATGCGCAGTATTCAAAAGGGGCTTGGGGCGAGCTATCGAGCGATCACATTGAGCGGAAGCCTCGCGGAATCAAATTCCTGGAAATGAAAAAATTCTCTCTAGTGGAGATGAGATAAGACTCTGTTTGAACCAAAGTCTTATTTTTCAGTGACCAGTGACTGATAAACTAAACAAAGGTGAGATATTCCATGCTAATTTCCTTCAAATTTCAAGTTCACCAGCTATACTGGGGGGAGCCCATAACTTGCTGCTATCAATGTCAATTATATTGAAGGTAAAGCTAAAGCAGTAAAGGTAAAATTTCTTTGTTATTTTCTTTTGTTCCATCAATCTTTTTACAAAAAGTTGAACTCAAAGTTCAGAAAGCTGGACTGGTTGGTAGAAAGTTGTGGGACTTTCATTTCAAACCAGATGGTACTAAGAGAACGTTCGATTGTTGATTGTATACCTACCTCTTCACTCTTTTGTACCTCTTTTTTTGGCTTCTTTCTGCTTGAACAGCTCATACAATTCGTTGAGTCCGACGCTTCGACATTTCCTTGAGGCTGTTGGAGTCAGCAAGGTGCTCAAATTTAAGACCATTCAGCTGCATGTTGTTGTCTTCTGTCCACTTTTATAGACAGTGTCTAGATCATTTTGCAGATGATAAACATCCTCCAGTTTGGATATTCAGTCAGGCACATCCTGGCAAATGAACGGGGTATTTTTCACTTGCGACCGACCATTGGCAAATGAACGGGGTCGAAAACAAAAGTGACGTAATAGCGCCGAATACCCAGTTTAATTGAACCAGGTTGGAAATATTTTGCTTCATTTCAAAGAACTGCATAGATGAATTTTTTTTTCCATGGGTCAATTTTGTCTTCGAAGATTGAAGAAACTTTTAATGAAAAAATAAAGTTCCCAGTTTTCTTCCTTTTTTCCCTTTTTCAGTTTGAAGTTCATTTTTATTCATTTTCACGCTTTTAGCCTGAGACGTCCTATCTCATTTACACTGGGTGACGAATACCCCATGCAAATGCTCACCCCGTTCATTTGCCAGGATGTGCCTGACTGTTATTTCTTTCATTAAACGGGTGTCGTCAGCAAACGATGCCAAAATAGAATGAAGGATGTTGTTATCGATATCTTGAATCATGATTAAGAACAATAGCGGTCCCAGCACAGATCCTTGTGGCACACCTGAAATAGCATCTGTTTCTGAGAGGACAAGGTTGAGTTTACTGTAACTCTCTGTGTTCGATGAGTCAAAAAGGATCTGATCCATTCAAGGAGTTTACCGTTTATGCCATTTTTCTGAAGTTTGTGTAACAAAATGGTGTGGTCTACTCTATCAAAAGCTTTACTGAAGTCTAAATAGATAACGTCAATGTTGTTTCCATTCTCTAGGTAATGGATCAGTCTTTCTGTGTGTTGAAGCAATTGACTAAGACATGAGCGGCCTTTCCTAAAGCCATGTTGATTATTGTTATACAGATTGTTTTCTTCTAGATGATTCTGTATCTTGGCTAGTACTTGGTTTTGTAGGATATTGGCCATCAAAAGGGGATCATATATCAATTTGTTAGTGTCTGGATCGATTAAGGGTCCAACTTTTGGTTTAGATTTCGATTGTGATCAAAGTAATCAATACCTACTGACAGACTGATCGATATAGTAAAATTCAAGGTGGTCAGTTACCCCGACGGCAGGGTAATTACCGTGAAATTGAGTAACTTGCATCAGTGGAGGGAAACTTGCATAGCCATCTATTCGTGAAAAAATGCCACGTTCTTACAATCACTTAAGCAGTTTCATGAAAGATCCAAATCTGCATTCCATCCTCTTAGCACCAGCCACTTATCAAGAAATTGCGAAGGTGATTGGCTCTTTCTCAATAAATAAAGCAAGTGGTCCTCATAGTATTCCTATAAAAATCCTTAAACTTTTAAGACTTGATATTTCTGTGCCAATATCGGCGCTGATAAACTACTCCTTTCTCAGTGGTATTTTTCCCTCTACTCTCAAAATATCTAAAGTTTTGCCTGTCTTCAAACACAAAGGTTCTCCCCTTGAAGTCTCTAATTATAGGCCAATTTCACTTTTATCTAACATTGAAAAAAATTTTGAGAAAGTGATGTATTCACGTCTCTCTGATTTTCTTGAAAACCATAATCAAATCTACTCTCGACAATTTGGTTTTCATAAGGCTCACTCTACTGAGCATACACTAATTAATATTGTTGAACGTATCCGAAACTATCTTGATAATGGTGGGTTTGCCTGTGGTGTATTTGTCGATCTACAAAAGGCTTTCGACACAGTTGATCATGAAATCTTACTTGAAAAACTCGATCACTATGGAGTCAGAGGCATTGTTAATGACTGGTTTCGATCTTACCTCACTAACCGCTCCCAGTATGTTTCTCTTGCAGGCTCAACTTCCCTTTTAAAATCTATTAATCATGGAGTTCCTCAGGGTTCAGTCTTGGGTCCTCTGCTGTTCTTGTTGTATATAAACCAAACGATCTTCACCGCTGTATAAGAACCTCTGAAACATATCATTTTGCTGATGATACTCATTTACTAAATTTTTCAAAAACTGTATGGAGTCTTTGTGGGAGGGTTAATGCTGATCTCAGAGTTTTAGTCAGCTGGCTTAATGCCAACAAAATTTCTTTGAATGCTAGCAAAACTGAGTTTGTTATTTTTCGTTCCCCTTGGAGACAGATGGACTGTATTCCAAGAATTAAGCTTTGCGGGAAAATTCTATCACCAAGTAAGAGTGTGAAGTATTTGGGTGTTCACCTTGACAATCATCTAAACTGGAAGGTTCATACTTCTTTCGTTGCTGCTACATTAAGAAGGGCAAATGGGGCAATATCCAAACTTCGTCACTATGTTCCAATTAACATCCTTCTAAACATTTATCATGCAATTTTTGCTTCTCATGTTCGCTATGCTAGTCAACTCTGGGGACTGTGTGACAATACTGTCACACATAGAATTCTTACTCTTCAAAACACTGCACTAAGACTCATGACCTTTAGTGAACCAAGAACTTCTGCCACTCCCCTGTTTGCTGAGCTTAAATTACTCAAAATCTTTGATCAGGTGAAAGTAATGAATATCAAAAATATCTCCAGGGTAATCTTCCATCTGATGTCCTATCAACACTTAATTTTGATGAAATTGATCACAAAACTGGCACCAGGAGCAAAGCTATTAAACTACTAAAACTTTCAACGGTCAAAACCACAAATTTTGGACTTAACTCTTTCTCTCGTCTTTCGTCAAAACAATGGAATGAGTTACTAATAAATCATCCTGACACTGATTTTCACAACCTTGATACTGATGAACTAAAATCTTTAGCTACAAAATTCTATTTAGACAAATACAAAGCTGAAGACGAATAACCTTTGTGTGTGTGTGTGTGTGCGTAATTGTGTGTGCATGAACTTAGTGTGTTTCCCCAGGGTGGGAGGGGGTGGGTTGTGTAACAGGAAGTACTTTATAGATAAAACTACTCAAAGAAATTTCATAAAATAAAAGTAAAAATATTTCTTATATTCATTATTTTGTGTCACTATTAATATTATGATATGATAATCGTTTATTCATTTTTTCTTTAGTTCTGTAATAATTTTTCATTTTCTTCTAGGTTCCCCATTGTATTAGAGAAATCTATTTATTTTTTTTTTGTAAGGGGTTATCCTGCTGTGTTGCAGCGAAAATATATTCAATTCAATTCAATTCATCAAATGCCTGAACAACCAAGATATATTCCGAATATAGGTGATTTATGTACCTAAATCAAGATATTGACCCTTAAAAATAGTGTTTTTTCAGCCAGAAACAGCTATTTGTCCACTTTTTGCACTTTTTGAAGCTCAAGTTAGGTAGAGAAATCATATATACTCGCAAGCAATATATCTCTAATTTTAATTTTTTGAGAGCTTTCCAAAAATATACAACAGGTCTCTCTTTTCTCAAGCTAAAATGTTTGTTAAATTTTGACCCTATGATTTTTGCCTGAAACCGTCAGAAAAAACACACCAAAGTGTCCGAAAAAAAATTGGAACCTATATATGATCAGTTTCAAAAATGAAAGGTGGTTGGTTTTGTGACATTTTCTATGTTTGAAATTTGGACAGCTGTACAAGTGACAAATTTATACTTACTTTGTTTAATTTCAATTTGAGCTCTTGGTTTACCTTTGATGAACAAATTTCCAAAGAAACCATAAAAATAGACTTACTTTATCAATAGTTATCACCATGGATGTTAGGTGATATTTTTAGACCTACTTTAAGATTAGACTTACTTTACTTGTAATATTCAAACAACAACCAGTGAATATTGGCCAATGCTAAGACTGTCAAATTTTGGAAATAGGTTATACTTTGACTCTGTGACAAAATTAGACTTACTTTTCAAATCCATGGGTGACTTAGACTTACTTGTATCTGATTAGAACTTGAAACTAAAGCCCTTATCTATTTTACAATATAAGACTTCCTTAGATGTCGTCTTCAGATATATCAAGTTAACATCAAAAGAATTTTTAAGGTAAAGTTTGAAAGAGGTGACGATTTTAGACTTACCTCTGATTAGCAATGAAGACGTTCCATTGCTATATAGTTGTGAAGACATTACAAAGATGTTAAAACATTCGGTATTCAAAATCTAGCTTTTCAGTTTTCTTATGGTTTGTTGGCTCTAGTGCTATCTCCAGGATTTCTCTTTACTCTTGTCTCCTGAATAGACGGGGGGGGGTCCGAATAAGCTGGAGGGTAGGAAAATTTTCTAAATTCTAATAAGGCGGGGAGATGGAATAAGAGCGGGGGGGGGGGTAATTTGAAGACAGATTTTTTTTAACTGGTATCAATTTCAACAACAAAAAAGGAACTTTAACAAATTAACACAAAAAATAAGAACCAATACTAACAAAAAGGAAGATTTTAACAAGTTTAAGGTCTACTACACTGTAATAAAATATTGAATTATTCGAATTCAATTAGCGGGGGGTCTTAATGAGAGCAAGGGGGATGGATTTTTTTCTCTTAACAATTAGCGGGGGGATGTCTATTCGGGAGACAAGAGTAAGTGACAATAGACTTACCTCTGATCAGATGTTTCTAGGATTTAAGGATCTTCAGCTTTTTATATGTAGGATAAATCATGAATATTATTCTCTAAGTAATCTAAGGTAAGTCTCATAAGTAAGTCTCCCTTATCAAATTTGTCATGAGTTATTATTTATCATTAGAAGAAAGTATAGAAAGTATATTATATATATAGTTACAATGTATAGTAATGTGCCCTCCCGGTTATTGCCATAATGGCTTTATGGTAACTCCTGAACTTGGGCACAGGATGTACGGTTACACATTTTATGGATTGTATTGTGGAGTCACAAGAGTGCTCAAACTGCGAGCAGCGAGCAATGTATAATGCAAATAGTGAGCGTCTTAAATGAAGACTCTCCACCCAATCCAAGAGTGCTCAAACTACAAAAGCAGTGAGCCAATATAATGTATTGCATATGTATTATATATATAGTTATAAAGTTAAATTATTTATTTGTATTTTGTCATGTTAAAATTTACTCGTCAAAGTAAGACTAAAAAGGTCACTTTAAGGAAAAATAACTTCGAATATGTATTCAATAGACGATATCGGCTTAACGAAATTCTCCCCGAATGATTACCCATGATGCATTGCGCAAAAAAATTCAGTAAGTCAACATTGTCCGTGAATTTTTTTGCGCAATGCATCATGGGTAATCATTCGGGGAGAATTCGGAAAGCCGATATCGTCTATTGACTTTAGGCATCATCACTGTGCTGGAACTAATAATCTAAGTTGACTACTAATATAACACAGTTAAGTTAAATTAGCTAAGTAAGTCTAGAAATGTCACTTAAGCGCTTTGAAATTTATTATTTGATGATTTTCATCCCCAAAAACTTTGTTGTAACCAAAATAGACTTACTTTTCAGTTACCCTCATTATTTATGAAGTAAGTCTAAAACTGTCACCCAGGGGGGCCCTCATATGATCTGGCCTACGTCATGTGCCGCGCTTAAGGGTGGGGTTTTTCAGCATCCCAAAATGCACTGTAAGGGTGTGTTTCTGTGAGATTGCACTGCAAGTGTCGAATTTTAAAACAAATTCAAAATAATTGATAAAAAGAAAGGATTTTACTTCTCGTTTGTTTGAAAAAGTTTCTATTTTCTGATAATTACAGCTGACAAGAATAATTTTGTCAGTTTTTCTTTGATACAGAAAATTTCCCAAGCTTCTTTTTTCACGATTACAGCTGAAAAATATAGTGCACTATAAGGGTTGGCTAAATCATGAGAAATGCACTGAAAGGGTACCTTTTCAGACATATTGAACTGCACTGTAAGGGTACGATTTTGAAAAGCAAATTTTGCGTGGCACATACCGTCGTTTCGAAATCGAGTAGCCCCCCCGGGAACTGTCACCAAATACAGGTTTTTGAAATTACTAGGTGATTTGTCTAGTGTAAAACTAAGCTCGTGCAAACTTTCAAAGGGTACAATAAAGTAAGTCTAAATTAGGCACATTCAAAGTCAAAAGTGTTATTTTTGCTTTTTTTTTTATGTCACACTATTTTTGAAACTGATCATATGTTATTTTGATTCCCCTACCCCTGATTTTTTAAAAAGGGGGACCAACCCCCTTCCCTCACCCCAGCTGACCATCAGTACAAATATGATAATTTCATTTTCACGGATGCTAAAAATAGCACTGAACACATTGGACTCAGAAAATGAAAATAAGTTTCTCTCATTGTAACTCAACACAAATTTTCTTGAACCAAAAGATAATGGCAAATGTTTTATAGATAAAACAAACTATACTAAATAAAAATCAAATGGAAAAATAGGTGAACAATTCTTTTATTAGACACGCCTAGAGTTATTGTAACATAGCCTACACAATGAATGTTATGTACAGACAAAATTTATCATTGGGGTCCCCATTTATGCAGCTTTATGTCTTGGGGCTGTCCACATAGTACGTACGCACTAAGGGGGAGGTGGGGTCTTCTCAAAAGTGTATGTTTGCGTACAGGGGGGGGGGAGGTCACAGGAAAATGTACGTACGCATATACGCATCAAGGAAAAGAAAACGTTTCTTAATAAACATTGAGTTTCATATATATGAAATAAAGGTTCGAACCAAACAATTTGAGTTCAAATTTTTCTTCAACGGAGTGGGAGGGGGGCTGAATGAAAAAGTACATACTAGGGGGGTATAACCATTTGCGTACAGGGGGGAGGGGGTTCGATTTTCGACATTTTAGTGCGTACGTACTATGTGGACCCCTTATATAAACACCAATTTTTTTGCGTCGGTTTGGCAAAAAAGCAACATTTTGGGCAAATTTGTAAAAAGAAAATACTACCTAGTCTTTGTAGTAAGATTACATACACGAAACACCAAAAATCCACATAAACCAGCATTCGAATTACACATGTTATAATGTATGAGAAAAAAGAAAGGGGAAAGAAAAGTATAGAAAATTGGAGCATTGGTTCATTTGACAATGGCTTGGAGAAATCTTTAATGTAGAACCAAGGTATAGTGTGAACAATTTTTTCCATCTTTAATACCTTGTATTGTACAACATTTAAAGTCTGATAACAACTTCGAATTCAGCAAAAATTGAAAAAAGGGGGACCCACCCCCTCTTTTTGGTATCGATACCAACTTGACTTTTTGAAATTCGAAAAAAAATTAACCCACCCTGAAGATGAAAAAATTCTTTTCCCAACTCTTATTGTGTTTTCCCTCCCAAGAAATGTTGAAATTCCCCTTCAGCTTTCACAATTTATTGGTTTCTAGGTTATATTTCAAGCCCTACTGGACCATTTTTGAACTTTTGGTTCCTCAGATCCTAAGGTCCTAAGTCTTAAGTCTAGCGTTAAAACTCAAAGTTAAAACTCTACCCTTCGAACCTACTTTAGAGCACTTACAAATCGATTGTGGTTTCAAAACACCCCGGGTGATTTCCTTTTTGTGCCAAGTATTTTGTCACCGATTGTGGATCAGAGCAAATAATTGTTATGCACCTTTGACATTTGCATTGCAGATTAACATGTAGTGTTTGAAAAAATGTCACTACAAGAGAAAAGAATAAATTGCTAATTATCCAAGAACAAGAACATCTGCCATGTGATTCGAGGAAGAAAAAACACGCATTTGTAACAAAAAGATGACAGAAGACTGTCAAAAAGTCAAAAAGTTCTCCCCCCAACAAATTTTGTTGCACCTTTTTGAAACCCCCCATCCTGGATTTTCTTTTTTCCTTCCCACGATTTTACAGTGTCATTTTCTGTGTTTTGATTTCTTTTTGTCATGTTTGTTTACATTTTCTGTTTGGTCTGTAATTTACACACTTTCTACCATTTTTGGTATTTTTGTTTAGTTTGGTGAAATTTGTATTTGGTCAGTATTTTATCCATTGATTGATGTCAATATCTAATTGATCTATTATAATTCCTTTGAGAGTCCCTAGAAACCAGAATGCATTGCATTTATCTAAATCCGATATCGTCTATTGAATTATCTACTTTGCATTTTCGCTAATTAATTTGTCACTATTTCATAATTTTTTTGGTCTGTAGTATATGCATCTGATCTGCAGAATGTATAGATAGATGCACTGAATGCACTGAATAAGCACCTCAAAACAATTCCCGATAAAGCCCAAATCTGTGGTTATACAGGTTGCAGGAGAGTTGACTCAAACTCAATTTTAGACATGAAATCTCTGTGCTGATCCATTTTTTCCCTTCTGAACTTGTGGATTTATTAAAGATTGTGCTGTAGCCAAAAAAATCTGGCTGACTCTTTTTTGTTATACTGTTGGTGAGATTACATCTACACACCCCTTCTCGTAATGTGATGAAATATCATCAAAATAATAATCAATTGTATACTGATTAACTTTCAGGTTGCTTTCGTTTTGCACACAATGTCATGCCTTGCTTAGCCAACTTTCTTGTCATCCTTGTTCTCGCTTACCCAATCCTCCTCCTGAAGATAGAGCGACTACAAACTGGAGATATCTTTGACATTGCCGAAGTAAACATATGTCATTTATACAAAGCTAGCTGTGCTGTGAATAAATGTGGATTTTGGTTCCCTTTTTGTTGTACAAGATGTCAATGTGCTGAAGAAGAAACTTTCTACGTTGATCTTTGTCATACAAACCTTGGAAGCTTGGATCTGAGTAAGTGAATTTCTCGTGACAACTTCTCCCTTAGTTTGGTTTGTTTTTTGTAATCTCGCTAAATTTTATTTTTGTTTTAGATTTTCAGCTTGAAAAGAAAGGTAAAAGAGACAAAAATTGGGGGCAAGATTGGGGGCAAGATTGGGGGCATTTGTCTCCATTATTCTGTTTTTTAATGCAACTTTGCTAGACTAAACAAGACAAACCAAAACATAATGACATCACAGTGAATTGGTCTATTTAGGTCTAAGATGTGACAGATACGTCCGAAGAATTCGTTTAGAATATTTGGAAATTTACCAAAACTATGATTCTGAGATCCTTGGGAGTCATTAATCTTTTTGTAACCCAAAGCTGGTAAGGGACCACTCGCCCATACCCGGTAATCATTTTGCCTAGTAAACACCCCTGTCTCACAGCCCCGGTAGAACATTTCCCCACAGTAGGGATAAAGATTTTCAAAAAAATCTCAGTGGGGATAGAAATTCTATTCTTCCCGAGCTTAAATTACCCAGTGGGATGGTTTTGGACAGCAAATTTTTGCATTGATTTTCGAATGGGGATGAAATCAAAGTCAATTTCCCAGTGGGGCTGAAATTGTTGGGTATTTTGTACACCGGGGACGAAATTTTGGCCAATTTTTTCAGTTGGGCTAGTGTCCCAGCGGGTCGGTGACACAGGGGTGTTAGTAAGTACTCCTGGGCGAAAATCTTTTACTTCATTTTATTTTTTTATTTTATTTCAATCCCGACTTACGGAAGATTTTCGAAAATCGTTAAAAACTAATGGTCGGTATTTTTGATTTTTACCACCTGTCACTCTTTTGTTCATAACTTTTTTTCCCAATGACGAAAAAATTGATGTTTACCCCACATTCGAAAGCTGATAAAATTATTTTTCCAACGGTATATAGAAACCTTTTATAAAATTTTTTCCAGGTTGACTCAAAATTCTACTGGACTATTCTTGGTTATTTTTCATTACAAAGCGTGATGTTATTTAAGAAAACAGAACTAGACGCTGTTATTCTAAAACCTTCCCAGCTGACACACAACGTTGTTTTGACGTCCATCTGACGTCCGTAACGTCCATATAACGTTGGATTAACGTTGAAACAACGTTATGTGCCAGCAGGGTTGTGGTCGGTCGGGTGATTAATGACCATCACCTGAGTAATAACCACTCCCATATGAGGAGAATTTTAAAAAGTAATTTCGAAGCTGCTAAGGGGACGCTAAATTGCAAACCGTATTAGCAACCGTAGCATGAAGGTAGAGCATCCAGCTACGGTGTGCAAGGTTGTGGATCATACCAAATCATCATATGGATCATACCAAAGATTCCCAAAATGGTACTTGCTGCCTTTCTTCTTGATGCTCAGCAACTAAAGAGACTGATCAAGGGTATGTGGAGAAATCCAGGGAAAGGAGTGGCGCCCTCCCCTACCTTCGGGTAGACAGCTACTTTAATGGGATAAACTTTCGCGGGGATTAAATTTCGCGGTTGGCCCTAGCCGCGAAATTCAAAAATTTCGCGGGGACTTAATTTCGCGGGTGGCACTGTTGGGTGTCAATATTTTCACGATTTTGTGACTTTCACTGTCAAATCATACATGTTAGTTGTTGAAATACACACATTATTTGCGCCTCTTTGGGGTGGACTATTTCTGGAAAAGCCCATTGGATCCTGAAAGTGCAGAAAGAAACTAGCCAAATTGGAGAAAAAATCTACAAAAATCGACCCTTACTGTTCGTTTTCTTGAAACTGAAAGTCTTTCTCCATTTGAAGGCACTTATGGTCAATTTTGCCTGACCAATAAATAAATTTTGTTTTCTCTTTCGCACCCTAACAGTGCATTTTGCTTCATTACAACCTCTTACGGTACACTTTGGAAAGCTTGAAAAACTCCATATTAGTACTTTTTAATTTTGAAACTAAATGGGGAAAAAATAACTCTTGCAGAACATTTTTTAAATTTTCAGGAGTGGGGAATAAGTCAAGATTTTCGACTCCCACTGTAATACCCCTGTCTCAGAGCCCCGCTTTCCACATAATAAGGATTAAAATTCGTATCAAAAGTCCAATGGGGATAGACGTTGCATTGTTCTCAGGTAAAAAAAACAGTGGGGATGGCTTTGGAGTGCGATTTTTTTCAATTGAAATCTAATGATGATGAAATGAAAGTCAATTTCCCACTGGGGCTGAAACTATAGAGTATTTTTTCCAGCGGGACGAAATTTTGACCAATATTTCCATTAGGGCTGGGGTCCCAGCGGGTCTGTGACACAGGGGTTTACTGTGATAATAAGATTCACTTAGCAGATGAATGTACCTTCTCCCGGGTCAGGCCATACAATGTAAGGGGAATTGAGTACCATAATACTCTGATACAAGAGTGTAGGTGATATACATACATTGTGGTTTGTGGTGACACTCCTCCTGTTCGAGCTCTATACTCACCCGTTTAGATCGTGCGTCATCACTATGCGTGATTAAGGAGTGATGGCCGAGTGGTCAAAATCATCAGAATCTTAAACCAAGGATTCGCGGTTCGAATCCCCGATCCTTCCAATGTTACGTTCAGTTCATAGATAGCCGAGCCAGCTGGCCGTGGACCCCGTGAAAACAATCGAAAGACTGCCTAAAAGTCTGAGATTACTGGGCTATCCACGTAAAATATCGACTCTATCTATAGTGACTGTGAACTAGCAGTGTCTTGACAGCGCTGAGCGTTCCAACTAGGAAAAGGAGGGATTCCAACCTCGTAAGGATTGGGGCCCATTCCCCGATGAGGAAGGCTTATACAACTAGTGCAACGAAGAAAAATTCATGACCTGCTAAAATTTCTTCTCTTTTTCCGTATACACTTTTTTTATTAAGAAAATAGTTTTACCAAGCAGCCTCAATGTTTCTTAAGAAATCGGCCTTTTGAGCCTTAAATGTTTCTTACATGTTTCTAAACTTTGCCAATCTTATAAAGGATGCATGTCGATAATACAATAGTCTAATAGACTAATCTACGGTACTTTCCTATCTTCTATATTGACTTTCTCAAGTGTTTCTAACTGTTATGTAAGTATTTTTCTGAAACTTTGCCTTGATTGGAAGGTTCTTAAAAAAACGAATTAAAAAATGTTATTTTCTCATTCTCAGACTCAGCATGTTCCGGGGGTGGAAAAATCAAAAAAATTAACAAGCAGAGGGCCTGTTTATTAGGCATCTGAGAGTAAAAACTAAACAGAGACAGTTTGCAGACAATATACAGTATGGTCGTGTTCAGATCAAGGTTTAAAGCAATTAGGTCTACATGTTTCTTTTATATTCCTTTTGTATTTAACGGCACGCTCCTCATTAGTTAAACCAAAGTTTAAAAAGGAATCACCCTCTGGTTTAAAAAAATTTTTTTGCGGAACGACCGTTTTGAGGGCGCGAAGCGCCCGAAAGGGAGTGTAGCATCCTTTCTCTAGATCTGGGCGTGTGGCGTAAAAAATTTGTATATGCACGAAATTTTCAAAAAAAATCGTCCGGTGACATATCGACTTTGCTTCGTGTTGGATGGGATCAATTTTCTGTAGCACTATCAAAAGTATCTGTTTTGTAAAAATATTTATTGCAATAGAATATGATTGATATCAAAAGTATTATAAAGTAAGACTTTTGATTAAAATTGCAACTTTTGTACAATTAATAGTAAGAGTGTCAAAGCTTTATCTTCTTTGCTTTTTTCCCGCTTCTTCCAGATGTCTGGGCCCAGTCTTTTTTTCTGCGTTTCATTTTCAAAACAACAAAGATGGCCCTGATGCCTGAAAACCAACGAATCTCTTCGGATTTTGAGGTGCATGCATTAACTTTTGGACTGATTATGGCCCATTGAAAGGTAAATCTTCATTTTTTTTTTCACCTTTATAGTTTCAACTACCTTTGGAATGTTACATTAGTACTTTTTCTTTGTGTTGACTTTTTTGTATTAAATTGGATTTCATCTCACAAAACAAAATGTTTTTTTCTCGGCCATGTCATGTGTTTCATGGATATCATATGGCCATGTTTTCTTTCCACAGGCTTATTTTTGTTCATATGGGTCGTGTGTTTATTTCATTTTACTCTAACTATAATTATTTTCATCTCTTCTGTCTTCAGGGTTCAGCAGGTGAAGGAGCTTGATTGATGTGATGGGTGACTTTTAACTACCGACCGATCGCTCGACTGGCTGAATCAGCACGCATCAGCAGTGTTTCAGAGTTTTGGTGGGTGAACGTGCACAACAAAGAAGCAGCATAAAAACCAAAATATACATAGCATTATGACTGTATGTATGAACAGATTGTGATTGATATGGAGAATAATAAAATGGTCCTGCTGAATATAAATTGTGCCAGTTCCATGTTATTCCGTGCAATGTTTACGAGACAAAAGAGAAGACTGTACTGGAAAGCAGAATCAAAATGATAATTACTAGTTGCTATTTTCGTCATTGAAGATTTCTTCAATATTTATTCGATATAATGGAATCATTTTGATTTGACTTGATTGATTGTTGATTCCATTACCGCTTGCTGACTTTCGAGAGATTTTTGTTTAACATTGGAGCTTGGTCATCATCAATTAGAATAATGCCGATTTATATTTGTACGATAAAGTGATAACAAAAGCATGATTGATGACTTTAGCCCGAAAGACAACTTAAATGATAAAAGTACCTATATGTTACTTTTGATGCTAGCTCGAATATATTTTCAAACAAGATATCTTACACAAAAAGTGTTTTTACTGGCGAATCAACTTATATTTCATAAACTCTTTGACGTGAGATTGTTAAATAACGCTTGTTATTATTACCGCCAAATAAATAGTATGGCATTACTTTAATATACTTATATGAATTATAGAAGTTTTTGAATTTTATTCTGCAAGGCAAGGTTTCTTGAAAAAAATTTGGACTCGTTTGGATTGATTTTATAATGAAACATTGGGAACATCTTTTTGCCAAACACACAATATCGCAAAAATAGACTCACAAAAAGACAAAATTTCATCACTCAAAAATCTCACTAGTCTGATAAGTTACTGGAAATTATTGCTAGGGCTGCTGATTCCTTTTTCGGAAAATTGATACTACATTTGAAGTGAAATGATATCATAAAGAGGTAGCACATTTTAAGAGATTGTATACTAGGTTCTAATGGCTGAAAAGCTCAAGACTTCTTTCAAACTACGCACTATTTTTGATGGGAAATGTATAATATAATTTTTGAATTGTTGATAATTTGTCTTTGTAAAAGTTTTATAGAGAGCTAAGTAATTGTTTTCAAAAACTCACAACAAAGATGGGATAAAAGTCTTTCAATTTGTTTCAGATAACTACCCGACCTAAGCCTAATGTAATATCTTTTGTTGTTGGTCATTCAGCCATTGCACAAGAAACATGTGTGTTCTTTTTTGTCACTTGCACTATTTTTTATAAGAACTAGTAAATTTTTTTAATGGTTTGGCTGTCCTTGTTTGCACATTGAGCCTGAAATTGTTTTTGAATTGCTCAAAACCCGGCGTATTTAATTTTTGAGCCTCGTATTGTTCTTATAAAATTCTTATAAAAAAGAAAGAGTTGAGTTGGAAAACATTATCAATAAAAGTTTGACTTATAAAAATAATTTGTTAGTGTCGAAATTTCTTCGCTTTGCGAAAACGGAACGGTCGTTCCGCAACCCCTTTTATGTTGATTTACGATTTCGTTACAGTTTTCTGAATAGACAAAATCAGAATTCGCAAGTGAAAAGCATGCTCCTTTTGTAAATGAAGAAAAAAGAACGTGAAATTTATGACTTAGAGACGCTCGGAGCATCTCTAGCAGTAATGGCTTCAACGAACACGAATTAGCGTTTTGCAGAGGGATTCCCTGAAATCCTTTTTGTTTCAAAGTGTCTCAAGAGAGAAGATGACATGATTTCAAGTTAGGAAAGGAGATTCCTTGAGATCGCCAATCGATGATGACAAAAGAAAAGTGATTATAATTGAATTCCCATATCAACAAAGTACTATTTAAACCTTAAACTTAAACTTTCAGTCGTATAATTTTAATTAGATCAAATTACACATTTCAAAGACTGAGGTTTTAATTGTAAACAATTACTTTTCCATTCGTTAAAGTCAATATTTGCAGATTCGCGTCTGATTAACACCCAACTAAGAATAGACTTCAAAAATCAACAAAAATAGCTTGCAGTCTTCTCTTTAAATAACGTTGTCTAAGATCCTACACGTTTTTTTTATAAAAACATCCAAAAAATTTTTGAAGCCTTCGGACGTTCTTAACTAATGAGTTTTAAACCTGAAAATGTTCTTAAGATGTTCTTATTTTCATCATTTTATGAGCATTTTTGTTCATTTTTCTAAGAAATTGGGGTGTTTTAGAGTCTGCGAATCCTTAAAGTGTTCTTAACTTGTTCTTAATATTTTGACCACCAAAGCCTTATGTTCTTATATATTTTGTTCTTATATATCCCTTCCTTCTAACCACAGAACATAATGTTAAGTATCTAGTTTTTGTTTTGAAAACCACTTGAGAAAAATATTGTCATGTTTTAAAGTTCACGATTGTACGAACTTCTTCTTGTCACAATTTCAACAAAGTGATATTCCATACACGTTACTGGACATTACACGATTCGAAATGTCATTGTTTTGTTTTTATATTTTAATGAGATATGTTTTGTACTGCACTCTATCAAATCTGTCATATATATGAAAAAGGTTCTGGTTGGAAAAGGCGAATTTGATTTGATTTGAAAAATTTGTATCTGTTGGTTCTCTCGTTTAGAAATTTGAAAATTTTAAATGATTTGTTAGAAAATTAACGGAGAAAATGTGTACTGTGAAGTCGGGTAACCTGCATCAGTAGAGGGAAACTTGCATAGCCCTCAAATGAATGACCTGGCTGGTCATTAAAATGCAAAGTTAAATCAAAACAAAATGGTGGAGTAGAGCTGCGAGCAGAGCCACGTAGTTCATTTGTTTTGAAATTTTGCTGCTTTGATTGGTCAGTCATTTGATGGCTATGCAAGTTTCCCTCCACTGATGCAAGTTACCCGACTTAACGGTATTATTTGGCAGGGATGAGCTTTGTTGTTTCGAAGGTTTTCATTTTAACAGGTATGAAATGTGACAGGTCATGGCTCTAATCTCATTATGATGTAATATTCTTTTTTAATCGTTTCGATGTCTTGAAAATGCTTAAAATAGGAAGATATATTGTGTTGTATAGATTATTAAGGTTGCTGGTTAGTACAAAGGTAGCGTAGTGCAAAGGTATTCAGTTGAGATGTGGAAATTTTCATAAAAAGCTCTGAAGATCGAGAAAACTTTCAACATCCTGATGATTTACATAAAGGAATTGCACTTCATCAAGGATTTTGTAGCGGGAGACCTGGGCCCCAGCCCTCGTTTTCGAGGATTGGCTCGTCCAGCTATCATTCCTTTACGATGGGCAATTGTCCCCTCTTCCTTTAAAGCTTTAGCGTTGGCGGCCGCCAAGCAATCTGATTCGTTAAAAAGTGTGGGGAAAAGATTAGTATAATAATATACGATATTTGGGTCAATTTTTCCAACTGGAAGAGATGCCACCGGGTTTGTGAGAAGGGGGTATTTAAAAAGCAAACTTGTTGACCCAGTACAATCCTTATGAAATTTGATATCCTTTTTAATTTTTTTTGAAATTGAAACGTCATGCGGGATGAGTCAAGCAAGCCTTCACAAAGATTTTTAATTTTGTTTAAGCAATTCGTTTGTTCTCCACCTAGAGATGAAATTGTTAACATAACTAAAACATAGAGACAATAAAATGTAGTTGTATAAAAATCATCTGGTGAAAATGTGTGTCTTGAGTGTGATTCATTTAGATTCTTTGTATTGAGCATTAGACTGAGAACTTATTATATTATAGCTTTTCGCCAAGCCCCTGTCTGGAATGGCTAGATATGCTGGAATTTTTTTTGGACAGCCCTGTCTCACAGCCCTGGTGGAACTTTTTTCCTCAGTGGGGATAAAAATTCCTATTTAAGTCCCAATGGGAATAGAAATTCTATTGTTCCAAGGTTAAAAAGTCCGGTGGGATGGTTTTGGAGTGCAATTTTTGAACATGGAATTTCCAATGGGGACGAAATCAAAGTCAATTTTCCAGTGGGGCTGAAATTACAGGGTTTTTCCACCGGGACGCAATTTTTTCCAAATTTTCCAGTGGGGCTAGGGTCCCAGTGGGTCTGTGACATAGGGGTGTCTGTTTTTTTTTTGAGGGGGGGATTTTTCTTTTCTGATGAATCATTAAGAATGAAAGAAAGCTTGCATGGAAATCCTTTTGTGTATTTTTTTTTTTTTGAAAATGTTTTTCATCACAAAATCTGAATTTATTTCAATCAAGTACCTCGAAATAATGTTTTTTTAATAATTTTCGAATACGACTTTTCGACTGTAGCCACCAATTGGCGCACGGGCGTTTTTTTATCCGTTTTACCACCCTAAAACTGTCCGAGTCTTTTTTTCGCACCTATAGACAATAGAAAAAGGTGTCAAAAAAATAACTGGATCGAGTTTAGGGGGGAAGCCTGCTTGGCAATTAGCTGCTACGGTCGAAAAGGTGTCCCAGCTGGCACACAACGTCAAAACAACGTCCGTGTGACGTTCATAACGTCCAAATAACGTTACTT
The DNA here is from genome assembly GCF_902728285.1 of Clytia hemisphaerica. Classification (NCBI taxonomy): domain Eukaryota; kingdom Metazoa; phylum Cnidaria; class Hydrozoa; order Leptothecata; family Clytiidae; genus Clytia; species Clytia hemisphaerica. Next base: position 1,213,425 of record NW_027104247.1, on the reverse strand, counting down.
GAACGTTGAAACAACGTTGTGTGCCAGCTGGGGGAATGTAAACGAATTTTGTCACTTTTGATATCGCAGTTAACAAGTATGTTCTTGTGAAACGACACTTTTTTTTTCTTTCAAATTTCGATTAATTCGATGACCTTGCGACAAGTTATTAAATTACATTTCTTGCGCCTTGTTTACCCTAGTTACGTAATACTTCATCATATTAATTTCGATATTACAAGTGCTCAGAAGTGCGGCTGGTTCTAATACACCTTTTCTACTTCAGTTGAGCTAGAATCTCAGAATGTTTGTTCGCATGTCCGCAAACTTTGGGGCAGCGTAGAGAGTGGGAATAATTGGTTCACGGAGCTGAAATTTGGCACACACCTTCCTTAGGTTAAAGCTTAGGGGTAATTTTTTCATTGTTCGCTTTTTTTTCGCAAAATAATATTAATTTCAGCATTAAATGGATATTCAAGTGAAATTCTCTGTGGGAAGTTTTAAGGCCCTAAATACATGAATCGGAAGTTTTTGGGCAATCGAAGCATTATGTTTTCATATACACGTTTTTTTTTATAAGAACGTCAAAAATTTTCGAAGCCTTCGGATGTTCTTAGTTATTTGGATTTGAAGCCTAAAAATGTTCTTAAAATGTTCTTATTTTCAGCATTTTTTGAGCATTTTGATGTAATTTCTTAAGAAATTGCATGTTTTTAAGTCTCCAAAGCCTTAGTATGTTCTTAGAATGTTCTTAAATTTTTGGGCCTCGAAGCCTTATGTTCTTATATAGTTTGTTCTTATAAAAAAAAAAAACGTGTACACGATTTTTTAAGAAACTAGTTTTATCAAGCAGCCTCAATGTTTCTTAAGAAATCGGCCTGTTGAGCCTTAAATGTTTCTTACATGTTTCTAAACTTTTTGACATAATCAGCCTATTTTCATGCAAAGAAAAAAAACATTTGTTTTGATTGGCAGGTAAAACAAACTGAATTAAAAATGTTATTTTCTCATTCTCAGCCTCTGCATGTTTCTTAGATTTCTCTTAGTTTTCAGGCATTCTGAGCCTCATGTTTCTTAAAAGTGTGTTTCTTATAAAAAAACGTGTACTTTGTTCTTATATAAAAAGTGTATATTCAAAATTTTGTCGTGAAGGGTAAAATACCAAGAATAAGGGCCCCAGACTTTAATGTTTTAGAAGACCTTCTTTTAAAATACACTCTTTTATTAGAACAATTAAGGCTCGAAAATGCCGAAGATAAGAACAATGCTGAGCCTTGAATTGCCATTCAAAGGTCAAATTAGTAAATTTAGGGTAATCAACCAAAAATGCATCAATTTTGTTCTGAAAATGAAATAAGATCACAGTATAAGAACAATTTTGAAGAAATGAGAACAATTGTGCCTCCTAAAACTTTTTGGGACCTTATGAAACAAGTAGAGTTTATTTTTACTCTTTATTACAAAACTTTCCATCGTCATATTATCTCAAACTGACAAAAACACAAATTTGATATCTCAGTCTTTTTTTACACAATGCGATAGAAAATTTATATTTCTTGACCTTTCATGCTCCTATAAGTTTCATCTTATACAATATGTTTGCTATTTTTGATGATGCCTACACTCTTGTTATGACCATAGTGAGTTCAATCTGAGGTTGTTTTTAGCGTTTTTTGGTGATATTTCAATGTTTTCTGGACCTACCTGGAGGTCCTATATATTAACCTGTGTTCGTTTCTTTGATCGTCCGTCCGTTTGTTCGTTACCAGCTTTTCTCGAGATTGGCTCATTTTTCGAAAGAAATTTCCCGTTGCCAGATTCAAAAATGTCCTGGAAACCTTTTTGTAACCTTTTTGCCTTATTTTGAGATTATTCATTTTTCATTTTATTCATGTTTCATCCACTAGAGCACTAGGCTCAATTTTTGGTATAATCCCTATTAAAGGGCCCTAAAACAAATCAAACTGGTGTTCCAGCTTGAGACTTAAGTGACTTAGAAATTGCTGATTATAAGATACTTTTAACTTGTTTTTAATATTTTGGCCATCGAAGCCTCATGCTCTTATATAGTTTGCTCTTATAAAATATAAAAAAACGTGTAGGAGTTGAAATAGAGGCTGTAATCTTCGATGCAAGAACTTAAAAAGGGAAAAATCAGAAAGCTGAAATCAGCAGGTTTAGAATTACATCTGCACCAACAATTAATGTTCTCTCTGAAGATCAGTTTAAATATTTACTTTGGAAAATTTGTTGACTTATTTTTTTCAAAATTTGTAGTGCTTTAGATTATCTTTTCAACCGTATAAAATTTGTTAAAGTTTGTAAAATGTCAAGCAAAACAACAAAACAACAAACAAATTAGTGCACACTTAGAAGTCTCCTTAAAGTTAGTTGTCTTAATTTTGGCAAGTTAGATTAATTACTCTTAGGTGCCAAAAAACGCTCCCCCTGCTTGTTAATTTTTCGAAAATTTTCCAACCCCCCCCCCCCCCGGATCTTTTTAGACCCTCCCCTTACCCGGTTATTAATTTTAAAGAATATTTTCAGTTGGCAAAAAGAAGTCCCCTTATTTTGCTCCAAACAGCCAGATTTTAGCCTGTATTTACCTTATTTTTGGGTTTTCAGAAGTACAATTTCCAACCCCCCCCCCCCCCCCCCCGTTTATTTGGCACCTAAGAGTAGCTTAGATCATTAATTAACCAATAAGTATATTGTTTTGAAATTATCATTTTTCGAGGGCTGATCAGTTTGATACTAAATACTTCGGTATCTCTTTTTGCCCCTGCAGGACGTGCTGCTTTACCCTAATTTGAGGCCCGCAGCGGACCTTCAATTCATGCAATCACGCACATTTCTTTCCCAAATTCACGCATTCACGCAATGTTTTTTGGCAATTCACGCAAAACTTTCCAATTCACGCATTCACGCAATATTTATTTAATTTTTCACGCATTCACGCAAACCGCTGAGGGCCCTAATATTAGAGCATATGATATCTTAAACCATCTAAGACAGCCAGGAACAACTTTAAAATATAAGCAAATTAGCCGACAATGAAGAAAAACTTGAATTTTTGAGCAAAAGGTTGATATTAGCTTCTTCTTTTCACCAGAAACAAATTTTTCATGTTCCAAAATATTCTCCATTCAAATAAATCTTTGAAGTTGTTGCTGACCGTAAGAAATAGCACTGAAGTCTGTACGTTGTACTTTGCGGAACAGTTTTGTTATTTGTATTATATTATTATATTATTCTGAACTTTTATTAAAGAAAACGAAGAAGAAGAAAAGATAGAGAAATTAAACAAAAAAATTAAAATTTGTACAATGGGAAGATGAAACAATTCACAACATTTATTTTCAGCCTCGTTCTGATATTCATAACCACAACAGAGCCAATCAAAATTGATCGGCGTTCTTCAGGGGATATTTTCGACATTCAAAATGGTGGACAAAGCTGCAGAGATATGAAAGCTTTGTGCACTGATAAAACGTGTGTAAAATGTCAGTGCCGAAGCCAGGAAACGTATTTTCAACAGTATTGCTACCCTGATCTACTTCATACTACAATTAGTAAGTTTTTTGTTGGAGACACGAGTTTGATTATATGGATTAATTTTAATGTTGATTAAATATGACGAACTTAGCGAACTAAATAATATTTTTTAAGTGGCATACTCCAAAAAATTCAAAAGCTTTTAGGCAGGTGGTCTACGAAGGTTTTTTTACATCGTAATTTCATCCATCTCAATAAAATCATCGCTAAATGTTACAAAATTGATAAACTGCTGAATTTAATTTGAACCGAAATTCTTATTAGCCAATCGTTTAAAGTCAACTGTCTCTATTCCGAACCTCTATTATTCGAATCTTTCTGTTATTCTGTTATAAATATTGGTATTTAGATAATTAAATCTACGCAAAAATTAAGGTTGGCATTATGCATTTAAGATAGTTTATTTATCCTTGACTGATCAGTGATGGATTCTTGATATTCATGATGTAATCTTTCGTTGATTGACACTCCGAATCAAAATATTTGGCCGCCATTATTAATGACAAAACATTTGCGTTCCCCAATAATTTCCAAACAAGGACCCCCGGAAAAAATAAGAAAAGATTAATACCGAAGTCCAAATACTCCAAAACGAAGAAAAAACTCTTTCATTGAAATTCTTTAATTATCTACAATAGATTTCCAAAAGCTATTTGATTCTGTTATATTATGTCACAAGTTAATTAAGCTTTTTTTCGTAAACCTCCGGTTTCAATACAAAATAGGTTAGCGGGCCAAACTTTTTGCCACCAATAATGGCGGAAAAGTTGTCTATTGTATAGGCACAAAGATTACATCATGAATAACATGAATTCCAATGTTACATTAGGGCCCATGTTGTTTTAAAAGGACACTATTTTTCTTGGAAAAGATTTTCATGGTTCTGTCCGATTTCTGTAACACCAAGGTTTCCACAAAATACACCTTTTCGCCCGTAGTCGCGCGGGCATTTTTTTGTCCGCTTTATCCCACTAAAACCGTCCCAATCCTTTTTTGACGCATTTTTCTATTGTCTATAGTTGCAAAAGCTGGGGCGGTTTTAGTGGGATAAAGCGAACAAAAAAATGCCTGCGCGGCAATTTGTGGCAACGATCGAAAAGGTGTTTTGGATTAGAAAAAATGATTTACGAGTTGTAAGTGAAAAACTTTTCTCAGCAAGATCAAAATAAATAAAGAGCTTTTTAAAATCATTATTCACACCCTTTTTCAAAAAGGAACCCAGATATTTGACCTAGCCTAATTTCGGAAAATAATTTATCTGACCGCCCCTAGTGTTATATCATTAATTGTGCTCATCGGTTCAAGGACTATCGTTTGCTATTATTAAGAAGATTTTCTTTCACGAAGTAGAAAATATTACGCCTGATTTATTAGCTTGAGCCTTAGCAATCGGAGGCGACCCGAAGACTCCTCTTTCAATAGTTATCTATCCGAAGGTAGGGTGCCACTCTTTCTCCCTGGATTGCTCTGCCACTTACCCTAGATCATTCTCTTAATTGCTCAGCAATCAAGCAGAGAGGCATCAAGTACAATTTTGGGAAGCTTTGGTATAACCCGACCGGGGGTTGAACCCACAACCTTGCGAACCGTAGCTGGATGCTCTACCACTGCACTACGGTTGCTTATAAAAAAATGTATCTATTTTCTCTTTGTTTTAAGAATGTGGTCTTGCGATTGAAGACAGTCAGTATTATGGTCTTGAAACGCTAAACTTGAGGAGCGGTCAATCAATCGGTTACGTGGTTCACGACAAAAATACCGACAGTCGAAAATTTAAAGGATGTGTTATCTCCCCAATGTCATCTTACTGGGACACCAGACAATGGAGTTCTTTGTTTACTGGTGGTAGAGTTTTGGAGAATTTTCGATTCCTTAAAACTGGCGATGGATTGAAAATGATTGTAATTTATTTGTCTATTTCTAACTCGATCCTCAAGAGATCTCAGCTGGCACACAACGTTGTTTCAACGTTCATCTAACGTTATATGGACGTTGTGAACGTTAAATAAACGTTGAAACAACGTTGTGTCCCAGCTGGGATCGATAACTTTCTTTAATATACAGTGAAGAGTAAAATACAATTCTTTTCAGTAAGGGTCTTCCAATTGAGTTTTAAAGCCCGAAGGGCGTGAGAAGATTCACTACCCTTTATCAAGAAAGACGGGTTGAACTAGCACTACTATAAAGCATAATTGGAGTACAGAATTAGATGAAATTGGAAAATACAGTACTTTTATTTATTCAGTTTCAAGGAACATCACTTCTATACACTGGAATGTTGATCAAACTGCAGCTGGAATGCCACACATCAACTTATTCGAATGATATCCAATCTTGTTTGTTACTCAAAATTGCTGGCGAAAGAGAATGTAAATTTGATTTTTTTTGGCTTTTTTTACCGATTTTATTTATGGTTCAACTTCAAATTCATGATATGCACCATTGTAATGTCTTCCACACACCCAACAGCTGATTGCTCGAAAGTGACGTATTGACGTCACTTACAACCAATCAGCTATTTGGACCGTGATGTAATGTCAGAAGACATTGCAATGGTGCATGGTGCATATCGTGAACTGAATTTTCAGTATCATCCAAACTGTAATGACAGCTTGTGCGGATTTGAATATCCTTGTGTGTTAACAGTCTTACAACTACATAGGTTACCAGTTACTAGACATTCTCTTTAAAAAGCTTAAAGGCCGGTCTCCACTTTCGCGCGAAATGGGCGACAGTTTTTTTCTTAACCTTTTTTGCCCGAAGAAAAGATTCGCGCGAACAAAAAAAAAGTTGAAGGATGTCCTACTTTTTTCATCCGTTACGTCAATTTCGACCAATGGAATTGCTTCATTTTTTAACTGACCAATGACATTACAAAAACGTTAAAAAGTTTTTGCTCATGTCGCGCGAAAGTGAAGACCGGCCTTAAATTTGTTTAGTTTGACCATTATCGACCTTTCACAAAATCTTACACAGCTAATGTATGAAAAAATTTCCAAACAAGCCTTTCTTTTTTTGTTTGTACTTGGTCTTCTATTGAATATACAGTTCCGTAGGAAGCATTTTGGCAAGGGGAAACTTTGAAAACTAGAGCTCTAAATTGGCTAAAAACGCACTTAAAAACTAAAATAATTCGAATAAAGGCAAAATTTAAAGGTAAAATACTCCATTTTATGAAATAAATTACTCGTAAAAAAGTTATTGGGGGGGGCTAAGCACCCCCTAGCCTCCCCCCTCGCTACGGCACTGATGTGATATACCCCCTGAAAAGCTTAAAACATTCGTCCGTCCAGTGTTTATTACTATACCATTAGTTCCATTTATACTGAGACAGAAAAATCGTCTGAGACGAGTAGTTTATAAAATATGATCTATGGAGGAGATTCTATTTATTGAAACATGAATGGAAAGTACACTCCTCCATAATGCTCATTTTCTAAATTGCTCGTCTCAGACAAATTAATCGTCTCAGTATAAATAGAACTATTCAATTTGATGGTACTAAAAGTTAGTCTACATTTTTGTTTTTAATTTTCTTTTCCCGAATTCAAGGTTCTTATCAACTGGGTTCTTATAAAAAAGTGTGTATTTATGCATCCTTTATTTGACTTTGTATTAGACAATCCTATCGCCCCAACAACAACGACAACTACATCTACAACAACATCAACTACAACGCCTCCAACAACACTCACAATAAACTCAACAGTAGTGACAACAAAGCAAACAACGCCTATAACGGCTCATGCAACAAATCTCACAACATTATCGACCAACTCCCTACCAACAGTGTTCTCAACGACGACAACAACAACAATGATCACTCGACAATCCTTAGCAACACACACAACAACAAGACAACCATCTTCCTCCCTCGTACCTAATACTGAAGTACGTGTTCTTTATTCTAGATTTTATATCATAATTCGCTGCATTAGGAGGGGCGGTGGCCGGGTGGTCAAAGCATCAACGTGTCATACCAGGGATTCGTGGTTCAAATCCCCGCTCCTTCCAATGTTGTGTTCAGTTCAAAGATAGCCGAGCTGACCGGCCGTGGATCCCGTAAGAACAATTAAATTAGTACTATTAATCTCATGGTTATGAGAGAAATTTCGAAATTTGACCGAGGGTAATTTATCCAGAATTTCATGAAAACAAGCACGGGATTCCTGGTTAATCTCATGGTTAACGTAAGCAAAAACATCAATCGAATTTCAACCAACCATGAGCTTACTGTCTAAAAGTCATAAATTACTTCGTGTCCGTATCCACCTAAAATATCGACTCTATAGCTGAGAATCAAGAATCATGCGTGTAAATGCACAAGATATCTTATATAAAACACTATATATAATCTACCTGTTCCTAGCTGAAGCCACGACATGTGAAGCAAAATAATTTTTGGCTCTAAATATACCACAGTAGAAACATTGGTTTTCCTTTCTAAATAAGTTTGCGTTTATCGACCCAGTGATATTCATATTGGAAGTTTATCGTGGCTTTTATCACGAGATTTACGTTTGGCTACGTTTCGAGAGATTCTTCTCCCATCATCGGGCAAGGTTGAGGATGTTTTCCCCACTATTTTAAAGTATTTGTTTTCCATTTTGAAGTATTTTTGATACCTCAATGACTTCGAGGCCTCACGCATGCAGAATACACGGTTTGCAAGACTATATCGGTGCAATCAAAACATGTGATTACTCGAAAAAGTTCACGTGATTTTATTTCCATGTTGCTTGTTTTACAACTTTTAATTACAACAGTTAATTACTTTAGAGTATGATTTTTTTCGTGCCTTGCGTGCCTTCGTGCCCTTCGTGCCTTTTGAAAAAAAGTTCGTGCCTTTCGAAAAAAAGTTCGTGCCTTTGAAAAAAAAGTTCGTGCCTTTCGAAAACAAAACATTCGAATCTTGAAATAAACATTCGAAAGCGCATTCGTTAATATGCAATGTCTTCTTTTTTTCTCATTTGTGTAATTTATGTAATTATACAAAAGTCAGTTATGAATTTTTAACCCGGGGGGGGGGGGCACTTAATATATAATCTGGCCTACGTCATGTGCCGCGCTTAAGGGTGTGGTTTTTCGGCATCCCAAATGCACTGTAAGGGTGTATTTCTGTGAGATTGCACTGCAGCACTGCAAGGGTGGAATTCAAAATAATTGTTAAAAAGAAAGGTTTTTACTTCTCGTTTGTTTGAAAAAGTTTCTATTGTCTGATAATTACAGCTGACAAGAATAATTCTCTCCGTTTTTCTTTGAAACAGAAAATTTCCCGAGCTTCTTCTTTCACGGAGATTTACAGCTGGGAAATATAGTGCACTATAAAAGAGTTGAGTAAATCAAGAGAAAATGCACTGAAAGGGAACCTTTTCAACCATATTGAACTGCACTGTAAGGGTACGATTTTGAAAAGCAGATTTTGCGCGGCACATACCGTCGTTTCGAAATCGAGTGCCCCCTCCCCCCCCCGGGGTTTTTATGAATTATGAATTTCAAAGACAATAAAAACAGCTGAAATTTGTTTAAAAAATAAGTATACCCTGCTCGCCAAAACTACTTATATGATTTAAAGGCGTTCTAATAAAAAAGTGTATGGAGTTTAAATCACCACCCTTCTAAGTTTTTTAACCTCATGAAGCTTCTGGTTATTTTTTTTGTCATCATCTATTTTCAAAAGGCACGAACTTTTTTCAAAAGGCACGAACTTTTTTTTCAAAGGCACGAACTTTTTTCAAAAGGCACGAACTTTATTTTCAAAGGCACGAACTTTTTTTCAAAAGGCACGAACTTTTTTTTCAAAGGCACGAACTTTTTTTCAAAAGGCACGAACTTTTTTTCGAAAGGCACGAACTTTTTTCGAAAGGCACGAACTTTTTTTCAAAAGGCACGAACTTTTTTTCGAAAGGCACGAACTTTTTTTCAAAAGGCACGAAGGGCACGAAGGCACGCAAGGCACGAAAAAAATCACACTCATTACTTTATTAGTGTCAATAAATTCGAACCAATCAGAGATAAATGTCATGTAACAAGCACATGAAAATTTCGAGTAAAAGCGTGATTTGTCTTCAGACTTTTAATTTTGCAACCTGTGTATTGTAACGTCACTATTAAAGATGGTGTATAATTTTGCTTCAGTTAGGGACGGAGAGGTTTCCATGAGATATCTGTGGTAAAATAACGATGAATATGGAGAGTTACACCCCCTACTGTAATCCTCTGTTGAGTTTGAAGCCCCGGGCCTAGCGAGGAATCTTCGACACTAATGGGAACCTCTCTGTCCCTAACTAAAGCTAAATTATACACCGTCTTTAATCTTCAATCTTCAACTCTTCTCGAGTAAGAAAAAAAAATAGAAATTTTGTTTGAAAAACACACGGGTCACGTGTTTTGGATAGGAAATAAGTGACTTCATTTCCCATCCAGGATTTTGGATCGAGCTCCTCCGGGGCTTTGAAATCAATGGTCATAACTGTAATTAAGGAAGCTTTCATCGTTCTTTTATTTTAGTACGCGAAAGAGAGGCGAGAAATGATGACAGCGTTGATTTTATTGGTCATTCTTATCAGCCTCATTTTGTGCATCGTTTTTTGGTGTTGTTGTTGCAGAAGGAAAAGGTTAGACAAAGATTTTTTTCTTATTTTTGGTTTACACCTTTTTCTTTATATCGTTTTGTTTTTTTGTTGTTGCAGAAGGATTTTCTTTATTTTGTGGTACACGCCCTTTTTCTATATTGTATGATGTTTTTTTATAAGAACAACGAGGCTCAAAAACGGTAAAAACTAAGAATGTTTTATCCCCAGTCTGGAATAGCTGATTCTTAAGATAAATGTTGTAAGAATAGGGTAAGAAGATTAAGATACATCGATTCCTGATGGATGAGGACACATCAGCTGACACTTCCATAGAAGACCATCCCAGTCAAAATTTCGACGATCTCCGATGCTCCGAAGCGAAATGTTACGGTTTCGAAGAAAACATCTTAGTATGTATGGCATGTGAACGTTTTGTACATTATAAATGCTCCAGACTCCCACCATACCAAATTCAGGCTTTTTTGAACGCAAAAGCGAAAAGAAATGGACGATGGACCTTCTGCTGCAACAACTGTGTTGAAGTACCGAAAGATCTCCCTGCTCTTTGTGGTGCAGTTGAGGACGACGACTTTACCAAACTAAAAAATGATATCTCAGAGCGTGATCGTGCTATCGAAGTATATGACGATAATGAGAGGAAGTTAATCAAGTCAGTCCAGACACTAAAGTCCCGTAATGCAAAACTCAAAGACAAGTCAATCGAGAGATGTACTGTCGAAGAAATGAACGATAAAATCCATGAGAAAATCACCGAACTTGGTGCAACCATGAAGGCGTCAATTATTGATGAAATCAAAGCGACACTCTTGAGTGTTGAAAACCAGATGGCTGAGGTAAAGCAGTCGTATGCTGATGTGGTGAAAGACCCTTCACAGGATGAGCCCAATACTTCGATCAAAGAGGTGATTAAAGAAGCTCTGCGGGAAGAAGAAGCCGAGGAAACGAACAAACAGAAGCGTGCTTCAAACATTATTGTTCATGGAGTACCAGAACAAGATGCCAACACGGACAGGAGCTGGGTTGAGGATCTCATTAAAACAACCCATTCAAACGTTACCATTAAGCGTATTGCCCGTTTGGGTAAGACCTCGAACGATAAGAAGCGTCCCATTCTGATCTGCCTCTTGAACGAAGACTAGAAATTCAATCTGCTTGGAAATTTACCAGCTCTGAAAGGGAATGAAAAGTTTTCTGGAGTGAGCGTTACTGAAGATCTTACACCTGAAATGCGTAAGAAATTGCGCCTACTGTCTATTGAAGCTAAAGAACTTAATGAAACCGAAAAACCAGCAACAGAAATATATCGCGTCCGGGGTGATTCAAAAAACGGCTTCACTGTCAAGAAGATACCACTCAGAAAACCGTCAACCCCCAACCAGTCACCAACAATGAAGAATGTCTCCTTCTCGAACAACCTAACGGAGACAAATATCATCGACCAACAGGAGCCAACTTTGCTCAAAAAGAAAAATTAATCAAAGATATGAAAGTTCTGTATACAAATCCCGATCAGTTGACTTCATTTAAAATTAAGGAATTACAGTCCATGGCCCATGAGGAAAAGCCTCACATCGTCGCTATCTGCGAAGCGAAGACAAAAGTAGGTACGTTGAGGGAATTACATGAATACGAATTCGATGATTATAAAATTGCTAGTCAAGTTAACTTAGACACAGATCAAGGGCGTGGCGTTGTCATACTTGTTCACACCTCGATAAAACATTTAGTAGCCGATGTCAAACCTCCAATCACTTTCAACGAAGTATGCATGATTGAAGTACAATTATCTGGAAAAGATTTGCTTGTTGTCGCGTGCATCTACCGAAGTCCAAGCAGTTCTACATCATCAAACGAAAATAACAGCAACCTGAATTGTCTGATCAAATCTATTGCACTGAACAACAAGTATTCCCACAAATGTTTGCTAGGAGACTTCAACTTCCCAACGATAAATTGGGAAAATTGGACAACCCCACACATAGAAGATAGTAAAGAAGAAAAGTTTCTAGATGCTTTGAGAGATGCATATCTTCATCAACACGTTGACGAGCCAACTCGATGTCGTGGAACAGATGACCCATCTCTAATCGACCTGATATTGACAGGGGAAGAAAATCAAATAGTGAATCTAGATTACTTAAGTCCACTTGGTAAAAGTGATCATAGTTCGTTAGCGTTCAAATTTGCTTGTTACGCTCACCCCAAAAGTGTACAGACAAGATATATCTTTGCGTCGGCCAATTTCCAATCGATGAATAACGATCTTAGCTTAAGAGACTGGAAACAAAGTTTCAAGAAAGCATCTGTGGAAACATCAGTGGATGATCTTTGGAAAACTTTCAAAGAAGCTATACTCGACCTCAGAAATAGGTTTCTACCACTGAAAGAAGTAGGTAACAGCTTTTGGAAGAATAAAGGCAAAATCCCTATAAAAAAGGACCTGCGAGATGAAATCAAGAGAAAGAAATTGCTGAATAGAAGGTGGTTAAGATCTTCACCTCTCTACCGAGATCATCACCGCGCCAACTATGTACTCGCAAGGAATAGAGTAAATCGAATGCTGGTGAAGGCACATCGGGCATATGAGAAGAGTATCTGTGACAAATCCAAAGAGAAACCCAAGATCTTTTGGTCTCACGTAAGAAGTAAACTCAAATCAACAAGTGGAGTTTCGCTACTTCTTCAGAACCCTGACGATAAATCGTCTCTTAAACATGACGACCACGAGAAGGCAAACATCTTGCAAAAGCAGTTTTGTAGTGTCTTTACTGATGAGCCAGAGGGTGAATTACCAGACTTCCCTGCACGAACAGATAAGAAGATTAGTGATCTATTCGTCACCGAGGAGATGATGAAGAAACAGATAAAACTGATTGACACCAACAAATCCTTTGGTCCAGATGAAATTCATCCCAAAATGTTGGTAGAATTGGTCGACCACGTAGCCGAGCCTTTGGCGATCATAATGAATAAAACCTTGTCGTGTGGAATCATACCGAAAGAATGGAAGATGGCTTACGTTTCGCCAATTTACAAGAACAAGGGTGCTCAAAATCTAGCAATAAACTATAGACCAGTCAGCCTGACATCAGTTGTTTGTAAATTGATGGAATCATTTCTAAGGAGGCATATCATGAATCATCTACAAGATCAAAAACTATTGTCAAATAAACAATACGGCTTCATCAGTCACCGATCAACAGTTACTCAACTCCTGAACTACTTGGATAAGTGCTGCGAAAGCATTGCTAATGGTAAAGTAGTTGATACGATATATTTCGATTTTGCTAAAGCCTTCGATACTGTTCCCTACCGTCGCTTGCTGAAGAAACTTGAAGGATATGGAATATCAAGTAACTGTCTACGATGGATAGAGTCTTTCTTGACAGACAGAAAGCAACTCGTAAAGGTCGATCAAGCTCGATCAAGTACAAAACTCCGTTGTAAGTGGTATTCCTCAAGGAAGTGTCCTTGGACCACTTCTCTTTGTTATCTATATCAATGACCTCCCGGACAACGTCATCTCATCTATTTTCCTATTTGCCGATGATACGAAGATAGTCAAAGAGATCAACTCAATCGAGGATTCTTTGACAATCCAACAGGACATCAATGAACTGGAAAATTGGTCGAGAAAATGGCTTTTAAAATTCCATCCAGATAAATGCCATGTACTAACTCTCGGGAAATTCGAGAACATCATCCATGCACACCCATACTCGTTAGATGGAAACCAACTTGAACACGTTTCCCTTGAAAAGGATCTAGGTGTGCTGATCGACTCCGATATTACCTTTGAAGAGCACATATCGAAACAGGTCAAGAAAGCAAACTCAATTCTCGGTGTGATCAGAAGAGGCTTCGAGGAATTATGTCCCAGGACACTTTACACACTGTATACCACCTTTGTTCGACCTCACTTGGAATATGCTCAATCTGTATGGTCACCTAGATTGCGTAAGCACGTCAACCTACTTGAAGGGGTTCAAAGGCGTGCAACAAGAATGGTACGTCGTCTACGAAATTTAACATACGAGCAGCGCCTGCGAAAACTGGACTTACCATCTCTTGAATTTAGGAGACAATTTGGCGACATGGTTCAAATATACAAACACCTTCACTTCTATGACAAAAATACCATCGTCAAAAAGTTTTCTCTCGCCGAACTCGTCCCCATCGTAAACATGATTACGAATTGATCCCTAATTTCTCAGATGATGGATTAAGGGGTGTGCAAACAAAATCATTTTATTATAGATGCATATCGGCGTGGAACCAGCTCCCAAAAAATGTTGTTAATGCTAAGTCAATCAAAGCATTTAAAGAAGAACTGACTCAGGCATGGATAAAGCACCCGTTACGTTACGATTCAAGATCACTTTTGTAATCATTATGTAGATAGACCGGTTTAGAGGCCCTAGTGTGCCTGGACTGTAAATCCTTTAATAAATAAATAATAATAAATAAAATAAATACTTCACTTTCACCCTTTAAAATATAAGAACAGGATAAGAACAATTTGAGGTCTCAAAAGTGCTTAAAAGTAAGAGCGGTAAAGCCTCATCAAAAGTTTACTGATTCTTACAAAAAATGTATAATTTGCTATAATTACCAGTACATTTTTGATGATGCTGAGCTATTCTTCTTTGTTGGCACTTTAGTCTCAAATTATTTTCATCCTGTACATACAGCGAAACTTAACGTTTTTTTAGGTTTACTTCCCGATGTTTTTTACTAATCTAACCCTTAATTAGCTTAAAGTTCCAATATCTCAGAAGTATTGTTCTTTAAAAATAGTTCCTAATTTTTGGGCATTCTTGAGCTTTGTTGTTCTTATGAATTCGTTGTTATGAAAACAATGAATAGTGCCAGATTTAAATTGAGAGTAAGATGTCAGGTTTGAGGTGTCAGAAGCTTTAGCCAACCCCTCTAAATAAATAGTTTCTAATGAATATATTTCTCATTTATATTTTATCAGATCCAAGACATTTGTTGATTCTGAGGTATGTAATAATTTTTCCTTTTTATTACCTCTGTTATCACTTTTTTTATCAAACAAAACATCCCATTCTCACAGACCAACTGGTACCCTCTCCTTTCCCACTGGAAAAATTAGCAAAAATATTGTCCCCAGTGGAAAATTATACTCCAATTTTCGTCCCCGCTGAAAATAATCAGATAAGCAAATCCTCAAGAAAATTGAAATCAAAAATATGGAAATATCAATCCCCACTGAGCTTAAGGTCCGTTATTTTTTCCCCATTAGGTGAAAGCAAAAAAGTAATTCTTGAATGAAACATTACTTATATGAGAATTTTTCTTATCATATCCTACACGTTTTTTTATAAAACAAACCATATAAGAACATAAGGCTTCGATGGCAAAAATGTTAAGAACATTTTAAGGCTTTACATTTACAGACTCAAAAACACCTAATTTCTTAGGAAAATCGCTTAAAATAGTCACAAAATTGTGAAAATAAGAGAATCCAAAAAGTTAAGAATATCCAAAGGCTTAAAAAATTTGATTTTGGATGTTCTTATCAAAAGAAACGTGTATCAATATTTATTTTCTATACAAGAGACAACAAACTTTAAAAACTGAAAATACAATTCTTTGTTTTCGTAGGGTGCCACTTTGATCCAATCAACAGCTTCTTACAGTTCTACCGAAGATACCACTCATCCAGCAGCCATAAATACTGATTTCAGTCACATCCGCGCCCCAAATTATTGTGATGAGGATGAATTATTTGGGAACGGCGCCCCTTCCAGAAAAAACGGTTTGTTAAATTCAATTTTCAATTTCAAATTTATACTTATCTATTTTGGTTTGAAACGAGATACAAAAACATCAAACAACAAACGACATATCTACACTATTGGATCGTCTTAAAGATTTATTGGCGACCCAAAAAATATCAGTGTTTTGATTGGTCGAGAGCATCGAGATATTTGCGATATTTAATATTTCACATATGCAAAATATGACCGCGTTGACTTTTGGGGGACTGGGTAAGCGGCGGGAGAAAAATCAAAACAAAACAGCTGAAAAGTACTGACTTTCGGAGAAACTGACTTGGGAGTCAAAGGGAAAAACGCAACAAAAATATTTTCAGATTAACTTTTACTTTGGAGTTCTTCCATGAAAGACACTAAAATCAACTCTGATGAACTAAGAAATTGTAAAACTACTTGAGTCCACCCAAATATTTTCAGCTTTTGGTATAAAATTCGTCCGTGTGATAACCGAACAGTTTTTTATCAATGCATACAAAAAAAACTTGAGATTCTTGAATATTTGCCGATAAGATTTCTCATAAAACATAACATGTGGGAAGTGTAATGTCTTGTATTAAACCAAATGACGAGTGATTTTTATAAAAGTTCTCTCCTAATTCTCGTTCTCCACAAGGTACGTACTTGAGTTTTCAACTTAACAATCATTGCTTCTTCCTTTTAAAATTTGAAACATTTAAATCTTGACGATAATCAAGAAATCTTATCGCCACAATCGATTTGGAAGCGCTCTAACTTAGGTTGGAAGGGTAGAGCTGTTTTAACTCTGAACTTTAACATGAGACTTAAGGATCCTTAGGATCTGAGGGTCTGAGAGTTCAAGAACGGTCCAATAAGGCTCAGAATATGGCCTGGAAGTCTATAAACCAACCCAAATTGAAATACTTAAATCTAACATATAACCCAAAAGCCACTTTCTCGCCCGAACTTTAAAATTTTGAAAAATTAACAAAAATTCTCAATACATATATAATACCGTTATTGCAAGTTCCTTTAAGTATCATGGCCAATATTGTAATGTATTTCCTAAAGTTTTCCATTTTCTTTTTGCTTTTAGTCGGCCATACAAATAGAGAAACGGAGAGGGACCAGAAAGAGCCAGAGATGTTTGCTACTTCAAACGCAGAAAAATTAAAAGGTATGCATACAATTTTCAATAATTTGTTTTTTGAAGATCTCATTTGCTTTGATCTCAAACTTTTATTCATGATATGCACCACTGCAATGACTTCACAAAATTATGCAAGTTTTCTATTTTTCCACCCATTCAGGCATATTTCCAGGGGTTTTCTGCTACCGGATAACGGTAGCAGAAACTGAATCTTTAATTGAGTTTTGGAACACAATTTTTATGAAAAATAAAATTAGCTATGGAAAAAGGTAAATGGGTGAAAAATGTCTTCAAATATTTGATATTATAGCACTTAATTCCGCAAAAAGGCATAATTTTCTTGGGCTTTTGCCCATAGACCACACCAGGACTGTCCTGGACCAGTTGTTTACAAGGCCCCAGACCTCCTGTCTGCTTTTTCGAGCCTAAGGCACATTCTGAAACTCAATCTTTTGATTAAAAACGGTAGCAGCTCCAAATCCTGGAAATTTGCCTGCCATTACGTCACTTTTCCTATTGTTTAACAGTGACGTATTGGGTGGAAAATTTTGAAAATTCTCTCGAAAAAGACTCTTCAGTGGTGCATATCATGAATTCACTAGAATGGTGACTCTGCAGGTGGCAAAGGTTTTAAAATTCACTATGATCAGTTCCCATACCGGTTAATCCAAAGAAACATACCACGTTACATACTCCAAAAATAATTCCCAAGATCACCTGCTTTAGGAGTTTTTTCTCCATAAATCTTCATTTTCTTCCAGTTTTAGAAGAATCATTTGAAAAAGAAAATTTGGCTGTCAATAGCAGCACCAGGGTAAGTTTTTGAATTTAAAACTTAGAACTTCAGACTTGCGATGGCAATGATCTTGTTCAAATGAGAATACGAATTTTTTTATAAGAACATTTAAAACTTTTAAAGCCTTGGGATGTTCTTAGCTTTTTGAGTTTTGAGCCTAAAAATGTTCTTAACATGTTCTTATTTTCAACATTTTGTGAGGATTTTTGTCCATTTTCTTAAGAAATTGTCCATTTTCTTAAGAAATTATATAGTTTGTTCTTATAAAAAACGTGTAAGCACTCGCGAGAGCATTCGTTCTCCCGTGTTTTTTAGAGCAATGTCGTCAGAATATGTCTTTAATCGGGCGCCCTTTAATCTTTCTCAGACATTGATGGAATAAGGACAAAGGAATAAGACACAAGAATGTTAAACACGTCTGAACATGTCCCTAGTCCATACTATTTTAATCTTTCTCAAACATAGATGGAATAAGGACAAAGGAATGAGACACAAGAATTTATATAATTTTTAAACACATCTGAACATGTCCCTAGTCCAAGAAAGAAGAGGGTGAGCTGAAAACGTACTGATCTACAAAAAAGGTCTGGAACTAGTGAGAAAATATAAATGGTAGCTGGTCAAATATGAAATAATTACAGGTAATATGGGGGAGGGTTGGATTTTTACGGTGTGACAGGATTGGCTATTTTTTAGTATGGTATTACGAGATTTGACAAAAAAAACGGAATTTTAAAATCAGACGGTGACGGTATTTTTTCAATTTTCGGGATTCCGGGATTCAGCAAAAACTTTGACGAGAAAATGGTGTTTTGAACCCGTATAAACCCGGGGGTACCCACCAACACCCGATATGGTGTTCTCTTTCACTTTCGTTTACAACGCCGTGTTTCTGTTTTATCGCGACCACGGGTGTTTGGAAAGCTCTATGATGTCCCTACCCTAAGAATAGCTAACTATGCCGGCTTATACACATTTTCGACCGTAGTCGCGCGGGCATTTTTTGTCCGCTTTATCCCACTAAAACTGTCCGAATCCTTTTTTGACGCATTTTTCTATTGTCTATTGGTGCGGAAAAAGGACTGGGACGATTTAGTGGGATAAAGCAGACAAAAAAATGCCCGCGCGGCAATTGGTGGCTACGGTCGAAAAGGTGTACTGCCTTCGCATCGGCGGGATCATCCTTCATCTTTCCTATCTCTTATTTTATTTCACAGGTGATTTTTTTCAACAAACACGAAACCCCATTCAAGTTATATTAAAAGTTACAGCTTTTTCCGCTACATGTCTTTTTATAAGCATTGCGCTCATAAGCATATCTAGGCTCAGATGTTGCAAAAATTTATTTTCCTGATTTTGCCTGTTTTTGCTAGTATTTACGGATTTTCGGAATTTCCTTATAAGTATTTTTCAACCTTGTCAAGCTTTCATCCTAAGCATCTCCGAGCCTGTTTTCAAATTTTCCACTGCTGGCGAAAACTGGGATGTGACATACTCTCGGATACCTAATAACCGGCGGGGCCGCTAATTATTTTTTCAAAAATTTTCCACCCAGGACATTCTTATTCCAACCCCCAGCTAATTGATTTTTGGGATGTTTATTGTATGTTTCTTTTATTGATTTGACAGGTTGACCGACCAGCATCGAGGGCATACGAAAGCGAAGACAATTCGTCGTACCCACATCCAGTTGGGTTCAGTACAACTCAAAGAAACTTGAACTCAGATGATGTTGGAAATGAAAACTTTCGTTAGAATTTGAATATATTTCAAGGATGGCAGAATTAAAGGGGACAAATGGATTATTTTGATAGATTTGTTCATTTCCAAAACATCTAAGAAACTTGGAATTGAGATATTTTAACGTAGTGGAAAGATAGTTTGGAATGAATTGGTTAAGAGTTTATTTCGAACCATATGTTCTAATCTTATAACAGATCAACCATTCAACGCTGGACAAAGTCTGGTCCAGGGAGGATGGGCAATAAGGAAGTCTGAAACAAATTCCATGTACACTATCAGTTTCGCGCTACAAAGTCTGCTCCATGGGGAGGGATAGGCAATAAGGAAGTTTGGACACAAATTCCATGTACACGATCAGTTTCGCGCTACAAAGTCTGCTCCATGGGGAGGGATAGGCAATAAGGAAGTTTGAAAACAAATTCCATGTACACGATCAGTTTCGCGCTACAAAGTTTGGTCCATGGGGAGGGATGGGCAATAAGGAAGTCTGAACAAATTTCATGTACACGATCAGTTCCAGCAACCTCACGCCTTGCGTTAGACGGATGTGGGTGATATGATATGAAAATCTTCTTGAGCCAAAACATCAAAAACAGCGTTGTCTTTTGCTTGAAAACGAAAGCGACTTAAGTATTTGTAATTATCTTTCCCAAATCTGAACGAAAATCGTCATCAAAGTTAGACGCATACCTAGACAGATCTTTTTACGGAGCCATACGCTTTTTAGAGTGAATGCGTGACATGCGTGGAGTATTCAGAATCTGCTCGAAGATTACACCAGGTATATTACAGTTTTGTTTACTTTTTGAAAATACAATATTTTAGTGGACGAGAAAGAAAACAAGAAACTGGAGATATCCTTTCTAATACATACATACGTTTTTTTTATAAGCAAGTGTCTGTCCCTATATCAGGCTCGCATTATGCTTAGCATTCTATTGTTCTCAAACAATAGAACCATTGTCTAGGTACCAAAAACTGAGCCTGTATATGCTTATAAACGTTAAGCTTATAAAAGAAAAAACATGTAGCGCACCAAGCTGAATCTGAAAATAGATTTTATTTATGACATAATCATTACTCTCGATGTGATTGTACGAGTTCTTATCCCATCAACCTTTGCGTTAATCTCCTTTGCACGTTAATTGCATCATTAACGACAAAAGATATATAACAACTTCCACGTATCTTTAATTGAGCCACATTGAATTGTGGGATTGCAAGTCGTACAAATGTGAAAAAAAGTGAAAAGTAATAATTATGACGTATGCGTTGCGGAGCGCTATTCTAAGCGTAAATAAAAATGAAACTTTTGCAGGCAAAAAATCGCAAAATTCAAGACATAAAGTTTCATGAATTTTAGGAGAAAATTTTGCGAGCATATGGACTTTCGCGAGTTTCATGGTTTGATATTTTAAAGATAAGAAAGACATGAAAAATCATGAAAAAATGAAAATTGCCAAAGATCGTTCACTTGAAGTTGATTGGTACCAACGTCAGTAAATAATCATTAGGACAAAAGTGTCCCCCCGCCGAAGAGTGCAAAAAGTGGTAATAGTGCAATTAACAATTAATCGCACTCCTCTAAACCAATCAGATTCGAGTAATTTTGCACGGCTGACGATTATAAAATATCATAGCATAACCAAAAGAATTTCATAAATTTCATATTTTAGGCGATAAGATGTTTTTATTTTTCTAAGCTATACTTCAAGTATATATTTATTGATTTAGTTTTTTTTATAAGAACAATTCTTGTTCGTTGACGTTTTTTTGTAGTTAGTGGTATTATTTGTTAGATTTTATTTTCCTGTAAAAACACTTTAAACGATACAAAAAAATTAACAATAATAAATACAGCGTTTTCTGCTAGCCCTGGCATATAATTAATGGCACTATTTTGGAGTTAAAGGTTTTCCTTTTATATAAGTGTTCCCGTTTCATATCACATGTGTTTTAGACACATGTCTCATATCAGGACAGTGTCTTGCTTTTGTTATATTGTGTTGATATAAGCAAAAAAATGTTTTTCTTTTCCTTTTTCTGACCAATCTTGCTCCACATACGTGTCAATTCAATGTGAAAAAGCTTGTGAATTTAAATTGATGAGTAAGCAAACAATATCACTCTTATTTAAAAACAAAACCTTTAAAACTCGATGGAAATTGGTCTCCATGGTCCATTGGTTAAATGTTGAGTTTGGGAAGAAATACGGTTTCCTCAAATGTACACGCTTTTTTTATAAGAATGGTGTCAATCCATTTCATCATGGATATTCTTAACTTTTTGGGGAAAATCATCCTAAAATATTCTTACAGCAATTCTAGGCTAGGATCCTAATTCAGACTAGATTCAACATTTAAAACATACGTCTTAAGCATAAAATGGCATTTTTATGAAAGGAGCGAGCTTTACTTGGGGGTAATTGGCGACTTATAATTGAAAATGCTCTAAAAATGGCCTTCTTAGCTTGATTAGTAAAATTCCATGATGGTGATATTCTTAGCATTATTCTTAATATTTTGGCCATTTTCATCATGGACATTCTTGTAAAAAAAGCGTGTAGTGAAGATCTGCGATGCCCGAGTTCAATACTTACCGTGTCTCTACGATTCACTTGGCAAGTGAAGATACCTTCGCCCGGGTCAACCCATGCCATGTAAAGGAGAATTGGGTACCATTACTCTGATACAAGAGTGTGGGTAGATTAGACAGACATTGTGACGCGCTGTGGTACTCATAAGGTTCGACCTCAGGAGAGCATAGCTCTCCCAGTGTCGTTCGAGTATCATGATATACGCCATGGCTTGGCAGCTCGCGTCTGTCAAGTCGTAGTGTCTGTCAGCGCCGTGCTTCCTACTCCTTCGTGGGTAGGACCCATCCCGAATGCATTCGGAGGGCTCGTATCTATCCATCTAGTGAAAATCTAAATGTGTAAAGGGCTGTTCCGTACAGGGGAGGGGTTGTGGACGCACCGTTTGAATTCAAGAAAGATTCTTAGAAATGTGAGGATATACTAGAGAAAGGCTACAAAATCCCTTGGAAAATCCCTTTCAATAAAATGGAAAATACATTTCATACCTTAAAGAGGGGGTGGACGAACTAAAATCAGTCTTTTGTCCCCTGTATATTTAAGAATAACATTTTACACCCAAATATACTTATGTTCAAGATGTGTATCTGATAGGGTCCACTTTTGGTTTTTTTGGACAATTTTCAGGGTAAAAATTAAAAAGTTTTTGTTTGAGTTTTTCGTCTACTTTTAGTCATTTTGCCACTTGTTAGGATGGAAATTGGAAACAATTTCAATTTTTTCTTTCTGACAGGGTCAACTTTTCGAACTCTAGCGGCAAGTCCCCGTCGGCCGTCAAGGTTAGTGCCCCCCTCCCTTGGGTTTCAAATACACGTCAGTTCCTGCCTTACATTCTTGTTTAAAATATTCCATCATGTAAAAACTTTCATAAGAAGTTGTGATTGTTTTTTTTTTCATTTAGACCCTGCATACACTTTCATGTTATTTAAGTCCCTCTCATTTCATGTTTGTCTTATAGGGATGAAAGTAGTTAATGCTAAACAAATGTACTCTGTCAAATCTCGAAATATGGTTGGATTGCAAAATCAAATTTATCCGCTTTGCGTTATTATCAAAAATATGTGATATTATTTTAATCTGCTATATACGTCATATTTGTCTTAAGTTGATCATTCAGTGATAGTGAGAGAAACATCTGTAAGGATGGAAGTAATACACCCCCTTCTCACAGACCCACTGAAACCCCTATCCACTGTAAGGTTAAACGTTTTTTGATAATGACTTTGATAAGCTCTTCAATTTTTTTAATACTAATACTTACCAACTTTTCCTTGATCGAAAACAACAAAAATAGGGAAAAAAAAAGTTTCAAAGGTACATTTTTTTCTTGACACCGGCCTTTCTCATAGAGCCACTGAGAGTCACTGGGACCCCTTCCCACCGGAAAAATTGTCCAAAAAATCGTCCACGGCGGCAAATTACCCTCCAATTTTTGTGCCCGCACTGAAAATAATCGAATGAACCAACCCTCACTGCAAAATATCATGCTATTTGACCCATCCCCAATTAATTTTCTGGCTCGAAAACAATGGTCAAGTCCCCAGCCATAAGATACATGGGAATATCAATCCCAGGGCCGGCGAAACCGGGGGGGCCGGGGGGGCCATGGCCCCCCCCCCACTTTTTTGCTAAGAAAAAAAAAACCAACCAACCATGGTGGCGCCTCCTTGGATACTTACTATTTGGCCCCTCCACTTTCAAAATTGATTCGCCGGCCCTGCAATCCCCATTGCATTTTGGTCCGTTATTTTTACCCCGGCTGGCTGAAAAAATCCTACTGGGTCTGTGAGAAGGGGGTGTAGTAATTACTGCTCTACAGGGCAACGAATTTTAGCTTTTCTCCCGAAAATAAATCTCTCGAAATATCGTTGGATTGCGAAATACCTTACTACACGAATATTACTAGGCAAATATTCAACGGCCTTAAGGGCTCTGACCATAGTCAGAAAATTGATTTTAGTATCTGAACATAAAAGTTATGTTTTAGATTCTTTAACACTTTTAACAAATAATTGCCTTTATAAATTGCTTTTTAATCAAACCCCTTAAAAGTAATTAAGAACTTAATTGCAAAAATGACGTTATGAACTTTAAAAAGACGTTAATAATATGTTGCATCACCTTCTTTTATAAAAAGTGCTAAGTTTTAATGGGTAATTAACCTTTTTGTTTCGAACTTTTTCCAAACTGTCCGCAAAGAATTGAACTATTTTGAATTTTGCGGAAAATTTTTCTAAAAAGATGTGTCAAAAGTTATGACTGTTTTTTTAAGCAAAATCCAGATGAAAAATAGATGAAAAACCACTATTTTGAAGATTTCGAGACAAAGAAGCATTTACAAAACTTTTCCGCAAAAATTTTTATTGTTCGGTAAAAGATACACCATCTACTGCGAAAAAAATTTCAAAATGTTTTTTCTTCGCCGAAACTAAGCTCTTCAAAGTTGAAATACTCTTCCTCGCAAAAGTCTTCAGTTTCTTCTTCATCAAATTTTTTCAATGCAATTTTTGAATTTTCAGATTCGGGAATAGTTTGTCTAACAGAAAATGTATAACATGCCATAGTTTTGTTGGTTACATCAGTCAGAAAACACATTTTAAACACGAAAATTATGAAAAATTCACTATGGTCAGAGCCCTTAAATTAACAGGCACAAAATTAACACGGCGAATTTTATTTGCTTTTTCAAGTACACCACGGCTGATTTTAATTAAGGGGGTTTTTATTAACACGAAATTTTAACAAAATAATATTGGTGTAATGCATAATTCAGATAATTTGATATGCATAATTTTCAAAATAGAACTAGGAACGTTAAAATACTGTAAAATTAGCTTCTGTGGCTCATTTCCATTGTCATTGTATATCCTGTGAGGAAAATACTGTTACGAATATTTCACTCCCCTTTTGCAAAACTACACTCGTTTATTTTAAGTGAATTTGACTCCTTTACATGTTTTTTTATAAGAATTTACTTTATAGAAATATTGATGATGAAATTGCCCGAATACACCCCTGTCTCAGTGACTCGGTGGAGTTTAAAAAAGAAAATATCAGGATTTCACCGGGTTAAACTTTTTGACTGAGTAAATTTACCGGGATGGAAAATTTGAGGTTAATTTTCACCGGGATACAAATCGGGATTTTTTGTTTCACTCGAAGAGATAATTCAGGTCGATAGATAAAATTTGAATTAGAGAACATTTTAGACTCCAAAAAGTTAGAAAAATGCAGAAAACAGAACAGGCATTTTTAGAGCATTTTCAACCTTTAAATTGCCAATTATACGTAGGCTCAAAACCATTTTTGCTTCAGACACGTATTCCATGCCAAATTTAAGTTGAATTTGGATCATACCTAAGAATGCTTTGGGTGATTTTCCCAAAAAAGTAAAGAATATCATTGAAATAGAAAAACATCGTTCTTATAGAAGAAACTTGCATTATTTTATTTCAACTGAAAATAAGCAGCCTGTTTTCAACCAAGATGAAATTGAATTTGGTTATGTAATAATAAACCTCTTTTATCACCTGTAAGATTAGGTACATGGTTTGCGAAAAAATAAAAAATAAAAACAAATTTATTCACCGTTAGAAAGAGGAAACAACGTTCAGGGACAAGATCAGACACAAATAATGAAGAGGGAAGGATGTGGCTGACCTTGCGCGTTGAACGTGTTCCTCTAAAATCTGTTTTAAAGCAAGCCGATATATCATCACATGCCAGTTCTCTATAAAAAGCTTGCATAGATTAACCTCGCAAGAGTTTTCATAGAGATTTTTTTTACTGATGTTGTGATTTTTATCCAATATTCCTTGGACGAGTTCAAGACTGCTCGTATAAATAGTGGTTGCTGCCCTTGTGAGAAAGCTATAGTCAATATTGTTAGTACAGCTGAGTTGATTATATATCTTTTGTAAGAACAAGGTATATCAGAGTCTAAACTGACTTTTCCGGAAATTTTCCCACCTATTGATGATATGGGGGTTTCAATTCTTTCAGGGTATCCAGATGGTTGGACCTTGGGATATCCAGGTAGGGAGTAAAAGATAAAAAATCCTACAAAATGCCCGGATATTCATGGGGTACAGAACAAAATGCATGGATACCCAGGGGATGCAGAACAAAATGCCTGGATATCCAGGGGGTACAGGAAAATGGACAAAGAGTCTCAGAAAATGGTGAAAATAAGAACATGTTAAGAACAATTTTAGGCTTAAAAACCCCAAAAAGTTAAGAACAGCCGAAGGCTACAAAATTGTTTGATGTTCTTATAAAAAACGTGTAGAAGATAAATCATATCTTAAAAAAAATAACCGTAAAGCTCTTTTTACACGAAACATCAATGACAAGATGACGTAAGATAAACAATGAAATTTAAAACCAAAACTGCCAATATAAACAGTTGATATATGAAAAACTGGACGAACAAAAATTGTTGTTTTATCACTTTGATGCATAAGTACAGCTATAATATTTTTGTTGATTTATTTTTGAAAGTAAAATGGCTAATCAAGTGAATATTGCAGGTATCGCTAATCAAACGAATATGGCAGGTATCATGCAGAAGGTTTTGTCTTTGAAACCATTACCAATCGATCCAACCAGATGTACTCCCAACAAATCGTTGTATCAGCAGATTCTCAATAACAGTCAAGCCACGTCAGAAAGACAAGCAAAACAGTTCAACTTGGGGAATTCGCACTGTACAGCAAACCCTATGCATGCAGCCGACTTCGTTCTTGAAAGGGAGTATGGAGACAGTTCTCTCTTTGTTCAAGGTGAACGCACCAGTGTTTTCATACCACCCACGTTTGTTTCGAATCAATACAAAAAGTCTTCTTTTGCTATCCTTAATTATGACGTCAAAAAAGACATTGACAGACTTTTGGTTAATTTGAAACAACATTCACCAACGTATTGGCTGACCAAAGAATTGGAAACTTTTATGCAAACACAAAACAATGCTGATTCTATCGACAAGAAGGCGTTTGGGAAATGGATTCTTAACCTTCAAATCATGTATCTGGCAATTAGTGAACTGAAAACTGACCAAGTGACCCTACCACAAACCACTTTGGATATAGGAGTTTTCGTTCAAGGATGTCTTGCCGTGCTCTTTCCTACATCACCTCTGGGAACACTTCTTCAACAAAATCTCTTCACCAAAAACCTCAAAAAACTGATCAAGCAAATGATTGAAGAAACACCAAGCAAAGATTCAAACCTTGGATGGCTATTCACTTTGGAACTGTCAGAAGTTGGTGAAAAGCTGGAACACTGGTTATATGACCAGCTTCTACCATTGAAAGATGACAATCTCCAAAACACAGTCGTTCTTTCTTCACTCATTTTTCTGACAAATGTGCAAAAAAAAATGCATAAAGAGACAGATTTTCTAATCATATCTTGGGAACGGAAGCTTATCATTTCAATCGAGCTGAAAAGAACAATCGCAGATGATAAAGTCTTCAAGCAGTTGGAATCAAACCATCGGGTTTTCGAGGAAAGATTAGGGGACCAATTGATTTCAGGTTGGACGTATTTTCCGGTGGTCGGCGTGGAGAACGACAACCTTTCAGTAAAAAGTCAGCATTATATCACAATCCAAACTGAAATAAAACAATGGCTGACCAGTGTCTTCAAAAGGTTCCCGACAATTCCAGCAGTGTCCATACCGAATCCATTGGACGAAGCTAAGAAGCTACTCAAAATCCTGGTCTTTGCCATTCACGTTTCGAAAAAAGATCAAATTGCACATATTACTAGCTCAACATGGGTCGAATACACCAGCAACGCTATCGAAAATGTTTCAACTAGCCACAACATTTTATTCTACTCCAACCAACAGATGGCAATCATGAACAACGATGAACCAAGCTACAGGAGAGTGGTCATTAGTGGGCCTTTTGGTGTTGGAAAATCAATCTTACTTACACAGAAGGCCATACAATTAAACAAACGACCTGAATACAATGGAAAAGTTATGATTGTTGTTGATTCGCATTCTTACAAAACTAAACCCATGCAATTTCATCGTCTGAAGGTTGACTTGGAGAATCAACATGGAATATTTGTTGAAGATTTGAGTTCGGTAGGTAATCAATTTTCTTATAATTGTGAGTATGACAGTCATTATAAAAATGATCTTCCTTCTTCAACTGCGATGTAAAATCTAAATTCTTGAGGATGGTTCCTTCTTTCAAGTTTTCAAATCCTTTGTGTTTTTTCAAATTGAGTAAGAGAATTATTTTCCGTTTTTTCATTTTATAGTCATCTCAAAAAGGTCATCATCTTGAAACAATCAAAGCACGGAAAATCAAAGCATTGTTCATCGATTAATTTGAAATTTCAAAAAAATAAATAAAGGATGCTCGAAAATCGATTGGATATTTTTAAGTCTTATATAATCGGTGTTTATCATTCATTTCACAGGATCAGAACGTTCGCATTCGTTTTGTTGAGATGATTAAAACACGGAAAATCAAAGCATTGTTCATCGATTAATTTGAAATTTCAAAAAAATAAATAAAGGATGCTCGAAAATCGATTGGATATTTTTAAGTCTTATATAATCGGTTTTTATCATTCATTTCACAGGATAAGAACCATTACATTCGCATTGTTGAGATGATAAAAAGACGGAAAATCAAAGCATTGTTCATCGATGAATTTAAAGTGTGGTCAGAAACCATGAAATCACAAAACAAAAAATGGATAAAGGAGGAGGTGATGCCACTCGTTGACTACTTATGGATCGTCCCATCGACAGAAAGTTTGAGTAAAGGAAATTACCAAGAATTTTCGACTGACTTTTTGTTCGTCAATCTTGAACAGAATTTTAGGAATTCTCAACAGATTGTTAAAGCAACCAAATCTGTAGCCGAGGAGAAATATTATGACTACAAACAAGGGATCGTCATGCCACTTGGTAATTTTCCGGATGGTTGCGAGCCAATATTTGTTGACACGTTCGAAGAAGCAGTGATAGAAGCGAGAAAACGAACAAATGAAGGAATCCTTCTGATAAATAGTTACAGAATCGATGCAAATTCTTATTCTGAGGTTCTAGATCGGTTGAACGAGAATTATAAAGTATATCACGGTACAAAAAATGATTTTAAAGAGGGAGAAAGTCCGTATAAGTTTCTTCAGGAAGGAAACATTTTGATCATTGAGGAATTTACATCTTTTGGATTTGACTGGCCGACAGTTATTGTATTAGAACAAATCGGTGACGCCACAACTTACCACGATTGTAATTTCATGTTACGATGTACCACAAACCTCATTGTGGTAAATGCATGAGAATCATGAGATAATGAAAGTGATTCGGAGAAAACCAATCTTCTGAGGTAACAAAAAACAAAGAGATCATTTAAAGGAGAATAAATATAATTGATCTGTCTTTACATTTTACAAAACTATACGAAATTTAAGTCAAATATCATAACCATCAGAATTTATTATGTAAAAATAAAAGTCAAATTTGTATGTTATTACTCATTATTCAAAAAATCGCATCATATCCTTATTCACTTATATCCTTATGTCGACTTGCTGCCAGCATTTACCCTTGAAATTATCTGGGATTGATAATTTTTGTTTAAATGTAGCATAAAATTATTTTCTGTATTTTAGTCCATTGTTATACTTGTACAAAAATTTTTCACTTAGCAATTCCACTTAGCAACTTAGTAAACAACGAATTCGATAAGGAGCTTTGAGACTGAAAATCTCTTGAAAAATGAGGAACTCCAGGCTTGAAGCCAAGTTTAGGTTCCTTATAAGACGTGTAAATGAAATGAAGATTTTTGAAGAAAGGGACAATTCTTAGAGCAACTTAACAAAGGTGAATTAGAGGAACGGATCTGAGCTCTAGTTTAGACGGCCCACTTTTCGCCCTGCCTATTCTAATTGTGAATTAAGGTGAGCATAAAGTGGGCTGTTTAAAGTCAATGCATTGTCCTCTTTTGACGTCAATGCAATGTCTTCTTTCAACCTTTTTGAAGCAAAGAATTTAACTGCCCGCTTTGTGCCCGCTTTGCGTCTACTCTTACAATTAGAATAGGCAGGGCGAAAGGTGAGTCGTCTAAACTAGAGCTGAGAACGTGAAAAAGCAAAACTTCAGCTTTAAACACCGCGAATATTATATCTCTATTTTTTTTTAGTATACCACAGATTTTCGCTTATTTCCCGCAGTTTTCTGCGGGTTCTCTCGATTCCCGTTAGATTTATGTTTCTTTTGTCAGAGATCTCCCGCCACCGCCTGCGGGTTTAAGTTTCCCTACAGGTTCCCTTGATTCCCCTCGGATGGATTTACGTTTCTCTTGTCAGAGATCTCCCGCCACCTTCGGGTTAAATTTTTTCTGCGGGTTCCCTTTGATTCTCCTCGGATTTATGTTTCTCTTGTCAGAGATCTCCCACCACCACCTGCGGGTTTATCCACCTATACATGTTTTTTATAAGAATAACGCTTATAAGCATATGAGGGCTCATATTTGCAGAATTCTTAAGCATAAAATGAGCATATATGTCAGCCTAAAATATTTTTCAAGTGGTCATTTTTATCTGTTTAAAAAGGTTTGGTAGAGGTCAAGTAAAAAATTTCAAGACATTTCACGGCTAGCTAACATTCCACTGCTCCCAAAATCTGAACAAATTTTTACAAAATTTCTGAAATTTCATTTAAAACTTGGCTCGGGGTGAATCATAAGCATGATTCTTAAGCATAAAATAAGCATAAACTATGGCTGGATGCTTTGAGAACTTAAGCATACACGAGCCTGACCAAGGGGCATACACTTGCTTATAAAAAAAAACATGTACTGGCAAAAAGTGAAACCAAAAATCCGCACCATGGTTTGAAGCATTTTTTTCACGTTTACACCGTCCACATAACATGGACCCCGGCGAGCCATTTTAAGTGAGAGAGGGGCAACATTTCAGATAAAAATGTCGTGCACCATGGGTGGGCAACGAAGAAAATTTTTCACTTTTTACACCCTCAAAACACATTAAAACGATTATCTAGTTGGGAAGAATAATAGTTTTTATGGCTTGATTTGGTCTGTTAAAAGTTGTTCTAATGTACATAAGTTTCAATATAGCATGGTCTGCAAAAAAGTGGGGGGTATGACGGGACCCATGCATAACCAATATAACATTAGATGAACGTTGAAACAACGTTATGTGCCACTTCAGCTCTGGGGCATTATCAACAATAAGGGACTGGGGATAAGATAATGGAAGTGTTGGACTTTCTTGTATTGTTGGATATCTTCTGGAAAATAAAAAAGCCCAAAGATTTCAGTTGAAAGTGCTGCATCCCACTTAGAAAATAAACCATATGACACAGCGACTGTCAGTCCCGGTGGAAGCGGGGAGACTGGGGAGACTTCAGCCTCCCCACTTTTGAGCAGATGAGATTTTTTCTCAAAATTTTAGCGAAATTTATCTCATTTTGAGCCTTCAGCCTCCCCACTTTAACGGTTATTCCAACGGGTCTGACTGTTGTTTCTAATTATACCCCTGTGCCACAGACCCACTGGGAGCCCAGCCCCACTGAAAAGATTGACAAAGATTTCATCTCCGGTGGGAAAATACCTTAGAATGTCAGCCGCACTTGGAAATTAACTTTAATTTCAACCGCATTCGAAATTCAATGTTTAAAAATTGCACTGAGTTTGCACTGAATTTTGTAACCTTGGAGAAAAGGAATTTCAATAGGAAGTTTTATTCCCACTGAGAAAAAAAGTTCCACCGGGGCTGTGAGACAGGGGTGTCTAATGGTGAGTCGTGCCACCGCTCAAATATAGAAATTCTTCATTTTCTTTTACAGAATAAAATATAAATAAAACATATATACAAAGAAAGTTGAATATCAATTCAGTCGTATAATCACTCGTTAAGTAATTTGTATTCATTCAACTACTATCCAGTCGCTCATTTTGCTTCTACCCAATCTCTGTCCATCATGATACCAACAATTTCATTTTCACATATTTTCAAACAACAATTTCGGACACCTTTCATTGGATTTCTGTCCGGTTTGAAATTGGAAAGTTTGACTTGCAACGGTCTTCCTTGTTCTGTCTTCAAATATAATATCATAGTTTTCGCGTCTTCTACAATTTGCCGTTGAAATACGATATATGATGTGTAGCCCTCTGAAAAGAGATATTATAAAGGGTCAGTAAGAGAGGAGAGAGAGATACTATCCCAAAATATTTTCAAGCTTATGTTGCATACACAGTGTGTCCACAAAAATTGAGCTCCTCAACCTTTTCAATAACCAAATAACGCTTTAAAAGAGATTAAAAAGCTTACTAATGTCTAACAAGGGGTCATTTGCTCTTAAATACACAATTTCACTTTCTAATGATCATGATTTTGAATAGAATATCTTACCAATGCTGGAAGGATCGAGAGGTGGATGGCCTTTATTTTCCCATCGATCTTCATCCAAGTCTTCAAACAAATCCATTATCTTTCCTTTATCCTTGTTTATTGTCCTTGTTTTCTTCACTTTTCACTACATAAGAAACAAGAGTTTTAATTGAAAATTTTGATTGCTTTAGACCCGGGGGGGGGGGTTACCAACTGACGGTATGTGCGGCGAAATAATTGGCTTTTTAGAATCGCACCTTTGCAGTGCAGCAAAAAATCTGTACAGTAAATATTTTCTTAAATTTTCAACTTTCTCAGCGCTAAAAATTCAAAATTTTCGAGCAAAAATTAGAAATTTTTTATACAGTGTATTTCTGCTATCTTGAAGAATATGCTCCTAACCGCTGCACGCACCCGTCGGCCAATTTGCGTAACGACTCGAAGATAAAGCTGCCCTCCGGCAGAGGGTACATTCTAATCAAACTATCGTATCGAATTTCTCTCTCTCGCTCTCTCTCTTTCATCATGATCAAAGAAAAATCGTCAAAATCAAGCAAAATAGCATGAAAACTGCCAAAATTTGCGCATTACGCCTAAATTCTTTTGCCCAGCCACAAAAAATCAAAAGAAATTTCAGGAGAAATCTTTCAGGAGAAATAAAATTCAAATCAATTTTTTTATCTTTTATATTGTTTTACTTTGTGCCGTGTGTGTGTGTGTAAATGAATGATCTGGTTCTGCAAACATCAGCAAATATGAAAACACATTACCTGATTATCTCAAAAATAATTTTATTTGAAATCTTTTTTAGGAAATTTTTCAAAATGTTTATTTGTTTAAAACAAGATTTAAAAACTGAAATTTTCAATAAGTATGCACCATCAAAATTTCATTTCAACAAATTCTGACATGAGCTAATGAAATCAGTTCGCCATCAAAAAATATTTAGAAATGGCAAAACATTTGATATACCTCTTTGGCACTATTTTCAAGTTGAAACAAATTCTTTCTTATGAAAAGCAAAGTGTTTAACAATCAGGGAACTGTCTAAGTAGATAATTGATGTGTTTTAAGCGCTCAATTTGCGGATCGAAATTTAAAGCTTAGCTCTCCAAAAATTAAACAAATTAAATCGTTGTTTCTAACTAAATCGTCCATAATCTTCATTTAGTTTAAAAAATTGACACATTGACTCCGGCTAAACAGCAGGCGGGTTTAGAAATGATTTTAAATTTTGACCATACTCTCTGAACGCAATGAAAATTTATTGTATCCCCAGAATTCTTCCGTTTTTCCACCATAGCTGGCAACGTTATATACCTTATCGGAAAAAAAATGTCGGGGGAAAGTGACGAAAATTTTGAGGAGGTGACGAAATTTTTCCCCAACGAAATATTTCCCCGATATTTTATCACTCGACCAAAACTTGTATCCGATTTTTTTATCCCCGACCAAAACATTTACCCGAAATTTTATACCGCAACCAAAATTCAAATCTAATTTTTTTACACCTTTATTTACCAAAATCAGTGCTTTAAACGTCGAATTACAAGATCTATTTTCGAGCTAGTGAAGGAAATCATTTCTTTTGGACAGTTTAGTCGGGTGAAAGTGACGAATTTGAAATTTTTATCGGGGAGAAGTGACGAATTTGAAATTTTGGTCGGGGAAAAGTGACAAAAATGCCTCTAGGTGACGAAATTTTTCCCCGACGAAAAAAACTCCGACATTTTTTTCCCCGATAAGGTAATTGTTAAACATCAGACTTATACCCCCTTCTCACAGACCCTGGTAGGATTTTTTCAGCCAGTGCGGGGGTAAAAATAACGCACTGAAAATCGATGGGAATTGATATTTGCGCATGTTTTTAATGGCGGGGGGTTTGAATTCCATCGTTCAGAGAAAATTTATAGTGTGGATTGAAGAAATAGCACAATATTTTTCAACGAGGATTGGTGTATTTGATTACTGTCAGTGTGGACAAAAATTAGATTTTAATTTTACACTGGGATGATAATTTTGCACAGTTTTTCCAGTAGGAGGGTTCCACCAGGTCTGTAAGAAGCGAGTGTAATATTCATTAAGTTTCTCACTAGGGAAGATTTTTGGAGCATTCTCTCTGTTTTGAGTGAGTCCTAACAAATTTCTTGCAAAGTTTAATTATTCACTTTTCCGATTTCGTATAGTTGAAGGTATTGAAGTCGAAGGCAAGTCCAATGATGGTTCAATGCTGAAATTAGGCACTTTTCGCTGCACAAACACAACAAACACTTGAAATTCCACAGATTCTTAAACAACGTTCTGCAAAATACCACAAAGTATTACGCAATCGATGGCATCATAACAAACCAAACTCCTTTTTTTTTAAATATACCAAATTCCTCCTTAACCGCAATTAAAAAAAAAATCTGTTGTCAAAATACTGCCGTCAATAGACCTTTTCATTGATTACGTCAAGAGCAAAGCATACCTAGACAGTTTCTGTATTTTTATAAGGACTCTACATACACTACACAATATATTGTCAGCCAATATATTGATAATATATTGAGCTATATTGAAAAGGTGTCCGCAATATATTGCCAGCTCTATTTGCAATATTCCAACAATAAAGGGGGATTGTTTATAAAAAGTAAATTCCTTTTTATAATAAAATATCTGCTATTTACTTAGTACATTACGGTCCAGATATTGTTCATCAATATATTGTGTAGTGTATGTAGCCCTCAGGACGGGTTCGACACATAATGGACGGTTCTGCCTTTGGAAATTCGAGTTTAGCACTGTCCTCACTAACTGAAGTTATAGAAAGCCACCGTCGTTTTGCATAAGATTCCCATTTCTGCACGAAGATTCTTTTGCCACTTTTCTACCGGAAAAAAGACCAGTACCAGTTGAAAAATGAGCTTCTGAAAGTTAGGCAGTTTTGTAATTAAAACACAAGATTTTCCGTCCCTTTAAGAAAGTATCCTTTCCAATCTCATGCAGGTTATCTTGGCAAAAGTAGCGGAAAGATTCTAGAAAAGTCAAGAGAATCTTAGTATGGAATTGAGATATTATACAAAACAACGATAGTCTAGGAAACTGCGCTTTTTCTATGGTAATTGATTTCCAAAGGAGTTTACTATTTACAAAAGTAACAATCGAAATGGGTTTAATGACCTTGGTAATGATCATTTAAAACGAGCGTTGCAGAAAAGGCTTATTCCATCAACTTCCAGGCGCGAAGGGATAGACTCGACACTCCTGGATGGGAAATGAAGCCACTTATTTCACATCCAGAACCCCCGTGTGTATTTTTACGCAAACGCTGGATTAAAAATAAAATCTTTTGATAGATTAAAAAAATGCAGTCCTCAAAAACAAAGGAACCGCTAGATACAATCCGTCGTCATGATTGCGGTGCATTCTAGATGGGAAATAAGTGGCTTCACTTTTTCTTGCCTGAGAAAGGTTAGAGATTCTACTCTAGCCCTAAGGGCTTTAAGCTCAATGGTCAATTCTCTCTGACAAAATATCTTCCTCGATACAAATCCGAACGTTCACAGAAGTTCAAAAATGCATATCATCAGTTATTTAATAGCCAGTCAGTCAGAGCTTTATAATAAAGACAATTAGAGGCTCGGCTATTTTTTTCTGACTCAATTTTTAATCTGCGATTTGAAACGTATGTCTGGA
This sequence comes from Clytia hemisphaerica, assembly GCF_902728285.1. NCBI lineage: Eukaryota > Metazoa > Cnidaria > Hydrozoa > Leptothecata > Clytiidae > Clytia > Clytia hemisphaerica. The sequence goes on along the minus strand of NW_027104247.1, from coordinate 1,177,187 downwards.
TTCTCTCAGATTAAAAAAAGATATTAAATAATATCTATCTCTTTGAGAAGAATGATATTTCTATTTTCATTGTCTGAACGAAAGATTTCATAAAATTCTTTTCCGATATCGTCATTATTTGAAATCTTTAAATTTCTTAAAAACGAGTGACCCAAATAAGTTGTAACTTTCACCTTAATTATAGTTAAAACATTTGTTAAACTTTTAAATCGAACTGTTTTGCTCAAGCTTTGGCATTAAGATGGACCCAGTAATTGATCAGCGAAAGCTTTGAAAGTTAGTGAAAGACATCTGAAAAACTAGTCTGAGCCAAACAGGCCTTACCATACAACGATATAGTGACTCTATTCAACGCATATTCTACACGAAAAAAAAAATAACCATATCAATGATCCGCTCCTGAATATCTTTTCAACGAATCTTGGATGAAGGTTTAACTATTCAAATTACGTACGACAAACAAATGTCGAGAAGATTCAATGAGACATCTTAGAGAGATTATTTTCTATAATTAGCACTAGCTAGACCTAGAGGGCTGAAAATTATCGAATTATTAATGACAGCTGTTGCTGTTACAAACTTAGGAGTCAGAAAAATGGTAGCCCAGGGTTCACTGGTTGGCGCGATTATAGAGATGGCCTGGTAGTAGCAAAGAAACTATTCGGAGTTGAAAAATATAATGAAGAATGTGAAACAAACAAAAATTTAAATCTCAAATTTTTAAGTTGATAAAACATAAAAAATGTTTCAAAAAAAGCTTTTATCTTGATATTATGTCTGTTCAGTGTTATGAGATAAGATTATTTGGACTACTATCTTTAGTTATTGGAATAAAATTTGATATTTGTAATTTTTGTGGGCAACCTTAAAAAGATAAAGGCAAGGGGAAAGATTTACGAGCTTAAGTAAGAAATGATTTCATTTTATAAATACTCAATAGATAAAGCCCTGTATGAGCCTCCCTCCTTACACCCTTGTGTCACAGATCCGCTGGGACCCCAACTCCACTGAAAAACTCACTCCACTTTATCCTCACTGGGGAATTGACTTTGATTTCATCCACACTCAAAATTCAATGTAAAAAATTGTGCTCCAAAACCATCCTCACCTGATTTTTTCGACTGAAGCGGATACAAAAAACATTTTGATAAAATAAGAAAACCGTTTGGAGCTTGTTGAAAAGATACTCAGGAGTGGAATGTTATCATACTGAAATAAATGATGATGATAATGTTCTAAGATCAACGAATTAATTTTATCAAAATTGTTATTACAGCTCGTTTCCTTTAAAAACTTTATTTTCTTCACTTTTCATCTTATTTCCAGTTTTTCTTTCTGATGATATCTCTTGATTATTCTTTCAACAAGCACAAAACCGGGGGACAGGTTTTTAGGTACAATTTACAAAAAAACTCTAGTGGGGTTAAAAAATGCTGACTCAACGTTTTATAATCTAAAAAGGTTTGAAAATGATTTATTCTTACCGAAAATACATAAGCGAAAGATGTGAAAATATTTTAGTCTATTTACAAAAAAAATGCGTTCTAAAAACTCCCCCTAAAAGAAAAATACATCTGAAGAAAATAAAAAAATCATTTAAAATATTTTAAATACAAAAAATAATTTTAAATATTTAAGGTGTCGTTAACACTTCTGAAATAGGATCATCTTTTTCGGGGTCGATTTTTTAATTTTTGGTTCAAATTAAAGTTTGAACCTTGCTTAACAATATCCTGAAGTTTTATTTCATTTAAAAAAGAGGAAAGTAGAAAACTTTAGGTCTTTAGACACTTACCTGAGCAGATCTTGCCGTCCGCCCCTAAAAGCCCACCCCGCCGCCCGTCACGAAAACCGGAATTTTCACTCTTCTGGAGCGACTCCAACTTTTACTGTCGCTACTTGGAGCCACAAAGAACATTGCCGGAAAATTTTACACTGGTACTGTTAACAGTTCCGGATTTATGACGACCAAAACAAACCCGCCATCTTGAATCCTGTCAAATTTCAAATGTGTTTTTTTGGTAAAGGGAATGACTGTTTCATGGCTTATTTTCTCGTAGTAAGTGTAAGTGATGGTTTAATGCTTCCATTTTATATAAAGAGCTTCTCAAAACTCCAAGAAGCATTTTTACTTGATAAACTTTCTAATTTCCTTCCCATTGGGATCAAACTTCAGCGCCAAAAATGTGTGACAGGTACGTGAAACGTTTCTTCTCTTTTCTCTCTCTTTTTAAGTTATTTAATAAACCAGCTGTGCTGGAAGGTCAGTCCGAAATGATAAGAAAGATTAGAAGATAAGAAGATTAAAATAATTAATTCAAGAAAAACTAGTTGTCCCGTATTTTCCAAGGAAAATTAGTTATCGCGTATTTTCCAAGGAAAATTAGTTATTGCGTATTTTCCAAGGAAATATAGTTATTGCGTATTTTCCAAGGAAATATAGTTATTGCGTATTTTCCAAGGAAAATCACTAGACCGTATTTTCCAAGGAAAATCACTGGTCCGTATTTTCTGAGGAAAATTAGTTATCGCGTATTTTCCAAGGAAATATAGTTATTGCGTATTTTCCAAGGAAGATCACTAGACCGTATTTTCCAAGGAAAATCACTGGTCGGTATTTTCTGAGGAAAATTAGTTGTTGCGTATTTTCCAAGTAAAATCCTTTGTTCCGTTCTTTCCCAGGAAAATCAATTTTCACGTATTTTTCAAGGAAAATTAATCGTTACATACTTTCCAAGGAAAATCAATTGCTAATAGCTAATTTCGAAAGTAAATTATTTGTGTCGTATTCTCCAAGGAAAATCACAGCACTTTATTGATTTTATTTTGAAAGAAAAGGTATTTCCCTTGTAAAAAATACAAAATAACTGAAATTCCTTGAGCAATCATTAGTTGAATTTTTCTTTTTGAAAAAGAAGATTATTATTCCCTTGAGAAACACACAGAAAATCAATTTCCTATGCGAAAATTCATAGCCTGTCTTATTTAATTGAAAATACAGATTTTATTTATTTTTCTCTTGGAAAACTGCTCAGAATGATGATTTCACAAACTGGGGGGAGGAGTCTTCAAAAGTCATGCATCCGACATGTTCTAGTCCAACAGCTAAAAAGTCCGATTAGGCAATCGAAGGTTGCTCCAGTTTTTCCGAAGCCGATTTTGTCCGACAAAAAGTGTCAAAATAATATATATGTTTCAGAAAAAAACGTTATTAGCCTGTCTGACTAGCCAACCAAATTTTAACACTTCAAAGTAGGCGGAGGACCGTGTCCGTCTAGTACAGACTTTTAAACTAAATTTAGGGAAGTCTCTCAAAGGGTCCCAACATCATCAAAATTTTGTCTCTCAAAGGGGTGATTTTCGATTTTTGCCTCGGACATACCTGTCACCTCGCAAACCTAGTACCCCCCCCCCCCCGGGAGCATCTCTGTACCCCTTTTTGCCAAATATCCCCCCTGTATATCTCGAGGAAAGTGTATTGGAACTTTGTGATTCAAAGGCAGATTTTGGATGAAAATTGTATCAAAAGTATCAAAAGATTAAAGGACAACAACGAGATCTGCTATTTAAAAAGATGAATTTCTCGTCCTCCATCATCTTCCGTGCAAATTTTGTTAACAGCTAGTTAAGCATCGTCGGGGCGACGATACTAGGATGAGGGACCAACCTGGTAAGTCTGTTTTAGACTTTTAGAAAGAAAAATATCAACGAGGCGTATGAAAATCTAGTGAAAACCGATATGGCAAAAACATTGTGGCATGAGCAATATATTTTTCAATTAACCAACAACGAGCAATTATTTTATTTTTTGACAATATATTTCGATCCATTGATCATCTTCAGGTCTAAAATTCAATAAAAACAAGATTATAAAAATCTCCGATAAAAAATGTATATGTTCACATATCTACAGTAAAAACAACCATAAGCTTACAGAAAAAAGTGAGAAATGAAAATGCTACTGCAAAAAAAAATATAATATGTAATAAAATTGTTGCTACTAAGGAAAATCCCATGTGACAACAAACAATAAAAGAATAAAAACTACAATTAAAACTTGACTACTAATGTACGGCTTCTATACTCGTCTTTTGTGTTCAGTTGAGGCTTTAATTGATTAATAAAAAGTGCCTCTAGTGTCATTAAATGGCTTGCCGAACGAGAACTACCTTTCAAAATGGCTACGTCATCCATTGTTAATGAGTGCTGGCATGACGTCATGTGAATGGTAACGGGTGCGTTTTTCCTACCGTGCTCCTTAATTCGGGTGATAAGATGTCGCCGTGTTTGGCCGACATAGCACGAATTACATCGTGGACAGGTAATTTTATAAACTACACCACTTTTTAAGGATTTTTCCACGGAGGACTTCAATGATGGTAGCACTGTTTTTGACTTTTTCAAAGTAAATATGACACGACAAGGGGCTTTCAACTTTCCAAGGTTATATTTCAATTCCTCAGATAATTTTCCCCTGTATTCAACAAAAAACATTTTCGGGTCATCTTCTTCATCTTCATTTTCTTCCACCACAGGAGGTTCTTCTTTTTCAAACAATTTGTTTAAAGTATCTCGTATGATAGAATCAACTAGCGGTTCAGGATATTGATTTCTGTTATGGATTACTTTAGCACGCTCTAAACCCTCATGGAATGTTTTGTAAGAGCTACATGCTCTGAAAATACGATGAATCATTCCAATAACAACAGACTTTTTATACTTTAATGGAGCAAGAGCGTGAAAATTCATTAGTAAACCAGTATCTGTGTCTTTTGTATACCAAGACGACTCTAACTTATTCTCTGAGCGGGTAATCTTCATATATAAATTCCAAATATAAAATCCAGAAATTCCAATTACGTTTACGCAACTTTTTTGTATGTTTGCGGTAATCTCAGGGTTCTACGTGAAGCCATGAATTTGCTGACACAAGCTAAAAAAATGAATTTACTTTCTTTCTTAAATTGAAAATTGGATTAGTGCATCAAGTTCAACTGAAATCTGTCAAAAATCCCATATTGAAAGCTTTTTTTCCTCTTTTTACAGCAATAAATAGTTTTAAGGCTAGTTTACACGAAACAGCAAAACCGGGGGTTTTTTATCTCATGGCGGAAAAATCTCAGGATTGGATGGTCCGATTGACTTGAAATTTTCAACACAGCTTCCCCTCATAGAAAGGTGTAATCTGATTGAAACAGATTTTTTTGAAAAATGTTTTTTCTTTGTTGATTTGATAATTATAAAAAACAGTTTTTTGGGTTTTTACCCCCTGATTTTATTTTTTCAATTTTTTTTTTCACTCAGATCACAGAAGGTCACTAGGGTAACATAACTGTCAAGTATCAAAAGCTAACTCCTTCTGGTTGCTGAGATTTTTCTGCCAAGAGATTTTCGAATATATTTTTAGAAGTGACGTCATAACCTCGTTTTTGATATTTTTAATTATTTTTTCTATTTTTAGAACGACATAATGATGAAGTACCATCATACAAAGTTTCAACAATATATCATTTATACATTTTGAGATATTTCAATTTGAATATTTTTTGGACTTTTTAAAAAAGAAAACAAATTTCAACATTTTTAAACCAACTGGAAACAAGAAGCCGGAGCGGCGTGAAGGTCCAGCTGACGTGGTAATAACCGAATGTCGTTTGTACCGGGTTCCTTAAGTGACGCCCAAAGATTTTCTTCCTATCCTCCACTCTGAGCTTCCATTCTTTGACACTGTATTGCTAAGTTTTGAAAGTGTTTGATGCCTATCCCGAAATTTCCAAACTTTTGCCGCTGTTGGGCTTCGAACCCACTGTATACGAAGCACCTATGATTAGAACGCCAGCGCCTTTAACCACTCACCCATCGAGTCACAACTGCTTTAAGGAGTTCAAAGTCACTTATAAACATGGTATTTACTCCAAACTCTACCTGGGGGCTAAAACCCTAACCAGGGGTTAACTTATATCCCCAAATAGGGCCCTAACCTAGACTAGTAAACTAGTCGTTGAAAACAGACCCATATACAAAAAATCAAGCTCCAAATAAAAATAATCGAAGGGGTGAAGTTGCGTCTCTTTTCTGAATTTCAACGACTAGAAGCTACTTCCCTCAAAAAACGTTGTTTAATTTTGCAACTTTTTTTAGGTTTTTGAGAATCCATCCAACTTTTTTGACTAAATGATATTTCATAGTAACATTGAACATGGGAACATATAAATAAATGAGCATTTCTAAAAACGCAATAAACAGAAAGAAAAATAAATGAAATCCCGCACGGGTCAGACATACAGAAATCTGTATGTCTCTCCTTACGATTTTAGGTGAAGAAAAAAAGGCGTTGGAAGTAGCTTCTAGTCGGTTATTAATTTCGCTTAGCGAAAGTATTACGATAGCCTTTCAAAGTCACCCACTGCAGTCTAACCGCAAGGGCAAACCACAAGGGCTTGATTAACTGGCTTACACCAGTATCAAAACGCTGGTTTTTTGCTTGTGGTTTCCTCAAAAGCAATTCAAAAGCAATGCAACGACTTCAAAAGTGTTTTTCTTAACTTCCATCCCCTTTCAGACACATTGAAGGGTCATTTTGCTCTATTTCTCATCATTTTTCACTGAAATTTCATTTGTCTACAACCTTTTGTCCGGCATTGTATACCTTTCGGTAATTAGCTCTTACAAAGTCTACAAGCAATGGCACACAATATGAGCATTTTTATTTTGCTTATAAGCATTTACTTTATAAGAATCAAATCAATAACTCTTGATAGACGGTGATATACCTTTCGGTAATTAGCTCTTACAAAGTCTGCAAGCAATGGCACACAATATGAGCATTTTTATTTTTCTTATAAGCATTTACTTTATAAGAATCAAATCAATAACTCTTTATAGACGGCAATATACCTTTCGGTAATTAGCTTTTACAAAATAAACAAGAGATGGCGCACAATATGAGCATATTCATTTTTCTTATATAAGCATTTGCTTTATAAGGATCAAATAAATAACTTTTGTTAGACGGTGATATTACCTTTGTTTATTAGTTCTTCAAAATTAAACAACAGTTGTTCTTAAATTGGTCTCTTTTTTTAGCGATTTTAAGCCTCGTTGTTCTTGTAAAATTGTTTCATCAAGGCTCGATGTAAAGTAGATTTCAAATTGGCTTCAATCTCTACTTCTTGTTTTTCCTATGTAGTTTAAATTCTAGGCGAAATTTTCGACTTAAAGTCGTCTTGTTTTCCTTTTCTCTCACGCGCGCTGAATATTTAATTAGTGTTTACATTATTTGATTGACAGTTTTATTATAAGGTTATAAGTAATAACCGACTAGTTTACTAGTCTAGCCCTAACCCTACCTGACCCTACCTGAAACAACCCTTTAATCTAACCGGGAAATTTGCTTCTACAACCATTTCAATCCAAAACATAGGTCAAACATCGCGCGGGTAGGCGGGGCAAAAATTCTAGATCGGTGGTTGGTTTATCCTGGACTTGTTAATTTATTGCGCGCACAGTTGCTTTTTAAAGGTCCATTCTGCTGCGCGCTGGACCAATTATTCTCGTATGGAAAGGTTCATCTATCCCATGTATAGATATGAAATGTAATGATCCAATAGACGTCATTGCGAAAGAACGTTTAGTTGTGAACGTGGCTAACACCTCACGAAAAACTTCCAATACCCCTCATGCCAAGGGTTTTGATCTATATTACCAGGAATAGTTGTGTCATCACAATCATGGTAGTTCAAACTGTCTTGGAGATAGATGTGCCTCGTCGCATGTTCGAAAACAGCTGGTCCGTAGAAGAGCTGCACAATAGTACTGTGACCAATACGGTTCACTTTGGTTGAAATTTCACTTTTATCGTTGGTTAAAGCTCGAATTCCGCATGGTGGTTGACAAGACGTTCTCATTTCCCGTCCTAAGATATAACGATTGATGTAAGCTCCCCAATGAGTGCTAGGATCTGTAGTGATATCCACAACTCTATTCGTTGACGGTTTGTAACAGTTGAATCTGAATTCATTGATTGGTGATGAAGAATCGATGACGGGAAGATAGATGTTCGAATCAAGAAGAAAGTTTCCAGTGGAAAGCTCTGCGAATGAATCTAGATCACCGTAATTGATTTCCGGTCCAACTTGTGTTGATGGGACTGAGTAATTTCCGACCAACATCCAACCACCTAAGATGATTAAATGAGTTTACTTTGTTATGAGGCGAAAGTAAACAAATGTAGTGTTTCCGGAAACCGACCGGGTTAGAAAGAAAAATTTTCTGACCCGGCCGCAGACTATGGGTTCATCTATATGTTTCATCATAAAGAAAATCAAGTTGACCGTTCAAGCTATCAAACGTCGTTTAGTTAGATATTTCCGCTAATATCAATCTCCATCGAGTTTCAATCTGTTATTTTTATCCCTACTGGCTGAAAAAATCCTACCGGGTCTGTGAGAAGGGGGTGTTTTTAGTACATGAAATTTTTCTACATCACTGAAGTAATCAACTATTTATGGTTGAGCACTCTTTTGTGAATTGAGATATAAGATTTACAAAGACAACGACAAGAGCTCTTGAATTTTGGTGAATGATGGCATTTTTTCAATGTCTTTCTTGAAAGGAAATATGCGCAGATTTGTGCATTTTTTCCCTTTAGATATAGCATAACAGATACGCAAATCGTATGAAATCAGATGAAATAGCCCCTTTTACGCCGGTATCTCAAAATAAACTTCCTTTGGATCTGTGATGTGACAAAGGGTCGTTTTAAGGGACATGATTGAAGTAGATTATTGTGGAACAACCGTAAAAGTAGATGGGGCTAAAGGCTCAAAATGAGATAAATTCGCCAGGAATTAGAGAAAAAAGTCTATTATGCTAAAAAGTGGGGAGGCTTTAACCCCACCCCAGCTTCTCTATTTCCGCCAGGCTTGATTTGAATAAGAAATGTCATACCCCCGTCTTCGTCCATATCACAAAAGACTTTTCTCCATTTTCCAGCAATTAACACATCATAATAACCAGTAGATAAACGAGGCTCAATTTTCTTCATTATTCTACAGCTCGAATCTAAAAAAAGAGAAATAGACCTTTTCATAAATTACGTTACGAACATTACTTGCCTCGTACTCAATTTTTGTAACACAAATTCTTCAATCTTAGAACGTCATAAATGCGTAAAAAAATTCATGCAAAAGCTCTCCAATCTACGTGAAAATAAGAACATTCTAAGAACATTTTGGGCTTAAAACTCAAAAAGTAAAATAATCCGACCGCTTCAAAAATCCTGGATGTTCTTATAAAAAATCGTGTAACACGCTTTATTTTAATAAGAATACACTTTATAAAAATGTCCATGATGAAAATGGCCAAAAATTCAAGAATAATGCTAAGAATATCATCTTGGAACTTTCTACTCAAGCTAAGAATGCCATTTTTAGAGCATTTTCAACTATAAATTGTCAATTACCCCCAAGTAAGGCTCACTCCTTTCCCAAAAATGCCATTTTAGGCTTAAGACGTATGTACTAAATGTTAAATCTAATAATGATTTTCCTAAAAAAGTTATACCGTCACACCGTAAAAGCTCAACTCCCCCCCTTACACCATTCTTATAAAAAAAAAGCGTGTACTCACTTGCACAATAATAACTATTGTTCTGATAAATGGGAACACATTTGGATCCTCGTCTGCATGGATTCTGTAAGCACTTATTCTAAAGAAACAGAAGGAAACGACACGTTTCAAAGATATCAAAACAGGCCCAGCGGAAGTGTGGAGACTGGGGAGATTTTGATCAAATGAGATTTCAGAATTACTAGAAAATTTATCTCATTTTGAGCCTTCAGTCTCCCCACTTTAACGGTTGTTCTAACGGGCCTGCAAAGTAGGCAAAGGAGACGAAATTCCGGGATGTTTCTCCCATTGGGGACAATTAATCGTGTTTAATAAGGGGGCGGGGGTGGTTAGAGGTTAAAGAACTTACGGCTATAATAAAATGTGTTATGGAGCTGTCTTCTACCAATCGAAAGTCAGATGTGTAAATGTCTTCCCCAAGGATTTCACATTCAAATCCAGCGCTCATTTCTCGGAGATTTGTACTCTTGCAATCACCTTTAGTTTTTAGGCATTCTTTGGCGCATTGTGATTTGTTATGGACGTTGTATGTTGCCAAAGGTGCAATATCCAATTTATATCCTTTCAGATATTTGAGATTGATATAACTATAGTTGAATGACGCGTTGCCGTGAGAGCCTTGGTAACGAATATTCGGTGAAAACATGTGTCGTTGTTGACTGCAAACACTCTCGTTGTAGAAGATTAGAATAAGTGCATAGTACAAGAAATATTTTAATGACTCCATCATCAAAGCGGAATTACTGACTGAAAAAATATTTTTGAAATGTCAAGATATATGATTTTTTTTTTTTTTTTTTTATACTGAAAAAAATCGTTTACTTTTTTAATACAGTCACTTAGAAACGATATTTTGAATTTGAATCAGAATTGTTCATATTTACCATTGACAATAAAGTTTGATTCTGTTTTCAATTAACAAACATATAATAAATAAAATATTTATGAAGCTTTATTCCTAAATCCACGCGATTGTCATAGGACCAGTATGCATTTTTGATGAGAACCCATGGGCCCTCGATTTGTAAACGATGGCATGTGTCGCCAAAAAACTGGCTTTCAAAATAGGACCCTTACAGTCCACCCCATGAGCAGTGAAAATGAACCCTACCAGTGCATTTTACCGAACGTTTCTCACTCTTACAGTGCTGTTTGATTACATATCTTAGTTTGTGAGCCTGAGATGTTGACACAATGTGAAAAACAAATCAAAATTGGTGTGAATCAAAACTATAAAGATACATCAGATTTTTACTGTACGACTTGTGATTTAGCAGTCCCCAAACACACCCTTGGAGTGTATCTAGCTAAATAAAGACCCTTGTAGAGCAATCTATCAAAAGTGCATTTCGAGCGTCTCGAAAAACCTACCCTTAAGGGCAGCACATGTCGTGAGTCGGACTATATGAGTGCACCACACGTCCCCCGGGAACGCGGAGGATCGAATGTTCTCGTTTTCAGGCTAAAACCTTCTTAATGTTAGAGTTGGAGTCAAAAGATTTGTCTAAAATGTCAATTTTTGGTCATGAAAATTTTTGCCAGACCTAATTCGCGGGCCGCATCTCAAAGAGGAGGTTTCAAAGCCGTCTCCAAGAGTGTAAATGCACAGTAACAGACCTTGCAGCCAACCGAGCGACCCCCGTCTACTTTCGAATACCAATAACATACGGTTGCGTCCTACACAAGATGCTACAGCTCCTAAAGGTTGATGCCCTATTATAATCTTATTACTTTTAGCATTGGTCAGTCATTCCTGACATCTGATTTGATTTTATCCGGAAAACTGAATTTAAAGGATATTGTTCATTTTTCATCAAATTTGGTATTTTTCATATGAAATAACAATACTAGAAATAATAAATAATTTGAATAAGAAAATACAATACTAACGCCCTAAAAAGCCATCAAAAAGTTCGTAGAAGAAAGAGCCTCTCCTTTTAATTATAATACTTTCAAAATAAGTAACTGCCCCCCAGTGGCTGACTTTTAAGTAGGTGCCGAAAGACGGGTCAAAAGGGAACTCTGATTGCTAATTTTGGCGCCTTTTTTCTTTCTTACACCCAAAAGTTAGCAGTTTTCAGTCAAAATGAAGATGAATATCCACGTTTCCTTACAATAAGTGGGGCAAGAAAATACTAACCTTAGAAAATTCTCTCCTAAGTTTGCCACATGTTCGCTTAACCCGCCACAGTACTGTTTCAAAATTTGCTGGTTTTGTTTTAGCAATAAAATCTAGATCTTTTCAAGTTTCGTTTAGGCGAAAAGATTGAAATCTATATTTGCAAACGACATTGGGTTTTTCCAGAAAGAAAAGTAACCCCCACTGTTGAGGACATTGGTTTTTTGAAGTATCGAACCCCCTAACTTTATTAGTAAAGATACCACCCTTAAAAATATGCTCAACCCCCTGGATATCCTCTCTTATAAAGATGCTTACCCGCTCCCTTGTAGATATTTAACCCCCTGAATATCCACTTTTGAACAAAAATCGTTAACCCCCTGGATATCCGATATCCTCAACAGGGGAATGCACAGACTATTTCTGGAAAAGTCCATTTTTGGGTGTAAGAAACCTTTTTAGAATAACCCTCTCAGAAGAAAAGATCCTAGAGTATTAAAATCTGAACATCATCCGACAAAGAAATATTTTCAGTTTTATTTCAACTGTTGTAAAATAGCACTTTCAGTCATCGATCGCGTCTCTTCTTCATGTTTTGCAATAATGGCTGTGATTGGTAACAGTTGACCAAGACTGTTCGAAAAATGTTTGTAAAACATCTCCCAGTCACCGTTAAACTCCTGCTCAAAAAGTTCCACAATTTTTTTCCACCGTGAAATTTTACTCTGTTGAACAGCTTTTTGTTGGGGTGACCATAATTTAACAGGTGGGATTTTATTTAATCCGTGATACCATAATTGTAAAACATCTTTCGCGCTTACTTTACGACCGTTTATTTTACGCGGTAATAAATACAAGGATTCGCTACTTTGCGATATTGTTTTGTGATGTGAAAAATCGAAAGTCATGGATGAGGTATTTGTAGGCGTTTGACTGAATTTCACGTCTTGATGTTTCGAAATGAGCTTATCAATAGGTAGTTCTCGTTTATCCTCATCCAAGGCACTCACTAATAACGCGTCTATGTCACTATGGAAACGTTCCGTGTAGATAGAGTATAACCGTTCAAGCTTTATCACTAAATCTGTTTGAATAGAATTTTGAGGTCTGGTCCAAGTGCGGACGGGCGGGAATTCGTTAGAGCCTTTCTCCCAGAAAGTGATTGCTTCACGTATGGTCATAGTGTCAGGTAAGATGTATATGATGGAAGACATTCGGCGAAGTTGAGGTACTGTTGCGGAGTTAGAGTCTTCTGTGACGTCATCACTTTCAGCTGAAAAGGAATACGGAAAAAATGAATTAGAAGAAAAGCTGACGATTCAATAAAGATGAAACTTAAAGTACTATCGTAATTCAACTTTGTTTCTTTCTTGTACACGGTATGAAGCTCTGGTCCCGATCATCGAGCACTCTTTGATGGAATCATCTATCAACTATTAAGAAGTAAAGGCCGGTTTCCACTTGCGCGCGCTACGATCGCACTTTTGGGCTTCAATCCTTTTTGCTTGGAAAAAAGATTACGATCAAAGCGCGCGCAAGTGGAGACCGGCCTTAACGCATTAGTTTTTCAACTACTTCTTGGTCGAAATTATTACCAAGTTTGTGTGTTTGTGTTTTTCAATCAGCCTATTTCAAGGATTCGTGTTTAGTACTTGGTATTAATACAAACATACCCAGCTGGCACACAACGTTGTTTCAACGTTCATCTAACGTTCACAACGTCCATATAACGTTAGATGAACGTTGAAACAACGTTGTGTGCCAGCTGGGATATCTTGTCAGCGTTATTCTCGAAGGGAAATACCTTAAGGGAACTAATTTTTGCGGGAACTAAATTTTGCAGTTTTTGCGGATTTAGGCCCAAACCGCAAAATTAAGTTCCCGCAAAATTTTTCAAATGCAAAAAAAACAAAGGTCGAATAATTCACAGTACGGCTCTAATTTTCATTCAAGTGAGAAATCCACAAAATTAAGTTCCCGCAAATTTTTATATTAAATCTTGAACTGCGAACCGCAAAAATTAGTTCCCGCAAAAAAATAGTTCCCTTAAGGTAATCTGCACAAATTTATGCATTTCCCCCCTCAATTGAGTAGAAAATAGCATATAACAGATAAGCGAATCCTATGAAATAGGCTAATGGAAATCTAAACTGCTTTTTCATAGTTTTAAACTGCTAGTGAATGTGAGAGAGAGCATCTTCTGCAATAACGAATTGCGATAATAATGGCAACAAAACCTGACCTTATATTCTGAAGTTGTTACAGTAATACAGGTGATATGGGTGTTATACGATAACATCATAAAAGTTTGTATAATAACATCTCTTATGTTTTCCTCAACATACACTACATTTTTTTTAAATCTAGTCGTCTAGTATGCTGGGATGACTCTTAAACCGGATTTTCATTAAACGTACGCACTTTAAAATCTCAAACCTTTTGATATAAGAGGAACAAAATACACCTTTCCCGAGCTTATATTTCGACTTTTTTGAAAAACGCTATTCCAAAACCCTGCTCTACTTGCATTTAATTAAGAAAGATTCTACTACGAAATACAAAATCAACAAAAAAAGAATTGTGTTTAAAGCTCTTCCGGTTCTTGAGATATTTCAATTTTAAAGTAAAGAAACGAGGCCCGGTAGGATAAAATATCTTTCTTTCAAGAGAGGTTTGACCATAAAAACAGCCATAAAAAGGAACAGAAAAAGCTTTTGATCTCAAATTTTCAGAATGACTTTGTATCACCAAACGCTTCAAAAGTATCAAGTTCTCGTTTCAAATTGGAGAGGTCGAAAAAATCGATAAACTTGGGAAAGGTGTATTGAAAGGGGTGTGGCATACCTATACTGCTTTCAGGGGATTGTGAATTCCCAAAGATGCCAGCGATTGTCGAGTTATTGTGTGGCGTTACTTGTTTTTCCGCCCCTAACGAGGGCGGTCCCATCAAGGTACGATTCAACGTGGAAGAGTTTGTTGATTGCGCGTGTGAGGGCGTTGTTGCATTGTTATGACCATTAGATTGGACAACACCTCTGTCTTCTTTAGTGTGAACGTCGTCTATGGAAATTGAAACTTTCAAAATGACTACCCAATATTAGTGAAGTTAAGTAAATCGGTAAAATCACGACGACGAACGAAAATTTAACAGGCTAGAGAGTTTCAACCAATCAAGTTTCGTATTTTCACTAGCCTATTACATTTTTCGTCCGTCGTCGTGTTTATCCTGGTATAGTTAACCTCAGTATTAAACTGTAAGGGCAGTGACTGGGTATTCCATCTAGCCTGGAGATCCAAGTTGTAAACTATTTTTCTATTTTGATGTTTCTGCTTACAGCTTGGTGTACCTACCTTAGATGCTTGTAAACCCAGGGTCGATGCAATTCTTAGCTTAGCGCAATATTTCAATACACGTATTCCCTATTAGCAAATTTATGTCAAAAGTCACGAAAAAGATCGAAACACATAATCATATCTTTTTTTCAAAATGTCCAGAGCATGAGGTAGTCTTTGCATGTCTTTCGTCAGTTTCTTATATGAATCTGCTAATAGGAAATTTGTGTATGGACAGAGTACATATGCGCTGCCTTCTGATAGTAGCGAGTTTATGTAATTGCGCTTTTGAGGATGGTAAACTGACTGAAGCGATTTGGAATAGCCCGTAGTTCTGACCCGCAAAATCGAGGACGGTTAAAGTGCTGATTTACCGTCGTCCTCAGTTGGTCATGATCTAGTCAAATTAGAACCTTATCGTCTCCGTCGCTGAAAAACACACATACATAAACTCGGTAATGAAATGCAAATTGCCGGGAAACTAGGTAGTAAACCAGAAACATCGAAAAAAATATGAAAAAAGTTTACAGCCCGGATATCCAGGCTATATTTCATCTAGACCACAAAGGCGATACAACGTGGGCAAAGAAAAAGATTGCGAAATAGAAAATTGCGCATGGGACCTTCTTACACTGTTCGTTGCTTTTTAATCTCCAGATCTCAATGATAAGCCCTTCTTATCTAAGATTAAGATTTTATGAAACTTCTTCATTTAGATATCTTCTAATTAGAGTGTAGCGCGATATTTTGAGGGCAGGAAGTAAAAGGAGTGTGGTCCTTATGATTTCTTTTGTATAAAAAAATCTCCGTCATAAAATTTCGTTAAACAACCCAGCTGGCACACAACGTTGTTTCAACGTTCATCTAACGTTCACAACGTCCATATAACGTTAGATGAACGTTGAAACAACGTTGTGTTCCAGCTGGGAAAGTTAATGGCGCCAACATTAACTCACAAAAAAACTTTCCCCTGGGGGTTCCTATTCTTATTGCAAATCAACCACCCTTTTTTCGAGACCATCAATGGTTGCTTTAAAACCATAGTTATTTTGTAATCCTTATAACGGTAGTTTTGAGAAATAACTAAAAGTTTCGGAGCTTGCGTTCTCAATTTTTCTTCTTTGCAATTAGGCGAATTCTTCACAGCTTCTTCTTTAAGTTTTCTGAAACTTAAGTCCGTTCGCTTGCTACGAGGAAACCACCCTCAAGCGAATTTCATATCATTACTATAATTAACCTGGTATGACACTTAAAGAGAACAGTCAAGGGCCAAAATTGATGATTATTCTTAAACGAAGAAAAAGAAATTGCTTACCTTCTATTTTGACTTGTTTCAATGGAGGACTTCCTACTGGCACCAAAAGCGGCGGAGGTGGCGTCTTGGAGCCACTTTCATAATACGGTCGATGTTGTGAGGGATATTGTTCTTCCGTATTACCATCATCTGACGCAGAATCGTCCGTCAAGTTCCGTTTACGTGATATACCGGGATGCTGATAACCCGAAATTGTTACGGCAGCCGACATATTGGAGATGATTGACGTTTCAGTCGGTGTAGGGACCGTCATCAATTTACTCGTAATGTTCAACTCATCTCCGTAAAGCGTTTCAAAACGGTTCGTAATTGCGGCGACGGGAAGCAAACAACCGTGACCGTCCGCGTAAATTTCTTCAAAACGTCTCATATCGCTATTACATTGATATTTGAAAATATCAACAATTTTCTTCCATCGTGAAATCTTTGATTGTTGCTTAAATTTTTGGGTTTTGGTCCAGGATTTAATGGGAGGGACTTCCCCCATCCCGTATTCCCATAACTGGATCACGTCTCGCGCAGAAACTTTACGGCCGGCAATTTTACGTGGTAACGTGAATACCTTTTCCTGTGATTCCGATCCAGAGCTACTTTTAGAGGTCTGTAAAAAGACCTCGAAATCTTCTTTCGCTTCTGGAGGACAAATTGAAACAAGATAAGAAACACTTTTCAATTCTTTTG
Organism: Clytia hemisphaerica; assembly: GCF_902728285.1. Classification (NCBI taxonomy): domain Eukaryota; kingdom Metazoa; phylum Cnidaria; class Hydrozoa; order Leptothecata; family Clytiidae; genus Clytia; species Clytia hemisphaerica. Next base: position 1,160,109 of record NW_027104247.1, on the reverse strand, counting down.
AGATACTGTCTGTATATGTTGATGCAAACTGTTGAAGATCTGAGCTACACAAATGACGATATGTGTAATACACTTTGAAAATATCCTCTAGTTTGGATCGGTATTGAATTTTTTCTTCAACGTCCCAATCCAAGATAGGAGGGATATCGTTCAAACCTTTCTCCCACAGTTCAATGACTTCAAGAATGGTCAAATCCTGAGGAATGACGGGTGATATGGGAGGCTTCTGGCTACCTCTTGAGGTTGGGCAAGAGGAAGGGGAGTCAAGGTCGTACTGAACTACTGGTTCTCGTTCCTGTTTGTATTGCTTCTGTAGCGGTAGATGCTGAGGGGAGTAGACCGGTCCCTTACTGGTGGAAGCCGAAGAAGTAGCGGTAGTCATCGGTGCAGGATAGGGTTGCAGCCTGCTAGGAGATAAGATGCTTCTAGATGAAGATAGGGAAATAGATGGCTCATGATGGGGTAAACTACGAGGTAACTCTCGGCTGATAGACGAGTAGTAGCTAGATGGTGGTTTTGGTATTTCAACTTTGAAGCTCGGTAAAGGATGGGACCGTTCCCATGATTCGGTAGCAGAAGGTGGTGGGTAGCCACGGAGCGGACGGTGACGGTCTATACCGGAAGGTGTTGCATGTTGTTGACCTCTCAAAGCTTCTAGTGAATGGCGAATATAACGAACTTCCTCGTAAAGCCAATCAACTTTTCGCGCAAGTTTATCGAACGCTACGGGATCCACACCTATTGGTCTTGAGTCAGATACTTCAAATAGAAAAGAAGAAAGATAGAATGATAATGAATCAGACCTTGGAAGAAGAAAACAAGTCTTGTTCTCACTTTTTGGTTGGGTATTTTTTTCCCAAAAATAGATAGAATAGCAGGAAACCATTATAAATTGCTACCAAACTTATCCAAAATAAAACTTCAAGATTTTTTCAATAGTATGAAATTATTGTTTCAATCATAAAAAAAATATTTGGGTTCAAATTTCCAATTAGGAATTACAAAAATGAAAAATTGAACCTACAGTGTCTCCTTGGTGTATGGTGATAAGTCATATCTCTCGGATTGATATTATGGTCACCAACTTCTTCACTTGGATGTCTTTGCTTGTAAGGGAACATGATTTTCCCTCTATTTTCACCTCCGTTTAAATGATGCGATTTAGTGTCCGTGTACAAATGCGATTGGTCATTTTTACCTTCTACTCGCATTTCTTGAGCAAGATATTGTTTTTACTAAAAATAGAAAAGATCAAGAAAGTCATCAATACAATAAAAGGTCTTAATAATTCTCAACAACAACTGTATGTATTGTGGAGCCACCCACTCTTTACCTATGAGCGGCACCACCTTTTCCATATATGGACATCGGGCGAGCAAAATACAATATGGAAACCCACGCTACCACCAAGAAAAAAACATTATTTCCTATTCACAAATGCAATGTTTATCTTGCCAATGAAATATCTAAAAAGGCTCTATTATACAGGTACGAGCCAGGAAGTATCTTATCCATTTGGTGGACTAACTTTATTGGGGTTTTTCTTGTTCCTTATGGTAATAAGAATATTTTAAGCTTCTGGGCCACCTGGATTTCTCACCTGGGTATCCATAATGGCGGATTTTTGGTCATGTGACCCCCGTAGGCAAAACTGAAAATTCTTCCAACCCAAATATAGGCTTATCATATATCAATCGATCAGAAATTTGATACTGATTAATTTTGAGATACAAAGTTGGGTCTGAAAACTTTCCTATCTCGAGATATAAATCACTTTCGTTTTCTCAGGTTTGGCTGCAGTTGTAGGCGGGCTTTCATGGAGTGAGGCAATTCTTTTAGTCATATCTCAAGAAATATGCTTTTAAACACATCAAAACTTTATTTGCTCCTAGAAAAGGCATTAAAAATTGTTTGTGCAAATTTTCAAAGATTTTGCAGTAAAAATGTGTATTTTACAGACCAGAGTACAATCACTTCTTCTTAATCTCACTCAGAGGGGTACTTAGCAACAAGTACGGGCTAAATGTGTCCGGTCAGCACTTTATAAGTATGATTTACGGTAAGACATGATCCCGAAAACTGTGAAATTTCCAAATAATTAATGAAAAATTCTCTCATTGCATCTCAACATTAAACGAGAACCTTCTGTTTTTTAGATTGACTAATGCAAAGAATTATGAATAATGTAATCGTTACAGTGTGTATTTTACAGACCAGATTTAAGTGCTTCTGGGAGCTTGTCTTGTTCTAAAACGCTTTGGATTACTACAGAAATACCCGAACTTGAGAATTTACTGAGTTAATCCGTCAAAATTTGCCAATTCCTTTATCTTTATTGTTCATGCATGAAACGAGATTTATAGGGCTTAGAATCTGTGTTGTCTGTAGGGCCAAAAAACGTCGGCATAATATGGCTTCGAGAGGCGATAATCCTAGGCCATTGTAGGAAGCCTAGTGATGGAGCCATATTTGTGAACCTACTTGGAGCTATTCTGGTTACTGTTACAATTATAAGAGGTGTGGTCCAATGCATCATTGTATATCCGCTTTAACTACATGAATGCAACACAAACGCCTTCAGCTAGTTGAAGAAGCCAGACTGTAGGAATTTTAACTAAAAAGCGCTTTAAAGAAGTTATTGCCATATAAAATAATGCTTTAAGCTACATGTCCAAATATCCCCGTTTTCTTACAAAAATCTAAGTATAATATTAGAAATCTTGATTTTTAAAATTCTTATTTGTTTCGGAAATGGCTTGCTGATGGTGATCCCATTTTCCTTTCCCCTCATGAGGTTTTAAAGTTTTAGAATCATCTGGTCTCTGTGGCTTTGTCAGAACATGAACAAACGACTGGACATCCTTCTCCTTCGTAAGCACTGCTAGCTTCGTTGCCGCCTCGTTAAAACATAAAATGACACAATAGGTGTCGATGATCTACCTTGGGAATACCTTGCTAACAACGTCAAAACTTCGACAAAAGTCTCTGTTGTTCTACACTTCTCCAGTCTTTTATCTATATCATAACAAAGATAACAGATGCGAATCAATCGTCATTTTTCAAAACTCCGATGAAATAATATCGATTACTTTAAGGGCAGAAACTTTCGCGGGTGGAAACTTTCGTGTCTTTCGCGTTTTTGGCAGTTTCTGCCAGGTAAGAAACTAAACAAGAAATTCGCGTTATAAGTTAATTTCCCGAAAAATGAAACTTTCCTAAAAATCGCGAAAGTTTTTTCCAAGTTTTAAAAGCCGAAAAATCTAAATAAAACGAGGACTTGGGGAAAGGCTGGGAGAGGATAAAAATAATTTCGTCCTAGCTATAAGGGGATGTAGATTCTCTTATATGCATGAATAATAAAGATATGGGAATTAGAGGATCTTGACGGATTTTACTCAGTAAGATTCTCCAGCTCGGGTTTTTCCGTGGTAAGTTTAAACATTTTAGGGCAATATAACCACCTAGAAGCACTTAATTCTGGTCTGTAAAATACACACAGCGATTTACATGTATTCTTGATTCTTTGCATGTGTCAAACTAAAGAATAAGGTTCAACTTTGTTTAATGTCGAGATACAATAAGAGACTTTGTCAAATCTTTGAGTAATAGCTTGGAAGTTTCATCGTTTTTTGGATCAAATCTTACCAAAAATAAAATGCTTATAAAGTGCTGACCAGACACATTTAGCCCTTATATATTCCCCAGGTACCTCTCTGAGTATAATATGAAGAATCGAGTGGCTCTAAACCTTATTAAGCATCATTTCACTAATTCATTTCAGACAAAAAGCCCAATTTTGAGAGAAAAAGGTCTTTTTTCGACGATAAGGAAATTGTACTCTGGACTGTAAAATACACATTTTTACTACAAAATTTTTGAAAATTTGCACAAACAATTTTCAATGCCTTTTCTAGGAGCACACAAAGTTTTGATATGTTTATAAGCATATTTCTTGAGATATGACTAAAAGAATTGCCACACTCCATGAAAGCCTGCCTACAACTGCAGCCAAACCTGAGAAAACGAAAGTGATTTATATCCCGAGATAGGAAAGTTTTCAGACCCAACTTTGTATCTCAAAATTAATCAGTATCAAATTTCTGATCGATTGATATATGATAAGCCTATATTTGGGTTGGAAGAATTTTCAGTTTTGCCTACAGGGGTCACATGACCAAAAATCCGCCATTATGGATACCCAGGTGAGAAATCCAGGTGGCCCAGAAGCTTAAAATATTCTTATTACCATAAGGAACAAGAAAAACCCCAATAAAGTTAGTCCACCAAATGGATAAGATACTTCCTGGCTCGTACCTGTATATATAAAGGTCCTCTAGGTATCATAAAACTCTTTCTGACCAATTAAAACAAAAAACGAACGAAACAAAAAAAAAACATATATAAAATCTTTCCCACGAAAAAAACGATTGAATCTTAGCAACATAGCCAAGCATTTGAGTATGGACAAAAAAAAAAACACATCTAAACTAGATATGGACAAAAGGTTTAAAAATAGTCAATAGAAATGCTCCTATTATATCAACAATAATTAAGCTTTTATGTATATGTATGTGCCCCAACCGAAGTTAAAACAACATTACTTGAGGAGAAAATTAATGAAGTCTGCATATCACTTTCTAAATATAGCTAGTTTCATTCTATATATAGAGAACCGTACTAAAAATAAGACTTTATTCCATAAAGTTGTATAGAAAAGGGTACAGTACATTTAGGGACAACCCCTAGAAACATTACAGAGAGTTTGTACCCAGCTGATACACAACGTTGTTTCAACGTTCATCTAACGTTATATGGACATTGTGAACGTTAGATAAACATCGAAAAAACGTTGTGTGCCAGCTGGGTAAGCAACCCTACTATAATCAATACATGACTCAATATGGGAGAATGCAAGCACTATCCAGGTCGCACATCCATATAACGTTAGTTGATGAACGTCAAAAAGATGTGACAAAATGGGGTTTAAAGGTCTAGTAGCTTCCCACTAATTAGCGAGCATTTCACTAAAAACCGGGATTTTTCATCTCGTTTCTTAGTGAGTTCCACTTTGACGATTTCGAAAATAGAAGCATTTCAAGTGTTTTGACGCTAATTCGATTTTTCACTACTACAAGGGTTTCAAAAGTGACGTCAAAAAATCAAATTGGAGCCCGAAAACCTGGGCTCAAAACATTCGAAAAAGTCGGAAAGTGGAATAGACGTTAATTGCCTAGAAAAAACGCAGGTGACGGCTAGTATAGCCTACCCCACTAATATGTCATATCAAACTTTTCTGTCTGTACTAAATTCATTTTCCAAAGAAGTGAAGGTTTTCAAGGTCTTTCAATAATTATCTAATCTTAAACTTTTATAAGAGGGAGCTGTAAAGGAAATCTTTAGATTCACTTCAAATTGCCAAATTGGTGCAAAATGTCAAAACAACGCCCATCAACGCCCGTAACCCCCGCCTAACATTAGATGGATGCTGAAATGATATTTGGCGTCAGTTGGGTATGCAACCTACTTTTAACCCAATATTAACTCCCCCCTATGTCATTAAGCTTACATCAACAATTGAATATATTCCCTGGCAAAGTCTACTCTGTACCAGAGTGTATCTCTCACATTTATCACTTCGTAGTACACTATGTGCGCATTGTCGTTCAGAACGGAAACCTCTCATTGTCTCCCCTCTCTCAACACTTCATCGAAGCGATCGGTTTGAAAAATCTCAAATGAGAAAAGACAATGACAACAGACTCTCTACGGCAATGAATTTCAAAATTAGCCGTAGATGCTGGGTCTGTGTACAGACAAGCCAAAGTTCGGCTACGCAAAAAAAATCCTTGTGGGTCATATCATTAAAACAACAAATACGTAACAATACATAGAAAATAATGAAACAAAAAAATCATAATCGCATTGCATTCTGGGATGAGCTTTTTTACAACAGTGTTTTCCTATTGGATCGTTTAAACAATAGGAGTAAACTAACGAAGACTAAATAATGACTTGAATTGAGAAATTTCTATACGCGTTTTTTTAATAAGAACAAACTATATAAGAACATAAGACTTCGATGGCCAGAATATTAAGAACAAGAGAGCTCTCAAAACATTTTAAGACTTTGCAAACTCTAAAACACCTAATTTCTTTAGGAAAATGGACAAAAATACTCGCAAAATGGAGAAAATTGACATTTGTTGAGAAGTTTTTTAGGCTTACTCAGAAACATTTTGAGTGTTCTTATAAAAAAAAACGTGCAGTCCGAAAACAGGATACTAAAATTAAAATCAATCTTTGAAATTGGATAGTAATACAGAATTTGAATAAATTGAAAAGAAAGATTATCATTAAAATTCAATCAATTTAAAGATAATTATATTTCGTTTTTTTTCTCCTTAAAATTTCAAAGGAGCACTTCATGTGAAAAAAATGAAAGCCTGCTGGCATACAATGTTGTTTCAACGTTTATCTAAGATTCACAACACCCATATAACGTTAGATGAACGTTGAAACAACGTTGTATGTCAGTTGGGAAGATACCTCTGCGAACCACTAGAATGTCCAGAATCCTAAATTGACTTCCATTGTTGCAAGAATCTGTTTTCATTACATTTTTTTATAAGAACATTTTTAAACTTTATGGATTCTAAAATACCGAATTTCTTAGGAAAATGTGGGCACAAAATGACTCACAAAATGGTGAAATTAAGAACATTTTAAGAACATTTTTTAGCCTTAAAACTCAAAATACTGAAAAGATAAGATGAAGAACGGAATTAGAAAAAAAAACAAAAGTTGTTGATAATTAAGTGCTGAAAAACAGAAGACTTAACTTAAAGAGTCCAATTCATTTCATCCTCAGGGCCGGTAGAGCAACCGTAAAAGTGGGGAGGCTGAAGGCTTAAATGAGATAAGATTCGCAAGGAATTTGAGAAAAAATCTCATTTGCTCAAAAGTGGGGATGCTGAAGTCTCCCCAGTCTCCCCGCTTCCTTCGGGCCTGATCCTGAACAACATTTTGTAAAGTTCAATTGCCAAGCATCTGTAAAATTCAGATTGATGTATAAAGACGCAAATACTTATCACCTCTAAGAACCTTTTCCAATCCTTTTTAAGACGCTTGCAAGGAACCCATTTCATACACGCTTTTTTTTATAAGAATGGTGTTTTTTCATTTCATCATGGATATTCTTAACTTTTTGGCGAAAATCATCCAAAAATATTCTTACAGTATTCTTAGATTAAGATCGAAATTGGCAATCTACAGGTTAAAATGCATTAAAAATGGCATTCTTAAGTTTAGTTGTTAAATTCCATGATGGTGATATTCTTAGCATATTCTTAATTTTTTGGCCATTTTCATCATGGACATTCTTATAAAGTGTATTCTTATATAAAAAAAGCGTGTACAACTCCATATTTATTTCCTACCCTTCAACCCAACTCATAAATACTTCACTGTACAATCAAATTATGTGCCCCAGGCTAGTCCAAACATGTGTTCAAGCCAAGATTTTTTCTCACAAAAAAGTGGAATGTCAAACTAAAATAATAATGGAGCAATCGATTTTTTTTAATCTCGATTATTACTAATTATCAGCAATTAGATCTTCATGTATAGAATCGTTTTTAATATCTAATTCTAAAAATAAAGTCCTTTTAATTGTCCGATTTTTAAGTAGTATATAATGCTTCTAATTATGAAATATATAATTCTATTTTGGAAGCAATGCATTATTATACCTGACTGCTTCACAAATCTTTTTTTGTGTCTACACAGGAAAACAGGAAATAAGGCTCAACAAAATTTTTTTCTTGAAAGCCGGGTCATCCTCTATGGTATATATATACAAGCCATAACTTTCATTAAGGTGCCACCGCAGCAAAACGAAATTCCATGATGGTGATATTCTTACCATATTCTTAATTTTTTGGCCATTTTCATCATGGACATTCTTATAAAGTGTATTCTTATAAAAAATAAAAGCGTGTACAGTTGAATTTGCGTTCAAAAGGAATGATCTTAGCCCTACAGTAATTTTTAGTAAGAGTGACCTCTCATCTGAGACAAAATTCTTTCAAATTCTAACAAATGTGTCAAGGGAGTGATTTACAGTCTACTTAGATTGACACCCGTGCCTTGTCTTACACGTTTTTTATAAGAACAATTTCATAAGAATACGAGGCTGAAATTTGGCCAAAACCTAAGAATAAATTAAGAAGAATCTGAACCTCAGATTTCAGAAATTACTGAGAAGTACATGTTTCCATTTTAATTTATATTGACATTTAAGGCTGAAAAACTCATATAAATTTAAACTGTTCGTTTAAACTGTCAACAGTTCGAATAGTTTGAGTGGAGTAATATTTTTAACCTATTAAGAGCGCTTAATAACTACTTGTGGTATAAAAAGGGAATTTCCCAGAAAAGGGAATTTCCTTAGATTCATTTAACTCTCCAGGGATAAAAAAAGACAAACTGGCATTTCAAAATGAGTAATCAGATCAAAATAACTCCGGAAAAGTCTTTTTGATGATGATAAAACAATAGAGAGACCGTAAGATAAGAATGCCGGTAGCGGAAGCGGAGTAAGCGGAACTAAAATACTGAAAAACGCGCGCAAAATTATGAGATGTTTGCCCAACTTCCTTATGCATAAAGCTATGAATGCCATCCTCAGAGGCTTTAGGCTTCCTCCGGTGGCAATAAGAACATATATCTTTCTAAAAGCATCGAAAATTTTCTTAACATAGGAAAAAGCCATTGTAAATGAACAAAGAAGGTCAAAATTGTTTTTATATAAGAACAAACTATATAAGAACATAAAGCTTCGATGATTGAAATAATTAGAACGAGTTAAGAACATTTTGAGGATTTTTGGATTCTCAAACCATCCAATTTCTCAAGACAATGGACAAAAGTACTGAAAAAAATGTGGAAATAAGAAGACGTTAAGAATGTCCAAGGGCTTCAAAAATGTTTGATATTCCTATAAAAAAACGTGTTCAAAGTTGAAATGCTGACTAGCAAGGTCATTGTTGTAACCTTGTTTTTTTACTCCAATTTTCGTCGTTTGTAAAAGAATAAAAGGTGCTTATCCTTTCAGGAAACTTAAAGAATATTCTTAGTGAGTGTTCTCTATCTGATCATTACTGTAATTCAACGACCTACCTCTTTTTGAAAAAAATATACAGGGTGTCCCTAATTAAAGTATCGAGTTTGAACATGCGATTGAGTAGAAAAGTTTGTGTGTGTTATCGCTAAAATATAAGAACGTTCTCCATCACACAGGCTTATTACAAAAGGTAGTTACAACGTATAAATTAATCGTAATGACAAAGAAAAAAGAGGGAGAGCTTAAAATACAATTTTGTGAACACGCACATAAAACTTTCTACTCATAGTTGTGTTTAATTAGGGACACCCTGTATAACCGACCAGGTCACTGAGTAATTTGCATCGAGTTTAAAGCCCGATGGGCTAGAGTAGAATCTCTAACCTTTCTCAGGCAAGAAAAAGTGACGCCACTTATTTCCCATCCATCCAGAACGCGCCTAGAGGGCGCCGCAATCTTGACAGCAGACTGTATCTAGTGGCTACTTTGTTTTTGAGGACAGCATTTTTTGAAATCTAGGGATAGATTTTACTTTCAATCTGGCCTTTGTGTAAAAGCTACGCACGCGTTCTGGATGGGGAATTAAGTAGCTTCATTTCTCATCCAAAAGTTTCTACTATAGCCCCGACAACAATAGACCTGATCTTCCCAAAGCGATTTGCATTTCAATATCAAATAGTAACGCGTTCTTCATTTCAAATATTGCATGAAGCCAAAAATTTATCTACCCCGGGCAAGCATCTAGAAAGATCAAGCTGTATGATGACGAGAAAACAAAATAATTTCACCAAGAAAAAAATTGCATGTCACAAATATAATCCTAACTGAAGTGAAAATAATTTGACGTGTTAACTACATCGTACCAATAAAAAGCAGTCAAGTTCCAACTGATTATGTTATTGTTTGTATATCAAAGTGCATTTTCTTCAAAATAAACTGAAATATACATATATAACTAGGAGGATGCAAGGTAGGTAATACAAGCTTGCCAATATTTTAGTTTGGGCCACATGCATCATCACTGAAGGATTGCTGAACTTTTGTCTGGTGAAATATTATTGGCCGATCTTTGCTGCGTACAAATGCATAGGCAACAGGCAACAGCGTTGAGACTGGTCGCCTAACAAATTGACTTTTTACCTACCTAGAGACACTTTTGTTATTGGTCTTTTTACTGTTAAATTGGAAAGTATAGCTATCCTACGATACACAGGGAATGATTCTAAAACGAACGCTGCTTTAATGATGTTCTACAAAAAATTAAAATTAAGAATTAAAATATCTTTGATGAACAAATCTGTGGATATTATTTCGCGCTCTAAGTTCTCTAAGATTTCTGTTTCAATGTTACTATAATTAAACGAATCGAAAACAAAAGACAATAAACTTAATTATGCATTTTACCAGGTGAATATACAGGATGAAACCACCCTAACCAGAAAAATTCTTGTTCACTTCAAGAAAATGCCACCCGCATGACGAGTACTCTTCAATTTGACAAATAATGATTGCGTAAAAAGGCTCTCCCATTACACCCTTCACTTTCTGCCCACAAAATACTTTGTTCGAATGTTTACATTGTCAACAAACTATGGACCCTCTTTCTTGTCCCATAAACGAGACCATGGATAGGTTTATTTTGGTACAACTTATTATTATTTGTTTCTATAATTAAGCATCAAATCATTTTATAGGTAGTCTGATAAAATTTGGCACTTTTTTCGACAACCCTATCTTTCTGATTTTTTCATTTGTTGTGAAAGTCTTGTCCTGGACCATAAAATTTGGACATCTGCAAAAAGACTATCCCAGCTGGCACACAGCGTTGTTTCTAACGTTAGATGAACGTCGAAAAAACGCTGTGTGCCAGCTGGGATAATTCTCATTCCTAATTATGCATTTCACGAATAAAATTTTGACTTCTTTATTTTTCAACTGTTTATCTGTCAAAATATGAGGTATTTCGAAAGTCCGAATTTTGTCAATATTTATAGGATCGAAATCAACTCTGTATGATATAACTTTGATAACACGATAAAGTGAAGAATAGTTTGAGGCTTAACCTTTAAAAAAGCTGGTTTTGAAGCTGTACAGAACTGAAGAAGATAAAGGATTTATATGACAAAACAAACGAGAAAGCTCAGACAAAAATTACCGACGAAAAGCATACATACGAGCAGGGAATCAGATCAGAGGAAAAACATACGGTCAGTCCTTTCTAATTCGAACTACTGTGATTTGAATCTTTCTATAAATCGAACTAAAATGTTTGGTCCTTCAACTGAAAAATGGTATGAAGGACCATTCTATAATTCAAATCTTTCTCTTACATATTTGAAAAAGATCCTCTGTTCCTTGAAAATCGGATTAGAGAGAGCGTATGCTGTAACTCCATACGAGCCTCCATCCCTTACCAAGTTGTGATGAAAATGTAATTCATTTCGCCAAGAAAAAAATTGTATTACCAAAAAGTCAATATGAAGATGAGTAAAGATTTCCTGTCTTACTTGGCAAATAAAATTCCTGACTTTCCAAAGAAATAAAGGACTCATCAAAGAAAAAAACAATGTAAAAAATAGAGATAAAAAAATTGACTGCTCTGAATCAGTGTTTGATTTCCGCCACGAATTGTCAAATTCAAATAAGCAAAAATACCAATAACAAATCATACTATTTGGTATTTAAAAAACAGAAAAACCAATAAAAATCTATCAATAAATACCAGAATTTCACTGTGATTTTAAAAATCAAAATCCACATGTCACAAAGTCATCTAATTGTTATCCCACAGTTTGCCTTGTCTGTATTTTCTCAGGCATTAATTAATTTTAAACCAGTTTTCAAAATAGAAAACAGTTTGCTTTATACCTCCAGAGCACAGTATCTGAGTGGGCGAATTTCAAATCTAAATTTCTAGAAAAAAGAAATCAATTTATTATCCTCAATCTTTAAAGAAGCTACACAATTTCTTTATAAGAACATCCAAAAATTTTGAAGCCTTCGGATGTTCTTAACTTTTTGAGCTTTAAGCCTAAAAATGTTCTTAACATGTTCTTATTTTGATCAATTTGTGAATATTTTTGACCATTTTCCTAAGAAATAGGGTGTTTTTAAGTCCACAAAGCCTTATGTTCTTAACTTGTTCTTAACATTTAGGCCATCCAAGCCTTATGTTCTTATATAGTTTGTTCTTATAAAAAAACGTGTATTTTCCTTGTTGTTTTTTTATGAAAATGTCCAAATCCTATTACCTGATAACTCCATCTCGCTCCATCTATTTTATATCTTAATTTTTTTGTCATCATGTGTTATTTTTTTTCAATTTGAAATGAAATAGCAAGTTCTCGAAATCAATCAATCTAGACAAAGCTCTCTTTAATAAAAGCTTACCGAAGAAGGGTGGGCGAAAATGTTCTAGAAATTAGGAGCGAGGGTGGCAAGCGGCGCTCGGGGCGTCAAGACCCATAGGAATTACTTTTAATGTTATCAAATATTGGAGCGTATCGAATAGAAGAACTCAGTTTCCTACGATTAAAATGGTCAATACACGTTTTTTATAAGAATGTCCAAAATTTTTAAGCTTTTGAATTTTTTTAACGTTTTGAGTTTTAAGCCTAAAATGTTCTCATTTTCAACACAGTTCCTATGAGTATTCTAAGCTTTGTGTTCTTATAAAGTTTGTTCTCAAATGTGTTTTGTGTCACAAGAAAGACAAGAACAAAAGCAGCAAAACAGAGATGAAATACACCTTTTTGACCGTAGTCGAGCGGTCAGGCGCGTGCCACTTTATTATTTCATTTACCACCCTAAAGTCGACCCAATCCTTTTTTACACTTTAATCTATTGTCTTTAGGTGCGAAAAAAAGGATGGGACGGTTTTAGGGTGGGGGGGGGGGGGGTAAAACGGATATAAAAATGCCCGCGCGGCAGTTGCCACCAACGGTCGAAAGAGTCTGTATGGTACAGACAGTAAATACGAGCCGGTAGAGTTATACAGCCGGCGAAGTATTAAAATTAATACGACTTCAACTTAAATGCCTTTACTTAAGAGTTCATATTCTTTAATGAGAATAGATAGTACTCTATTAATAGATTAATGAAATCTATATTTAATTCAACTCATTTATAGTTTTAATTTTGATCAATTCAAAAATAGAAAAATGGTAATCGTCTTAAGAATGTATGAGTGCAATTAAACCTTTTGCTAATTATTTCATCCTTATGCCTTTCTCATATTTTTCCTGTACACTTTTTTTTATAAGAACATCCAAAATTTTTGAACCCTTTTGGATGTTCTTAAATTTTTGAGTTTTGAGCCTAAAAATGTTCTTAAAATGTTCTTAATTTCACCATTTTATGAATATTTTTGTGAATTTCTTAAGAAAATTGGTGTTTTAGAGCCCATGAAGATATAAAATGTTCTTAACTTGTTCTTAACATTTTGGTAGCCTTATGTTCTTATAATGAAAAACGTGTATGTGCCTCAAGGTAATTAGCTTTGGTAATTAAATTATGGATTAAAGGAAAGTATTTTTAGATTAAGACAAGTCAAAACTGAATATAATCCCTCTTGGTACGAAAGAGAATTTCGAAATCGTCTTTGATCGAGGAGAAAAGGCTATCTAGAAGATGCTATAGTCTAAAACAAATCACTACAGTTGACTCTCTCTAATTCGATCTTCATGGAACCAAAAATCTTTCTCGAATTAGAGAAAGGTTTCAATTTCAGAGAAGAACTTTAACCACTTTCTAGTCAAGGAGGTAGTTCGAATTACAGAAAGATTCGAATAATAGAGGTTCGAATTAAAGAGTGCTGACTGTATCTAAGAATTAGGCTCAAATCTGAAGGCAATTCGCAAACGGGTTTCTTTGTCGAAAAGAATTTACAGCCGATAGAGTTTGTTCGTCGTACCAAATTGGCATCGTCTGTTTGTTCGAAACTCTACACCCCACTTTTCCCCGTATACCACCATTCCGGCTGTAAATTCTGCGCTTATTATTTCCAGCTCTCTAACCGATGACATCATCATAGTGATAGATAGGGGTAAATACTATGTTTCATTTATTCATCTGGGAGCAATGAGAGTAGCAGCGAGCACCTCATCAAAAGCCGGGAATTTTCATCCCGTTAATTCCCGTTAATTGCGTAGAAAAAACGCGGGTAACGTCTAGTATAGGCTAAGAGGGGAAGAGAGGCAAAGGGTAATCGATTTGGCTGATTTGAAAACAATTGTGCCCATGGTTTCTTAGTAACCTTTGCAGTGCAAAGATAATTTTTCGACAAAATTTATTTTTTACTTTACTTTCATATAAAAAATATCAGCTCAGGTGAAGGAATTCTTCAAGTTACGCAAATGTCAAAATCAATAATTTCCGGCAGAATTTTGTTATTTTTATCAATTTTATACCTTTTTTTCTTGATGACAAATAAAAAAAAAATGCCAAAATTCAAAATTGATGACCATAAAGTCAACAAATCTATTATAGGGTGGCGTTATTGGACGTCAGAATGTCTCCTATACATACAATGTCCATCTTTTCAAATAGATCAAAAATGATTAGCAAGTCTTCCAAGTCTGTCAAACCCGGATGCACGTTTTTTTGTTATAAGAACAAACTATATAAGAACATAAAGGCTTTGATGGCAAAAATGTTAAGAACAAGTTAAGAACATTTTCAGGCTTTGTGTACTCGAAAACACCCGGTTTTTTAGGAAAATGGGTAAAAATGGTCACAAAATGGTGAAAATAAGAACATGTCAAGAACATTTTTAGGCTTAAAACTGAAAAAGTTAAGAACATCGAAAAAATTGTTGGATGTTCGTGTGTACTTAGCAGTCAGTTTACGTCATTGGTAAATCTCTTGAATTACCAAAAGTAGAATAGTTTGTGTAGGGGAGCATGATATGGGGTCTTCCACATAGTACGTACGCACTAAGGGGGAAGGGGGTCTTCTCAAAAGCGTATTCGTAGCCTATACGCATCAAAGAAAATCGAAATTTTCTTCAACCGAGGGTGAAGACCATTTATTTTTCAAAATTTTCCATCTTTTCCAAATAGGTTTCCTAAACTTTGATTGGGTTTTAGAATAATTGTTTTGGTGTTTTTATTAATTTTTGAGGGCGATAGTGAAAAATTCAAGATGGCGATATTTTCTAGTCTACTTCACTAGACTCAGCGCCATAAAAATTATCAAAAAGCAAAGTTCAGTCAGATGTAGACTCTTGTCTACTCGATGGTTCAATAATAAATATCTATTGTTAAAATACCCAATGTAAATAGTCAGGGAAAGACTGCGCAAAATTTTGGCTAAATCTCACTAATTTTTTAATCTAAAGCATACCTGAAAGTTCTATACGAAAAAAATTGACTTTTCCAATCATCCGAAAAAAAAGTGTACAATAATTTCAAATAAACTGATCCGAGCGTCTTTGAAGTCTCCATTAAAATTTTCGAATAGCCAAATTCTCCAAGATGCTCGAAGGTTCAAAGTTTCAAATAGCCAAATTTTAGCACCTAATGATCGCCTAAGAACATTCATTTTCTTTGTTTTAAAAGCGGAATTAGAGACCTGTCACACAACGTTTTTTTAACGTTCATCTAACGTTATATGGACGTAGTGAACGTTAAATAAACGTTGAAACAACGTTGTGTGCCAGCTCTAATATGAGACTTCCGTTGATCTACGTTTCTCGGTTTCCGGTTCCTAAACACTTGTTCCTCTTTATTAAAAGTCGTTGCTGTGATTTTAAGTGATTTTAACGGTTACGTGGTAAAGTTTCAAGATAAGTTCCTCAATGATTTTTAAAAAGTCGCTACATTTCGAAATAATGTATAAAATCATTCTTGAACTCAGTTTTGCTAAAGGCACCGAATTCCGGCAGGAAGTTAGGATTTAAACGCTTTTTTATATAAGAATATACTTTATAAGAATATTTATGATGAAAATGGCTGAAAAATTAAGAATATGATAAGAATACCAAAATCATGGAATTTGGAAACTGAACCTAAGAGTCCCATCTTTACTATTAAATTGCCAATTATTACCCAGCAATGCTAAAGGATTCCACAAAAATGCTAGAATTCTCTGGAGGTATGTATTACATGCTACATTGTAGCTGGGATTGAATTCAAAACCTAAGAATACCATAAAACTTTCCCGGACGATGGAGTACGTGGTGCACAAAGTAAGTCCTTCTTTTATAGAACTCAACTCTCAACATGGAACGCGCTTCCAAAATACGTGGCAGAAGCATCATCGATAAAATCGTTCAAGAATAATTTAAACAAAGCATGGGCAAACCATGAACTACACTATTTATTGTAAATAAACAAAGACCAGTTCTAGAGACCCACGGCGTGCCTGCACTTTGTATTCGTTGTAGTAATAATAATAATAATAAAAATATTTCAGGATGAATTTTCATAAAAACTTACGAATATTCACGATGAATTGAAGAAACATCATTCTTATAAAAAAAAGCGTCTATTCCTGAACTGAAAAAGTGACAAGCGCACTGAGCTTTAACAAATTCTCCAATGCTCAAGCACGCACTTTTGATCGGAAATAGTACCCGAATGGTAGCACTACTCAATGTTGGTGAAAATTTTTTGAACGGAACAATTTATCTAATTCAAAATTTGAGTACCCGAATGGTAGCACTACTCAATGTTGGTGAAAATTTTTTGAACGGAACAATTTATCTAATTCAAAAGTTGAGTACCCGAATGGTAGCACTACTCAATGTTGGTGAAGAATTTTTGAACGGAAAATTTGATTTACAACTTGACCCACATCGAATGGTGTTACAACTAGAGAACGACTTTTTTTAAACTTCCATCAAAGATGGTGGATGCAGCTTGGTCCAGGATATATAAAGGTCAGAGAACCTTGAAAATACGAAAACAGGATTGAAGCCTGAATATCATGTTTTCTTCCAGTCTCGAAGAAACATTCAAAAGTAAATTTCAATGCTTGATAACCTTGGTGTAGTCATAAATCCCGAAATGGTAGAATTGAGAATCAAACAAAAAAATGAGCCGAAAGCGAATATAATATTGATTTTCATTCTAATATTTAGAATGACTTTAAATCTCTATCAGAATGGTAATAACGATTTTTAGAATTTTAAAACATTTCTGATTGTTTGAAGTCGTTTAAAAAAAATCAAAAGTTTGATATTGTAAATTATAAATATATTTAGGTAAACAGAATTGACTTTAATTTTTTGTTCGTTAGTATTATATAGATATTAAAGTATTGTATAAAAGTGTCAGATTAAAATTTGACGTCAAATCAATGCACTTAAAAAAATGAGCAAAGAGGGCGATTTAATTATATTTGGTCCCAACTTTCCAGATAATTATTTCATTAAAACCTTGACGTCAAAAATGAGATGTGGTCATTCAAGTCAAGACGCTCTCCAGGACTCATTATAAAGCCTTAAAAATTCATTTTTACCACCTAAGACGATGTTTTTAATGATAGCGACATGACATCATAAGTCTCTCAAGAATTTGGCATTTACACAAACAAAGAGACGTAGTTATTTGTGGATGAAAGAGGACCTGCTTACTTAAAGGAATACCCCATTTTCTCTTATGTAGCCTCTCTTTCAAACGAACAGAAATTGTGGGCGTTTACGTGACAGTGATTTATTTTGCATTTTTCTTGTTATAAATTTATTTTGCGTAAAAATGTGTTCTTTAGCATCCGAAATATTAACAATAGACGATATCGGCTTTCCGAATTCTCCCCGAATGATTACTTTAATGGGATAAATTTTCGCGGGGATTAAATTTCGCGGTTGGGCCTATCTGCGAAATTCAAAATTTTGCGCGGGGACTTAATTTCGCGGGTGGCACTATTGGGTGGCAATATTTTCACGATTTTGTGACTTTTACCATCAAATCATGCATGTTGGTTTCTGAAATACGCATTATTAGCGCCTCTTTGATGCAAGTAACCATTCAAAAAGTATTTATTTGACATATTCTGAGTTTTGTTTAGCAATATTTCGCGGATGAGGCCCTTCCAAATTTCCATTGGGACTTAATTTCGCGGATGACACCCAAATCCGAGAAATCCGCGAAATTTAATCCCCGCGAAAGTTTATCCCATTAAAGTACCAAAAAATTCACGGAAAGTCAATATCGTCCGTAAATTCTTTTGCGCAATGCATCATGGGTAATCATTCGGGGAGAATTCGGAAAGCCGATATCGTCTATTGCAATAGTATCGAGGAAAAAATGAGAATTTTTGAATTTCAGCTAAAAGAAAACGTATTTATTTATTTTAGTTTTCAAATTTTAAGGGTATATTAAGGTTTGATAGAAAACGTAAAATGTAGAAGGGTTTGATAAGTAATTATACATCGTATATAAATTTCAATTTTAACCATTGATTATTAAGGTTCAACATTTATTGAAGTTAAGGAGAGTTCAAAGTTCAAAAAATTAGATCAGGCCATTGCAAGTGTGAGCATACGTCTGACAAGATTGACGGCCAAGAAAATTTCTGAAATTTTAAGACTGAACTTTAATGGTAATAATAATTTTTACCATATCTACTACTACCGGGGGGGGGGGGGGGGGGGGTACTAGGATTGATGGGTGTCGGGTATGTGCGTGCCAGACCTCTGGACCCTTACCTTTAGAGAGACTGAATTTTGGTGAAAAGGTGACCCTTAGAGAGACTCAGTGTAGAAAAACCCAACCCTTAGAGAGACTTTTTCACAAAAAATTTCTATAATGGGCGATTTTTAAAAGAATTTCTCCAATTTTCGAAAAATTTCTCTAATTTTTGAAAAATTTTCTCACTTTTTTTAAAAATGTTCTCACTTTTTTGACTTTTCACTTTTCTTTGACCCGAGTTTGTGAAAAAACCGACCCTTAGAGAGACTGATTTTGACTTTTGTTGTTTTGGTAACCCTTAGAGAGACTTTGGGAGGGTGAAAAACCCTACCCTTAAGGCACGCACATACCCAGCACCCATTTTTGCCTAAGTACCCCCCCCCCCCCGGGATCTACTAATAATCCCTCTTTGGTTAAAACAGGAAATCATCTCCAGATAATCAACTTTGCTCATCTCCATAAAAGATGAACTAAATGTGCATACACTTTTTATGGGAGAAAAATCTTATAGGAACAACGAGGCACAAAACCGTAAAAAAAAGAACAATTTAAGAACAAACCTGAGCTTTGAATTGCTGAAAGTACGGAAAGTTTCGAACTGAAAAAATTAAACTTTAAAGCAACGTTTTAATACCAGGCCCGGCGGGAGCCTTCCCACTTTTGAGAAAAAATATACTTTTTTCCCACTTTTTTCATTTAGATCTTTTAAGCCCCTCCACTTTTATGGTTGTTCCACTGTGCCTGAATACAAAAAACTTCAACTTTTTGAAATTGCTTTAAAAGAAACGAAAATTCTCCATAAGTTGCGAAAGTAGGGCGCCTAAAGAAAGGCCTTGCAGCAATATACTTCGCCAGACAAATTCCAACCAACGACAATTTAAAACATAACGCAAGAATTATATTATAGTAAAAACAACCCTCTATCCAATCTATTTATTTCCAAAGCTACAAAAACCTCCACCCATAACTTGATATGACTTAACGAATAACCAACATAGTGGGAGATTCTATCTATCTATCTATCTATCCAATCTATTTATTTGTTTGGTCATGTCAAAGCGACAAAAACCTCCACCCATTACTTGACAGATGTGACTTAAGGCATAACCGGACCCAATTCTCGACTACAAAGTATTTGTAAACAAAGTGGGAGACAATAAAAGACAACTTGAAAATTGAATATCGTCATCTGAAAGTAGTTTTATGACATAAGCAAAAGTAAAATCTGACAATTTTGACAAATATTTTGTTTTTAAAGAGGTTTTACTTAAGAGAAGGGGAAAAATTCAATTATTATTATATCTACCTCACACGTCGTTTAAATTCCACTTTTTGGGTGAAAAATAAAAAAGGGTGGGGTATATCTCACCACTTCTGAATAAAGTGCATTATTTTTACTCTCTGTATTTTCTTTGTCTATGGCGGTACAAATCAACCAACAAAACGACAAATTCTCTTCGCGAATAGATTAAATAGGTCGTTTAAGTCTAAAAAACCAGACCTTGATGAAAAATGAATATACAAATAATGCCAATAGCCGATATCGGCTTTCCAAATTCTCCCCGAATGATTACTCATTATGCACTGCGCAAAAAAATTCACGGGAAGTCGATATCGTCCGTGACTTTTTTTGCGCAATGCATCATGGGTAATCATTCGGGGAGAATTCGGAAAGCCGATATCGTCTATTGGAATCTGCTTTACATTCTCATTTCAAAAAGGGAAAATGTTAGAAAATTTGAAATTGAATTCATGATATTCATCGTTGCAATGTCTTCCACGGACCCAACAGCAGATTGGTTGAATAAGGTGTATTGACTGATTTTACGTCACTTACAACCAATCAGTTGTTGGGAATATGGGTGTATTGTCGAAGACATGGAAGTGATGCATATCATGAAAACCTCTTTTTCAAGAATACAAAGTTGTTAAATTCGTAAATTTAGAGTTATAAGGAGCAAGATATTTTAAATCTTTCCCAACTGACGAGCAGATTCTGATACTCCGCGCATGTCACGTATGAACTCTAAAGACCATGGCTCTATAAGAAATTCTGTCCAGTTAGGAGGGCCACTTTGTGACGACAAAGAATAATGTACGTTGTAACGTAAATGTCGGGTTCCTGTTATCACGCATAAATGCAGCGAGTGTGAACGATATCTGGTCTGTAATTTACACACAAATATTTATGAAGTTCGCTACTTAAATATAAACATAAGTAACGTACGGCATAACGTAAATGCTGAATTTCGTTCTCACATAGAAATGTGTGTAAACGATATCTGGTCTGCAATTTACACACAAATATTTATGCAATGATCTCATTAAGCTTACTACTTGAAAATCAACACGGAATTAGAAAAAATAAATATCAAGGGTTTTCCTGTTGACCAGGGAATACTGAGTTACAAAATGTATTCAAAATAAGATCAGAAGGGGTGGGTGTAATATATCTTTCACTATAAAGGGATAATCAGATGGTAATATTTGGCATGTGGAATCCTTCTATTGTCTTGAGCACAATCGCAAAATATATTTGCCTAAATATTTTCCAAAGTCGTAAATACACATAGTAAAACACAATATTATTTCAACGTAAGAACCGTGTAAGAACCCATTTTGAAAAATGTCAAATTTTGATATCTTAATTTTGGAAAATTGTTACACAAAAATACTTTGAGATTTTACTCAGAACCAGCGAAGGTTTCTGTAATCTAAATATCTCAAACCATCTGGTTATCCCTTTAAGTTTTGCATTTCAATAGTTTGTGATGACTTCGATCAATATTGCACCAAAGAGTAATACATATTGACATTCTGACTGTTTAAATGACTGTCACATTTTATTTTAAAGCTTCAGGATATTCTTAACTTTTTGAGCTTTAATCCTAAAAATGTTCTTGAAATGTTCTTATTTTCACAATTTTGTGTTAATTTTTGTGCAATTTCCTAAGAAATTAAGTGTTTTCGAGTCTGCAAAGCCTAAATGTTCTTATATAGTTTGTTATTATAAAATAACGCGCACATTCATAGATAACACCTATCAAGTCTTGACATATTGAAAGGAATTGGATGGTAATGACATCAAATTTTTGAGTGAAGATTCCTTAGAAACTACATACAAACGTTCGAAGGAAAAACACTCAACAAAAATAATAGAGAAATGAATTTCTTGCAACTTTATGAAATACTCGATATTTCTGAATATCAAATTCAAAATAACTGAAATAATGGTAATAATTATAGAGCTTAGATTTATCAAAATGATGCCATAGATATTGAATGATATGCACGTTTTTTTTATAACAACAGACTATATTATAAGAACATAAGGCTTCCATGGCCAAATTGTTAAGAACAAGTTAATAACATTTAAAGGATTTAGAGACTCTAAAAGACCCGATTTTTTAGGAAAACGGACAAAAATGGCCACAAAATGATGAAAATAAGAACATGTTAAGAACATTTTTAGGATTAAATCTCAAAAAATTAAGAACATCTGAAGGCTTCAAAAATTTTGGATGTTCTTACAAAAGTAACGTGTGTAGAAGTACCCAAGTTGGCTGTAGAGGATCTTTTAATCTAAAAGACATTTCTTTTGTCGATTCCCTCCACCCACACAATCATATTGACAGGTGTGTCTCGAACTGTCAGAAAATCCGTTTTAAAAGTTATCATATTTGCTACAAGGAAAATATATCAGTCCTTTGTTCAAAAAAACACAATCATACTTTCAATTTTCAATTTTGTAGTAAACCTTTTCTTGGGCTCAAAGTATCCTTTTGGATGAAATGGTGAAAATAAGAACATGTTAAGAACATTTTTAGGATTAAATCTCAAAAAATTAAGAACATCTGAAGGCTTCAAAAGATTTTGGATGTTCTTACAAAAGCAACGTGTGTAGAAGTACCCAAGTTGGCTGTAGAGAATCTTTTAATCTAAAAGACATTTCTTTTGTCGATTCCCTCCACCCACATAATCATATTGACAGGTGTGTCTCGAACTGTCAGAAAATCCGTTTTAAAAGTTATCATATTTGCTACAAGGAAAATATATCAGTCCTTTGTTCAAAAAAACACAATCATACTTTCAATTTTCAATTTTGTAGTAAACCTTTTCTTGGGCTCAAAGTATCCTTTTGGAAATGAAAAGAAGAAACATTACAAAATTCTTCTATCATTATTGACATATAAATCAAATTGATCTAAATTGCCTTATTTTGGCAAATTCGAATGATTGCGGCTTCGACACCTAAAGCAATGTGTCAATACACTTTTTCTTACGCCATTTTCTGATCTGCACACACTTAAATAAAAACGAATATATGTTGAACAGTGAAAAAGAATGCGGCTATTAAAAACTAATACACTTTTTTTGATAAGAACATTTTAAGGCTTTGTGGACTCAAAAAACCCGTTTTCTTAGGAAAATGGGTCAAAATGGTCACGAAATGGTGAAAATAAGAACATTTTAAGTACATTTTTAGGTTTGAGACCCAAAAAGTAAAGGCTTCAAGGCTTCAAAAATTTTGGATGTTCTCATCGTAAAGAAACGTGTATAAATACTGTGTAAAATAAAAATGTCACTTTTTTAAGAAAGCTTACAGGGGAGGGGGAAGCAGTTGAAGTTAAATAAATAAGAAAACAGCTTTTCTCAAGCACTAGATAGAGACCTCCCATACGCCAAATCAAAAGCACGAAATATGACTTTTTAGAGATAGAGTTATCTATCCCTCAAACAGCGCAATCATCAGCCCGAGTTCAAGAATAATAGTCCACCATCTTGTATTCGTCTTAGCAGTCATCATATTTTCTACAAGGAAAATATATCAACCCTTTGATAAAAAATTAACACAATCATACTTTCAATTTCCAATTTCGTCTCAAAACCTCTTTGACATTGAGGTAAAGCAATTAAATCAACAACACGATACCCTATATTTAAGGACCCTAAATTTTCAGAACAAAAGATATAGGGGCATCTTATTATTTAAAGACCTTTTTTTCCTAATGATCAGGAAAAAACCAAATCTAGTGTGCAGAGATATAGATGTCTGCCCCTGCTTATTGGGACGTCCTTAAATATATGGTATCGTGCCCCTACTTGTAGAGACGTCCTTATATATATGGTATCGTGCCCCTACTTGTAGAGACGTCCTTATATATATGGTATCGTGCCCCTACTTGTAGAGACGTCCTTATATATATGGTATCGTGCCCCTACTTATAGGGACGTCCTTATATATATGGTATCGTGCCCCTACTTATAGGGACGTCCTTAAATATATGGTATCGTGCCCCTACTTATAGGGACGTCCTTAAATATATGGTATCGTGCCCCTACTTATAGGGACGTCCTTAAATATATGGTATCGTGCCCCTACTTATAGGGACGTCCTTAAATATATGGTATCGTGCCGTACTGATAGTAAGTTCAAATTTTCTTAAAATGTAAGCTCCTCTATACCACAGGGTTGGCTTCCCTCAATATATCATTCTTTTGAAACCGTGCATGATTTTCAGGTTTTAAAAATACATTGCTGAATGATGGTAAATTAATCGGATTATAATGATCGCTAAATATGAAATTACCGAATCATTGAGCGAATATATAACGCACAGTCTAATATATTTTGAAATTTTAACCGTCCCGTGTTTTAGATAAATTTCATACCAAACAAGAGAATAAAATTGCTCAAAAATACTATCATACTCCGTTGATTTCTATCTGTCTGTGTAGCAAGAAAAAATACCAGTTGAGTAAAATAGATTCAGTCTTGACAAAGTTCTACTTCAAATTTTTCCTTCAACACTCTACTGCTGAAACTATTAAAAATATAGATTTCATTTCTGCTTAATTCGAAAAACACTTATTCCTGAATTTACGTCAACCATGTTTTTTGTTGATTAAAAAATGAGCGTGTATTTGCAAGACCAGCCGAACATTGAGACTTGCCTGTGTTATATATAGTTCAGGTATCGCTGAAGTGTTCCAGCATAAACAACCCCATCTGGCACACAACGTTGTTTCAACGTTAATCTAATGTTTACAACGTCCATATAACGTTGAATGAATCTTTAAAATAGGTTTTGTTCTAGCGTAAACAATTAGCAAGTTTTTGTATCGTTACTTTTGAGGACGGCAGATGAGTGAAATAATTAGGAATAACCCGCAATTCTGACCTGCAAAATCAAGTGCTGATTTAACGTTGTTCTTAGTCAATCAGGATCTAAACAAATAGGCTCATTGTCACCCTCACAGAAAAAAAAGCGAAATTATGTATCGGAGATATTCTACGGCTACGGTTGCGGGGCTGCCCATGCGGGTCGTCACCAAAGGCGACATGTCGTTGTCTACTTTGCTCTGTACGGGAAAAACACCAAAACACCGTATAAGCAAAGTCGACATAATGCCGTACGTCAAATATCGAACTTGCTTTCACCCGCCATTACTTGCCTTACTCGCCATTTCCCTCGCCGCTTTAGCCGTAGCCGTAGAGAATTCCAGCTACATAATCTCGCTAAACACACATGCATTAACTCAGTAACTTGTATCTGTTATGCCTCCTTCTTTCTTAAATGATAATGACCGTGGTATAATTATGCGTTAAGTGACCTCCGACCGGGGGAAACCCCTTTAGGAAATGTTGAGAATTTTTAGAGGGCAAAAATCAAGATAAAAAGTATTAAAGTAGAGCAAAAAAAGGTTAACATTTTAAAAGGAGTTCATTCCATTACCACTAAAAAAAGAGTCCTGTAAAATTGTTCTACATGTCTTTCATTCAAATATATACCCTATCGGCCAAAACTTAGTCGGCCTTAATTTTAGTCGCCCTTAATTATTAGTCGGCACCAATTTTAGTCACCTCGTCAAAATTTTGTCACTAAGGGTCGACTAATAACTAAGACTTGACCATTTCTAAATTTTTAGTCGGCCCAAATTTTATCGGCTCAAATTTTAGTCGGCTCAAATTTTAGTCGGCCCAAATTTTAGTCGGCCCAAATTTTAGTCGGCCCAAATTTTAGTCGGCCCAAATTTTAGTCGGCCCAAATCTTTAGTCGGCCTTAATTTTAGTCACTTAGGGCCGACTAAGTTTTGGCCGATAAGGTATGTTGTGTGAAACCAGATAGCGAAAAAAGACGAAATACGAAATTGTTCAAAATTAAAGATCAGTCCTTACGGGGTCCAAATGAATTTGCTATCCGGCCAAAAGACTATCTACTCGGTCTGTAATTTAAACAGTGGATAAATATCTGGTTTTGAGCTAAATTGTCAGTGCATAGGTCAAATTTCCCACTTCACTCCTCAGTATACAGTAATAATAAAAAAGCTCTAAAATGAGAGCAAAATTAACAGTGAACTCTATAGCTAATTTGAATATTCATCATTTAAAACACGAGGCTGGAATTCTGAACGCCATATGAGAACAAATTAAGAACAAAATATACACAAAGATATCTCAAGAACATCTGTAAATTTCAAAACAAGAGGAGTCGAGGTTAGGAGTCCATCTACTATTTCTTCGAGACGAAAAGACTCCACAATCACATGAGAACAAATTAAGAACAAAATGGACCCCAAATGTCACATGGACGTTGTTTTGACGTTGTGTGTTGTCTGGGATAGCTTCAAGACAAAAAGACTCCACCATCAGTAACACCAAATATGATAAAAACAAAAAAGTGACAGTATTCTAATTTTCTCTTCAGACCTCCAGAAGCTCTACTGCAGCCGTGAAAAATAAAAGTTGCAAAATGAAAAATGTTTCGCCTACGCTTTCAGGCATATCAGATTAAAAGACTGTGCCATTATCAGTGAAAAAAAATGATGTAACTTTGGATTTTGAAAAACAATACATCTTTTTTGTAGAAGTGATTATTTTCTTTCACAGACATCGTAAATGAAATGGATGGGGCTACTCTTAAAGACGTCGGGGATCAAACAGTCGCAGTTGTTTTTGTTTTGGAATTGAGCAAATGCTAATGTTTCTCTGACGTAGCTTAATTATGGTTGACTCATTGTGAGAGAAGAAAGGGTTCAATCTAGTGTTTTCTACAGCAAATAAGAGATCTGTGATGTTTGTTTCAGTTTAGCTTAAAGCCCGTATGTGTGGGAGGAAAAGGGTATTAAAAACTGCTAATCTCTAACTGCTAAAAATTATGCAATGCCCATACGATCGCTTGCTGCTGCCCTCTTTCTCTCTCATTTTTATTTATTTTGAATAGTTTCAAATAACTAGAAAGTGAAAACTGTTTGGATTAAATTTTATAGTCGATAATACTACAAATAAACTCGAAATAGTTTAACGTTTGATTTTTGAAATATACTTTTTATGGCCTTGTTTTACTGATTGTATCTTTTTTTGTTTTAAGGATCGTTCAACAGATATCAGGGACCACGCCATGATCAGGAAAGTCAAAGATGCCAAAAGTACAGTGACCAAGAAGGCGCAACGATGGTTAGCACCGACGGATGAGATCATTTGGAATTTGAGCCTGAAATATGCCTTGAAATGATGTTATTTCGGAATGAATTTGCCAAGAAATAAGCTATTAAGTTTGAACCGTGATATTTCAAAAACAATATTTTAATTGAAAAAAAGAATGAGGGGCCATGCCCCCCTGGCCCACTGTAGCGTCAACTATATATGCATTTAACCCTTTCGATCTATTTGCCGGAAATTTATCATTTTTTACAAGATTTTTCCATCTGATGGTTGGAAATGAAAAAAATGAATAGTTCTAAACTTTTCTATGTTGAAAAATAACTATTCTACAATGTTCAACTCAAAATTTTAGTCCTTGACCGGACATTTCCCCGACAGACATTTCCCCGACGGACGTTTCCCCGACGGACGTTTCCCCGAACATAAAAAAGGTGACAAATTCATTTTAAAAAGTTTGAAATACCATAATCCATAAATCCCAATTAAACATTGCAACATTGAAAGCTCTGATGCATGCATGGATTTAAAAGCATTAGTTTTATTAAAGGTAAAAATTGATTGTCCCTTCAAGATATCTATTTCTAATAAAAGTCAAATTTTTCAGTCATATTCTGTTCAGTTATAGTCAGAATACACACTAGCCACTGCAATAGATTATAACCCTTTAAGGGGACTTTAAGTGCCAGTGTAACTTCCCTGTAATGCCAAGTTTGAGTTAAAGTTCGTCAGTTTTGGTCTAACTCGATAGAATTGCTTCATGGTCAAGCAAAAAAAAAAAAAATTAATTATGACTGTATGATATCAACTTTTACTTTTGAATTGAAAATCATGTTGTTGATGAAATTTTGTTTAAACAAAAAATCTTTTAATTTTTCCAGTCGGGGAAACGTCCGTTCGGGGAAACGTCCGTCGGGGAAATGCCCGGTCGGGCAAACGTCCGTCGGGGATTTGTCTTTCTGGGAAATGTCTGTCGGGGAAACGTCCGTCGGGAAAAAGTCCGTCGGGGAAACGTCCGGTCACGTCAAAGTGGTGAAAATAAGAACATTTTACGAAGAAGTTAGTAAATCAGGAACAATCGAAGGCTTCAAAAATTTTGGATAATTCTTTTAAAAAAATCACGTATGTGCCTTGGAAATGTACAAGTCGTAATTGGAAAGTCATCTAATTTCATGACTTAATATCTGTTATAAATATTAGGGAGATAAATCTGAATAAATGGGTATCATATTAATCAAGTGTCAGATTAAACCTCCCTTTTTCCCGTTTAATGTCAAAGAAATGGTATTAAAATTAAAATCAAATCCATGATTGATTCTGGTTTCTAGAAAAGAGAAACAAAGACCGTGCATTGTTGTGCTTGGTTGACATTATAGTCAGCAAAATACACGTTTTTTTATAACAACATCCAACATTTTTGAAGACTTCGGATGTTCTTAATTTTTTGAGTTATGAGCCTAAAAATATTTCTAACTGTTTTTATTTTAACCATTTTTATAGTATTTTCGTTTATTTTCTTAAAATAACGTTTTAAAGTAAGTCCACAAAGCCTTAAAAAGTTCTTAACTTGTTCTTAATATTTTGACAATCGAAGCCTTATTATGTTCTTATATAGTTTGTTCTTATAAAACAACATGTCAGTTCAACGTCCAAATAACACTTCAAGTTTTTCATAAAACATCCAAAGTTTTTTATGCATAAAACTTATAAAGTTAAGAAGACCCAAAGTTTTGAATTTGATTAAACGTCACCACTTAACACTATAGTTTGCTTACACATCATTTTTAAACAAAAGAAAGCAAACAAAAATTTCGGAAGATTCTTTATCATTTTGCTTTTTCAGCATCAGATGCACGCCTCGTTTTCAAAACATTTGCTATGGTAATTGATTCCGAGATAAAAGTAACATTTTAATACTCAAGGGACTTAATCACCTTGGTTGTGGTTTTAAAACTCAAGATAATTAATGAAAAGGTCTACACGCCTTTTTATTTAATAAGAACAATTCTATAAGAACACCAGCCTAAGATTTAGACCCTCAGAACAAGAGCTTACTAACAATATCGTTGCCAAAAAGGTTTCACTGAAATAAATTTTGATTCTTACCAAAAGCTCTATTGTTTGGAACAATAGAAATTTAAGAACAATCTCAGGCTCAAAGAAATTTTACTGGTTCTTATAAAAATAATTATGTACTGAAAATTAAATTTTAAACTTCATCATAAATGAAAAATAATATCGACATTTGCCATGATGACTTGGCAACATCGAAGAATGACCGACAAACAAGAATAGAACATTTTTTATGAGGGAAGTGGGCGCTAATGACTCTTAATGCATATAATAATTTCCCTAAGAGTAAATTATAAATTGAATATCAATTTCCAAAAATGCTCATTATTAAAAAATGATGTGGATATTCTTCCGTAATGATTTGGCAATATCGTAGAAGATCAACGGATTTGAATGGGTGTGTTAAGGGCCATTGTTATAATTCTACATTAACTACATTATTCGGTATTCGAAATTTAAAACATTCGTTGAGAAATAGACCTTATCGGAGTTTTATATTTTTCTAAAAAAGCGATGCATTGTGGGATTGTTTCGAGTGTGTTACAATAGAATTCCCTCGAGGAATTCCTATGAGATTTCTATTGTAATACACTCGAAACAATCCCACAATGCATCGGTTTTTTAGAAAAATCAAAAACTCTGGTAAGGTCTATTTAGGCAAGCTGAGAAATGCTTCGATCCTAACAAATGAGAAAAGTGATTTTAATTTTTCTTGTTCTTGATGAAAAACTTGACTTTAATTCTTAATTAAGAGGTGCGCCTACCTTAAGCTACAATCATGGTCGAAATAGATTTTAGTATTTTAACGTTTTTCAGAATTTAAAGCTTTAGCGAGAATTGCTATTTTAGCATTTCTATTTTCTTCCATTGAATATTTCGATGTTAGGGGGGTTCGGTGGCTTCTAGGCTATATCCCAAACCTTATTGGAGCAAATTTGAGCTTTTAAATCCTGTGGATCCTAAGGTCCTATATCTCATGTTAAAACTCAGGCTAAAACGCGCTTTAAAATCATTTGTGGTGTTCTAGATTTCGCAGGGAAATCTCCTTTATCTCAAATATTTTGTCCATGATTGTATATAATTATTTTTATCATAAAATTATTGAATCGAAAGGAAAGCCTCTAGAATTTAGCTCATTACGTAAACAGATAAAGCAAATGGACTTTGGCACACATTACACGTTTTTTTATAAGAACGTCAAAAATTTTCGAAGCCTTCGGATGTTCTTAGTTTTTTGGATTTGAAGCCTAAAAATGTTCTTAAAATGTTCTTATTTTCAGCATTTTTTGAGCATTTTGATGTAATTTCTTAAGAAAATGCATGTTTTTAAGTCTCCAAAGCCTTAGTATGTTCTTAGAATGTTCTTAAGTTTTTGGGCCTCGAAGCCTTGTGTTCTTATATAGTTTGTTCTTAGTAAAAAAAAAACGTGTAATGTGAAATTATGCACTTTTCAAGTCAAGTACATCGTCATCAATGTGCAATAATTATGTTCAATTTTTCACCCACGACTAGATGGGTGTGGAAGTTTTACAATACACTTTTTTATTTCATAAGAACAGTTTTATAAGAGCACTGAGGCTCAAATTGCCAAAAAATAAGAACAATTTAAGAACAATAATGAGCCATGAATTACTTGCGATCAAAGTGGTAAAACTTAGGTATAAAGCCTAAAATACCTCAATTTACCCTAAAAATAAAAGAAATATTCAAGTTATAAGTTTTTGACTTACAGCTAAAACCACAATTTTACATATGATTTTTTTTATAAGAATCACAAATCTTGAATTTAATCAAATTCAAATTTTTTTTTATAATTATGCAGAATGAATGTTTCTTATAGGTTTATTTTTATTGAAAGGTCCTACGATGCTGAGTCGGCAGTATTTCAGATATACTCACGCATGTGTCCTAGCTCGACATTAGTTTATCTGGTACCAGATGTGGAAAGGTGCTACGACACGCTTCGCTCTGAAGGTCGGGCATATTTAAAAATCTGGAAGGTTAGGATTACGGAATTGGACCTGACCGCGTTTTAAAATTTTGAGAGGAGCTTGGAAACGATCAACAATTTGGATGTGGGTGCTGGACCGAAAATATAACAAATCTGATGCGGCCTTGCTTATGCTTATACTTATGTAAACAAAAAAAATCTCTAGTTTAGCCTCATTTACATGAATTTGCAACTTAAACTATGAATTTCTTGCTGTCTCCAAATTACCAAGACATACTCTATAAAGATGACACTTACCTTCATAGTTTTCAGGACCTTAAAAGTGTAAAATTACAAAATTGGACTGTTCTGTTGGCAAACTTTTTGTTGAATCAGCAAAAACGGCAAATTCTCTCATTTCTTTGCAAAATGACTTTAAAGCACGTTTCAGTTTTTCTAAAACTTTCACAGCATATTCCATATATGAATGGAACCATTTTGAAAAGAAATTGCGTTTCAGAAACTTTAATTTAAGACGTCGCTAAATCAAATTTGTCAATTTGAAAAATTTCAGTTTGGACTTTACATCATCGAAAATGCTGAAATATTTTTTTTAAATCATTAAATTTTACATCCACCGGGTGGTAAATCTAAGGGAAAACAAAATTATGTTCATAGTTTCTCCCCCTATTACGAATGGGCTTAATAATTTGATTTTAACTACACCTACGTTCTGGGGGCCCCAAACTTGCTTTTTAGCAACCAGGGGTATACTAAAAAAAATTATCAAACAAATTTATGCCCAAAACCCTCTAAAATCACATTTCCAAACTATGGTCACAGTAGCATAGCCAAGAGGGGCGCAAAATAAATCTAAACGCTGCGTGTCCCAATCCAGTGAATGACTACACATCTGAAAAATTCTAAGGGAAGAAAGATAACCGCCGATTGATGATTTGATTTTGATTTTAGGAAATAAAGGAGAATAAAGATAACATTGCATTGCAATTTTTAACCACAATTAAATAAATGGCTTAGCAAAAGTATATTTTAGATCTTCTTAGCCATCGTGGTTGGACATTCGAGGGTGACTTTGCAAGAATTTGAAAAGTTTTGAAAGTGATAGGGAGCCGCTATTGTAAACAGAAAGTTTTAAAGAGCATCTGAATAAGAATTCTTTAAAATGACAAAAAAAAATTGGGAAGAAGGTTGATTTTAACCCATCAAGCTCCAAAGTTGGTGAATAGAAAATAATATCTTGGGGTCTC
The DNA here is from genome assembly GCF_902728285.1 of Clytia hemisphaerica. NCBI lineage: Eukaryota > Metazoa > Cnidaria > Hydrozoa > Leptothecata > Clytiidae > Clytia > Clytia hemisphaerica. Next base: position 1,127,642 of record NW_027104247.1, on the reverse strand, counting down.
AAAGTTAGTCTAGTGGTGGGAAATCTGCTTAAGGAGCAAAAAGATGATGGTTCAACGCCATGAAGAGGAGGCTTTGTAGAGCTTTGTTAGATTTTCGAAAACTTTTTACAAAACGTTGTAAACACACACGTTTAAGCGTATTAATATATAGATTAGAGAGACAATTTCAAAGTGAAAGTTTTAAAGACTCTTGCTATACCCTTGAATGAAATAACTAATTTTACGCTACCCACAGTTGGCTCAGTGGTTCAAAAGAATGCACATTCTTCAAAAAGGCCAAAGTTCAAACCGGGACAAAGTATTACATAAAATGTTTTAAAAAGTTTTGAAAGTGATAAGGGAGCCGCTATTGTAAACAGAAAGTTTTAAAGAGCATCTGAATAAGAATTCTTTAAAATGACAAAAAAAAATTGGGAAGAAGGTTGATTTTAACCCATCAAGCTCCAAAGTTGGTGAATAGAAAATAATATCTTGGGGTCTCAAAGTTAGTCTAGTGGTGGGAAATCTGCTTAAGGAGCAAAAAGATGATGTTTCAACGCCATGAAGAGGAGGCTTTGTAGAGCTTTGTTAGATTTTCGAAAACTTTTTACAAAACGTTGTAAACACACACGTTTAAGCGTATTAATATATAGATTATCTTTCCAACGGTGTGTTGTCTTTTTATTTACAACCACTAGTTAAGAGAAATTACTGAAACCAAGAAGGGATCGTATAGTTTTAAATTTCGAGAGTTTTTTGAAATGAACCAATCTTCTGGTTCGATATCAGAAAGTGAGGATAGTGGGGAGAATATTAATGAGTCTGAGTAGAAAAATAAAAAAATAAAAAAGTTGAAGTTAGTCAAGAAAATGCCCGAAACGACGAGGCCTTTGAATTTGAATTATACTTTTGACTAATACAAACATTAATACATATATTTGTCCGTTCATTTCAGCCTTTTTTTTTACTATTTTAGTTTTTAGTTCTTTTGAAAAAGCCCAACGTATGTGGAAAATAAGACAACTACCAAGTATTTAGACAGTTAGTACAATCTCCCAGTATTTTCAAAACCCATAAAGAAATATTCCAAATATTCAAAAATAATACAGTTAGTTGACTTTAAAGGGATTATCAGATGATTTTTGATATTTGGCTTAGGGATGGATATCTTTATACGTTGAATTTCTATTGTTTTCAAGTAAAAAGTCAAATATCTCAGCTTTGGAAAAAAAATGCGTCAAAAGATTTAGGGGTGTCTCTCTGGACCATAAAAGGTATCTCTAAGCCAAATAAAAAAAAAATCTGATCTTTAAAGTATAAAGTAAAGTATAACAATTTGAATACAACCAAAAAAGTCTTAAAAATGCTTTCCATGGTCGAATCAATTTCCAATTATTACCTTCCAACTTCCAAATTATATTCAATTTTCTATTTCCATTTTGAAACAAAAAGAATATAATGACAAAACAAAAACGAGACTATTGATATCATTAATTTTACGAGCTGTGACTCCGGCTGCCATTTTTTATTATTATTGCTTGCTCATTAAAATTTCTATTTTTTGAATGATTAAACGAGACAAATTATTGAATTACTTTTTATTATGAGGTGATTGAAGATCTACGCCTAATGATGACTGACACTGCATAATTTGTGCACGAACACTATAATAGATCCCTCTCATTGGGTTTGAAGCTAGAAGGGGCTAAAGGGGAATCTTTAACCTTTCTAAAACAAGAAAAGTGGAGCCTTAAGGACCTTAAGTTTTATGACCTTAAATTCAATTGTGTGATCTCTAGGTCCGAAAAACTTAATTTTTTGAAGGGATTTTTCATAGAATTTTTTGAATAACTTCGAACTTTACGGCACTTTGCGATAATTGAAACTCTTATTAGGTATTTACTGAAAGTACATTTGAGGTTGTAAAAAGTGAATTATACAATATTAAACTAAGTTTGGGGGCCAAGAGAACCTACTTAAAGTGCAACTTTGTAGGTTTTAAGGGGTATGTGGTTTTTAACTGACCCCTGCGCCAGAGTCGAAACTGACGATCGCTGCGTATGTATGCATGTCTTGAATCGTTGATATTAGGGAGGTTAAGCATCAAAGATATATCAACGCGACGAACGGACGGGTTTTGACCCGCAACCTGCAGTAAACATGTGGACCTGCATTTTCTCGAATCCAGGCTAAAACAGCTCAAGAATGAAAAACCATGATAATCTTCGTTGTTGAACAAAGAAGATATAACATCTACTTTGCTACCCTTACCATCTTGCAGAGAAAAGGTCCGTTCGTCGCGTAGATTTATCTTTGATACTTAATCTCCGTATTTTAATCTGTTTTTCATAGGATTCGTGTTTTCAATACACGATATTCTACGTCACTGCAGTAATCAATTATTTATGGCAGAAAATCAAATTTTTATAACGTCTTTCTCGAAGGGACATCTTCACATGGTTGTGCATTTTCCTCCTGTAAATTGAATAGAAAAAATCATGTAACAGATGCAAGAATCCTATGAAAAAGGCTAATGCCCATGTTTGAATTGACGAAATAGCCGATGATTTGACAAAAACATATGTTTTAGTGAATCTGACCGTTTTTGAACATTTCACGATAACTTGTAGACGCAATATTTCTATTTTCTTTCCTCTTCCTAATCCTTCCTATAAACTGATTTGAAGATGACAAGAATAGATTTACCCTTCGATCAATTTTCAGATCATAACTCTTTAAAGCAAATGGGTGACTATATTCTCTCTAACAGCCTATGAACGTCTTAAGGGCGTCTTATGGGCGTCTTTTGAACGTTTTATGGGCGTCTTATGAACGTCTTATGTGCGTCTTGTGGGCGCCTTATGTGCGTCTTGTGGGCGCCTTATGAACGTCTTGTGGGCATCTTATTAACGTCTTGTGGGCGTCTTATGAACGTCTTATGGGCGTCTTATGAACGTCTTATGGGCGTCTTATGAACGTCTTGTGGGCGTCTTATGGGTGTCTTGTGGGCGTCTTATGGGTGTCTTATGGGCGTCTTATGAATGTCTTAGCTATGAAAGAGCATCTAGTTCCTTTGATAGATAAAACAGTGGAGAAAAGCCAGACTTTTCCAACTTTAAAAAAATATAATATATAATGTCTAATCCAGTTAAAAAGAAAAACGTTTTTTATAAGAACATCAAAAGTTTCAATCCAAGCCTTGAGCTTGAAGCCTACGTTCTTTGAATGTTCTAATTTGCTCCATTTAGTGAGTATTTTCCTGCAATTTCCCAATTAATAAATTAAATGTTTTAGAGTCCTCAAAGCCTTTAAATGTTCTTAACTTGTTCTTAACATTTTGGCCATAAAAGCCTTATGTTCTTATAAACTTTGTTCTTATAAAGTATCCGGATCAAATTTCGGAGGCGTTTTAAAGCTTAGGTTAAATCATATTAGATGAAATATGGAAGCACAATTTTCGCAATTCGAAAATTAAGGAAACATTAAAAACAAAGCAATTATAATTATTGAAAACAAAAATGCAAACCGAAATTGCATGCATCATGATGACGTATCAAGTCTGCAATTTTTTTTATTCATTAATTAAATTCTAATTATTATAGGAAGTGTTCTTATGCGAGATATTGCTGACTGGGAGTGCACTCAAGGTATGCTTAGATAAAACTAAAGAGGTGCAGCTATTAATGATGAGTTTTTCAGGATTTTCAAAGTGCACTCGTTTGATTTAAATGAAGTTATTCATGCAGTATTGACTGTGCAAAGGAAGGTTCATCGTATGAGAATGAAAATGGATTTTACTTTTGAAAGTAATTTTAGTCTACGCATTTTTTTTAAAAAAAGTCCAAACATCGCTCAGATGTTTTAACTGATTTCTTAAAATGTTCTTATTTTCACCGATTTCAAGCTTTAATATTCTTAACTTTTTCTTAATACTTTGGTCATCAAAGTCTTATGTTCTTACAGAGCTTGTTCTTACATAAAAAACTAGTAATTATTACAAAAAACTTACCTTATTTCGTATAAAAACTGTGAAATGTTTTGGTATATCTGGAAACTATTATTGCATTTAAAACATATCCCCTTTAATCGCAACATGAAAAGCTTCTGAAGTCACCCAAAGGTTTGGTAATATTCCACTGGTACTGACAGCAAGACCTAGAAAAATATTTCCGCTTAAGAGAACAACAAACTTTGTCTTAACACACTTTATTAGTAAAATCAACAGGAAAAATGTTGCTTTTGTTTTTCTCATTTTTTCGTTTGTTCAACTTTTCCCACCTTTTACATTCCACTTTATTTCCGTGGTGACTCTGGGATTTTTGATTGGTGTAGAAATTCATATCTTAAATTCAATTCAGCTAGGCATGTCCGAGGCACACTCAGTATAGATACAATACTAGGAACAGGACATAACTTTTAGTTTTGATAGTACTAATATCATATTTCAACGCTAGGATCTTTGCACGCTACTGTTACTGTTACCAGGGAAAAATTTATCACCTAAATGATTTTGGAGCGCCAACCTTCCTTTTGCAGAAAGAAGTCACTTCAGACTCAGATCAGTATCAAAATAAAATCTGAACTCATAAAGATTTTCATATAAAAATCTTTTTTTTTATCCAATCACTGCCGATCGCTGACAAGAGATGTTCGATTCTCAATGCATTTTTGATCAGGTTTTCAAAAGAAAAACAAATGATACATAAAAACTATCAGTAGTTTATTGACATAAATTATATATTCCAATTGCTACTGATGATCTCAAAATAGCAAAACATTCTAAGATTTTAACTTTATAAATGTAGTCTTAAAATGTTTTTATTTTCAGCATTTTCAAAGTGATTTGGTGAAGTTTCCAAGAAACTTCATGTTCTTTCTTCTTCTTCAACGACGACTTTTAAATTTTCGCCTTACGTTCTTTAATAATTCGCTCTACAACGTTTTTTATAAGACTATATAAAAACATCAGGCTTCGATGGCCAAAATATTAAGAAGAAGTTTCTAAGGAAAATGGACAAAAACACTGAGAAAATGGTGAAAAAAGCACACGTTAAAAACATTTTTAGGCTTAAAATCCAAAAAGTTAAGAAAATCCGAAGGCTTCAAATTTTTTGGATGTTTTTATAAAAAAAACGTGTATTAGTGAAAAAGCATCCAAATCTAGATACTGAGAATCATAAAATAAAGAATACCAATCAAACTAGGGAAGATGATTATTCACTTGGTTACTGCTAACAAAAACATGTTTTTTTGCAAATTAAAAAAGCAAACAAAAAATAGTTCCGCATTTCCGAAGGATTACACTTTGTTTTTTTTATTAGAGCATCCAAAAATTTCTTAACTTTTTGAGTTTCAAGCCTAAAAATGGTCCCAATTATGTTCTATTTTTTTCCCGTTTTTTGAGCATTTTTACCCATTTTCCTATGAAATCCGCGGTGTTCTAGAGTCCACAAAGCCTTAAGAAAGTTCTTAACTTGTGCTTATATTTTAGCCATCGAAGCCATAGTTTGTTCCTATAAAATAAATTTCCAAAGGATTAACAAAACTGGTTTTTGAAGTGACATTGAGGAAGATAATGAAATTTTCAATGGTTGGGTTCTTTGCTTATAATTGCATCTTCTTGTTTTGAAATCACTTTGCAAACACATTATGAGGAAGTCCCATAAATATTTAAACGTTCTTTTTAGGTTTTAAGCCAAAAAATGTTCTTAAAGTGTTCTTATTTTCATTATTTTGTGAATATTGAGTCTGTAAAATGTTCTTAGCATGTCCTTTTTTGGCAACTGAAGTCATGTTCTTGTAGGGTTCGTTCAAATAAAAAACGTGCTGCGTTAATACAGCTGGCATAACATATACAGCTAACGTTCACCAATGGATGTCGTATGCTACTGGAATTTTTATTACCATTCCCACGTAAATTTTCAACCCTTATATGTTCAAATTGAATCGAGCTAATTTTTTAGACTTTTACACGATTTTTTATAAGACAAAGCTATATAAGAATATAATGCTTCGACGGCCAAAATGTTAAGAACAAACTAAGAACATTTTAAGACTTTTTGGACCCTTAAGCACCTATTGTCCTTTAGGAAAATGGACAAAAAAATCATGTTCACTATCAAATTTCTTACTACAAATGAAAGCACTATTTTGACACCTAAGCCAAATAAGTTTAAAATGCCTAACGTAAAAAATAAAAGAAAGTCTAACTTAGTATGTGCAACCACGCTTGACATATAAAACGAAAATGATCTGATTTGAAGTTAGTGGAATTTCTTAGAGATTTATTGAGCACATTGCTTAAGATTTTTTCAAACGTTAACCCTTTAACTGCCCATGTCGGCATATGCCGACATGAGCATTTTTGATTTCTTTGCCGATGTTGGGATTTGCCGACATGGGCACTTTCCATTTCTTTGCCCAAAAATTTAACACTTCTACAAAGATTTTGTATTAGATGGTTTGAAATGAAAAGAGATAATAGTTAAAAGCTTTTCTATGTTGAAAAATAACTATTCAACAATGTTCAACTCAAAATTATAGTCCTTGGCTGATACTTCATATATTATTCAGAAAATCGCTACCTTTTTCCCATGTCGGCATATGCCGACATCTGGCAAATAGGTCGAACCTTCTTTTTTTCCCGTGGCAAATAGGTCGAACCTTTTTTTTTTCCCGTGGCAAATAGGTCGAACCTTAAAAAATACGACGGGCAGTTAAAGGGTTTAAGATAAATTGAGAATACCTAAATTTTCAAATTTCAGGAAAGAACAGTAGAAGAACAATTTAAAAGTTATTATAAATTGCGTACTCAGCACAAAAGCTTTTTGAGGCGCGCGAATTTGAAAGATTTTTATCCACTACTGTATGCCAGAAGAAATTTTGCTATGGATCTAAAAAGATTTGATACAACATTTCAGCAAATTACTGAAAATACGAGCTAAAAAAACAGATGCTATTACAAGTTTATATATTCATGATGGCTTTCCTTAGGTTAAAAATTGACAAAAAGAAATTATAAGTAGTTGACTTATTACTGAATTTTAACTGCGGTTGGTAACATTGAAACGTCAGTATAAGTATTAAAAGATATAAAGCCGGAAATATTTTACGTGTCAAAACAAGCAGTACAATACAATACAATATTTATCTAAAATAACATCATCCAAATTTAAAAATAAAAATACAGCCTCTTCTACTTGAATCTCTATAACTCGAATGTCTTTTTAACTCGAAAAAGTTAATAATACCTTATAAACCTTACTCCATAACTCGAAATTTCCTTAACTCGATTAAATTTGTATTCCCCCGTTCAGGTTCGAATTATAGAGAATCAACTGTATATATTTTCTCGCAATGACAATGAAGAAAGCATTACAGAGCTGTTAATGGAGGCCAAAACCTACCTTTCCAAAAAAAAAAAGAACAACTGAACCCGAAACTAGCAAATCAATCTAAAGAAAAAATATGTACGACAAAATCAATAGTAAAGATCATTGATGGAAATAGTTCAAAAGAAATGCTCGAATACTATCACTATCCAAGCCTAAAAAGGGCGACAAAATATCGTTCCAAATAAGATTTTAAAAATTATTGCGTAAAACTAAGTCGTTGGGGTGATTATTTGTAAAGAAACAAGACCTTTCAATTTATTTCGTTTTTTTTAATTTTGCAATGGTATGCCCACGCCGGAATAATTTATTACCCTAATCATTAGAGTGTAATGTGATGTGATAAATTTTCAAAAATTGAACTTTAAGTATCAATACAAAATTTCTACAGTGGCAATTATTTGTTTGTACTATCTTTCTTAAAATAACTAAACTATATTGCAGTGCAAAGCTTTAACGACTTGGATAAGAAGTTTTAAATAAAATTTCATAAATATTAACTTTGAAAGCAGGAAGTCAACAAGGAAGTAAAGACAACGATGTTTTTAGTCTATACCAAGCCTCTTCCTCGCTACAATAGCTTCCAAAAATTGATTGCCTCGGATAAACTTCCGTGACGAATATCTTTACAGCTCATTTTCTTGATTAAAGTTAATATTTTTATTGAAGTGTTCCCGTTTCATATCAGACACATATTTCATATCAGGACAATGTCTCCCTATTGTTATATCATGCTGTTATAATCATAAGCAAAAAAAATGTTTTTCTTTTTCTCTTTCTGACCAATCTTGCTATATCATCACTCTTATTTAAAAAACAAAACCTTCAAGGACTAAGAAGTTTAAATTCTATAAAAGATTACTTTTTCAAGTAGGAAGTCAACAAGGAAGCAGGAGGATGATATTTAAAAGTCTAAAAACCCTCTTTCTTGCTACAATCAGCCAGGATAATTTGAAACATACAGGTTTCTTTTTCAACGAAATGTTTTAAGGCTCATTTTCGGTGATTAAAAACAAAAGTGTTACTGGAAATATTTTGAACTGATATATTTTATTCTTATCTTGTTCAGAAGAGATAGAATCCGAATCAAATGCGTTACACTCTTCGGTTTACTTTAATAAGAACAATTTTTCAAGAACAATAAGGCTCAAATTCGTCAAAAATTAAGAATGGTTTATGAACAATACAAAGTCTTGAATGACTCAATTTAGATGTTTCAATATTGAGGTCAAAGTAGTAAAAATTCTAAAATACCTCAATTTCACCCTATGAATAAAAAAAGGCCGAGAACAACTTGAGGCTCAAAGTGCCAAAAAAAGGAAAGCCTCATCAAAAATTTTCTGGTTTTTTATAAAAAATTGTCTAAAGTGTCAAAATAATATCTCGATTTTAGGTTTTAAAAATAATTGGAGCGAGATTTTCAATGCAAGCTAGCAGCATTAGAAAAATAGCCTCCAAAACCTCTTTGATCAGGCAAGAGAACACTAGAGCCTAGGGCCCTATCGCTCATTTCCGGACAAAAACAGCTGCCATAAACAAAAAGTTTAAAATTAATATACCAATCAACTATTCCAAAACAAACAACCAAACATTTAAGACCGTGTTATGGACTATGCACAATAAGTTTGTATCAAAAACATGCGGATGCCTAGTTCTCTAAAGAAATAGCAATATTCTTAAAGAATCCAGCCGCCAAACCTGAATGAAGTAAATTCGAGAAAGAAGTAAGTGGTTTACGAAGCCTTGAACCACAGACGTCTAACACCGAATTTAAGATTTTTTTAAATACTAACCATATTTCAATTTCTAAAATTTTTGAAATTTGGAATTTACTAAGAAAATAGATTTTGTAAGAATCTAGCAAACTTGTGACATTGCCTGAACGTACTTATCAATAAGCTCGTAAAGCTCCTAAAAATTTCAGGGTACAGATGCAAATATCTTTATCCAGAGTGAGCAATGACCAAAAATACCACCAACAACTAAATTTGATTTCACTAAAATAATGAATTATACTTAGAAAAAGTGAATTCCTTATAAAAAGTTAATAATCTGGAATGTTTAGAATAAAAACCCGCCTTAAGTCTACAATTTCATTTTTTTCATAAGAATCAGGAAACATCTAATAAAAATTCAATCAGCCAATTTTATTGATTAAAATGATTCCATTGAATAATGGAATTGACAAATGTATTTTGAAAATCAAACTATTTTTCTAATAAAGGGACAGTGCTATAATTTGTAGTTTTAAATATTAATTTAAATTTAAGTTCAAATCCTAAGTTCTTAAATATTGGAGTGGTATTCTTCACATAGGTGGTCTGCTTTCTGCTCCATCGAATTCTTGAAAGGCTCAGTATTGTTGACAATGACAACTTCAAGAGGCTGGGAGATTACAGAAATTTCGCAACAATTTTGTACACTCTCACTAACCTATGTTGACTTTATAAATGGATTTTTAAAATAGCGGGATTAAATGCGTGGACTGTAAAATTAAATAGGAATTATTTTTTGAAAGTTTGTTTATAAAAGATTGTGAAATTTGGTTTTAAAAATAATAAGAATTTAAGAGTTGCTGCTTTAAGGTAGCCTAGCTTTAAGGCACATTAGTTAAGGCACTAACTAAAGTTGATTTCGAAAAAGTTTTATTTTTGAATAATCGGCAGGTTATGTTTAAGGCAATTTGAGGCAACCAAAAACAGTATAAAAGTTTTGGAAACATGATTAATATAAACACGTTTTTTTAAATATGAACGTCCAAAACTATTGAAGCCTTCGGATGTTCTTAATTTTTTCAGTTTTAAAGCCTAAAAGTGTTCTTAACATTTATTTTCACCTTAATGTGAGTATTTTTGTCCATTTTCCTGTGAAATTCGATGTTTAAGAGTTTGTAAAGACTTAAAATATTCTCAACTTGTTCTTAATATATTGACCATCGAAGCCTTATGTTCTTATATAGTTTGTTCTTCTATAAAAAACGTGTAGCTATTGTTGTAACAATACCCAAGCATGAATTGGAATGAGATTCTAGCTACACGCTTTTTTTTTTAAGAATGGTGTAAATCCATTTCATCATAGATATTTCTTAACTTTTTTGGGAAAATAATCCTAAAATATTCTTACATCATTCTTAGGTTAGGATCCTAATTCAGACTAGATTTAACAGTTAGTACGTACGTCTCAAGCATAAAATGGCATTTTTGTAAAAGGAGTGAGCCTTACTTGGGGTTATTATTTAAATTGAAAATGCTCTAAAAATGGCATTCTTAGCATGAGTAGCCAAATTCCATGATGGTGATATTCTTAGCATTATTCTTATTTTTTTGACCATTTTCATCATGGACATTCTTATAAAGTGTATTCTTATAAAAAAAGCGTGTAAAACCTCAGAGTTTACCCAACGAGTAAAACCACACCAGGGTTAAAAAAAAGCAAAAAGCAAAAAACAAAAAACAACACAAAAATTTAGCCTCTTAGAATACTAGTTGTAGCCTCTTTTTGTATATAAGAACAAACTATATAAGAACATAAGGCTTCGATGCCCAATATATTAAGAACAGGCTACTGTAAGATTGTAAGGTTACTCTAAAACACAAGATTTCTTTGGAAAATGGACAAAAAACACTCAGAAAACAGTGAAAAGAAGTTAAGAACATTTTTAGGTTTTAGATCAAAAATTTAAGAACATCCGAAGACTTCAAAATTTTTGGATGTTCTTAAGTTCGTGTAACTACAAGTTGTTCCCTCTAAGCTATATAATATATAGGAGGCTCAAATCCAGACAAAGATTTCGTCATCCAGCAAAAATTCTGGAAACAAAAATTCCATCTTTTAATTTTATGTTTATTTAATAAGTAGTAGATGAGATCAACGTTATGTTTTGAAAAGATTATGGGATAAATCGACATTCCAAGCTACGTAGACAGGCAATTCCCTTTTAAGGAAAATCAAGTCCTATATCTTTCCCAATTCATTTGATAAGGTCGTAGCAGGTTAAACTTAAGTATTGCAAGTTTAAGACTTCCTATCCAATGTTTTGAGCTAAGGGTATCTTAATGGACACAGCCATCACACAATAAGGACATGTAAATATCACGAAGGTTAAAAATATCAGAACAGTTCATGTCGATATTTTTTCCTTAATCAAGCACCCCTATCTCACAAAATTTCATCAGCCAGTGGGAATTGATATCCGCATGTTTTTTTAAGCCTGGGGATTTGAATTCCATTGTTTTCTAGCCTGAAAATTCAGTGTGGATGAGAAAAATAGCACAATATTTTGCAGTGGGGATTTGCTGAATATTCTGATGATTTTCACCGGAGACATAAATTGTAGTATAATTTTCCACTTTGGAAGATATTTTGGCCAATTTTTCCAGTGGGAAGGATTCCCAGTGGCTCTTTGAGAAGGGGGTGCCAAGAGGAACGTGTGAAAAGAAAATTGTATCTTTGAAACTTTTCTTTTCACAATTTTTGTAGTTGTCGATCATGGATATCTTGGTAAATATTGACAAATTGAAGAGGTGATCATCATCGTTGTCAAAAAACATTGTACTGTATAGTCTTTTTTAAATCGAACCTCTTTAACTCGAACAAGTTTTCTCGTCCTTAACTCCCCCCCCCTTAAGTATCTTACTCCATAAATCGAAATTCCCTTATCTCGAACAATTGTTTTGTTTTCCGTGCGGGTTTGAGTGTCTGGAGACTCAACAATACATACTTTGTACATCCTGGAGAAAGTCTTGTGTAAAAGCTTTACTGAATTTAACGAGCTCTAGATTTTATTTAAAGTCAAGCCAAACTTTTCATTATCATTCTCCATAGTGGCTAACCATCATAATACACATTTTTTATAAGAACAAGCTATATAAGAACATAAAGGCTTCGGTGGCCAAAATCTTAAGAACAATTTGAGAACATTTTGAGGCTTTGTGGGCTCTAAAACACCTGTTTTCTTAGGAAAATGGACAATAATACTCAAAAAATGCTAAAAATAAGAACAATTTAAGGCTTGAAACCCAAAAAAGTTAAGATAATCTAAAGGCTTCAAAAATTTTGGATGTTCTTATAAAAAAAACTTGTAAGTCAAAACGAAGTCCAGCGAATTTACATCCCTCGGATGATTATTTCCAATAGAATAAAACAATATGCAATCAATTCTTAAAAGGTTATGTTGACCATGAAAATTTTTGTTGAAAATTTGTGAATTTGTTTTGACTTTTTGGCTTAAAATCTCGCTGGAAAGACTCACTTTTGATTATTTTTCTGCTTGACCGTGAAGCACAATCCAATTCCTACGAGTTAGACCAAAAATTACGATTTCCAACTCTAAGTGGGCATTACAGGAGGGCTTTGCTCTCCTATATAGCCCATCTTGGATACAACAGGGGTAAAAAAAAAGTTTTATCTGGACAAGAATAAAATCAACTAAAAGAACTTTTCAATTTCCACTTATTAAGTATCTTCCACGTCTCAAAACCGGCCTAAAAATCTTGAATATGCAATCAATTCTTAAAAGGTTATGTTCACCCTGAAGATTTCCCAGAGAATAAAAAAATAAAAGAAACAAATTCTGGAATATGCCTTTTTTACGAAATTTCATGATCGTTCGCTCATTTTTTGAGTGGGTTGAGTAGGTGGTAATATCTTTTTCTTGTATTTTACTTTTTTAAACTTTTCTTTATAAGAACAGGCCTACACGCCTTACATGTTTTTTTATAAGAACATCCAAAATCTTTGTGAGGTAAAACTTTTTGGGTTTTTAGCCTAAAAATTTCGTAAAATGTTCTTATTTTTCCATTTGGAGAACATTTACCCATTTTCCTAAAAAATTGGTTGTTTTCGAGTCCGCAAAGCCTTAAAATGTTCTTAACTTAATGAATCAACGGATCCTGCACTAATGTACTTCCCAGTTTTCTCAAAGGTAACGAATCGAGTTTCACACAGTTCTTAACTTGTTCTTAACATTTTGGCCATCGAAGCCTTATGTTTTTATATAGTTTATTCATATAAAAAACGTGTACTGTGCTGTCATTATTTGTTCAGGCTGATGACTTCATTTTGGACCTCATTATAACTTTCATAAGCCAGTTGATGTATAATTTGAGCTTTTGAGGACAGCAGAGTGACTGAAGCGATTTGGCATAACTCGCAAACTCGAAGACGGCAAAAATACTAATTAACCGTCGTGCTCAGTCAATCAGGATCTAGAAAAATCTAATCGCCTCCGTCACCGAGAAACACATATACATAGACTCGCAATAATGGTACTGATGCTAGTAATAATCTCACTGTTTTTATCGATTTCTATTTCAGACTTTCGTGTTCTACTTCATTCCTAACGTGAACCACGGTTTAGGTAATGGAGTACCTTAGCTCCAAAGTTCTCACAAAATGATAAAAAAAAAAGACGTTAAGAACATTTTTGGGTTCAAAACTCAAAAGGTTAAGTACATCTGAAGGCTTTAAGATGTTCTTATAAAAAATGTGTACCACTTTTAGTCAAATACTGCTAAAGGGACAGAAACTTGAAGAATTTGGAAATTGAAAATTGAAAACAAACACAAACTCCAATATCTTAAAAGCTTAACCTGTCCTGACAAAGTTTCGGTGTGAAAAAGCGGGTTCCATTATCGTAGAGATATGGAGAAATATTTAAGCAATCATGTAGACAGATGATCACTCACACATATGAAAATTCAAATTTTCAAACGTTCCCATAATATAATAAAACAGCCCTAACTTAAGTCTCAACCTCGCAACTCAAAGAAATTTATTTATCATTACCGCTGACCAGAAAAAAAAACACAAAACCCAAACATTATAATGATGAAAAATTGAAATCAAAATCAAACAAAAATTTAAAGCAAGCAAAAAACGGAAGTGTTTTGACAAACCTTCTGACATCTTTGCTCTCGTATTATCTCCACCATATAAAAATCTTTTGATCCAAATGTTACTTGAATATTAGGTTCGAATCCAGTTCAACAAGATACCATTAATAACAATTCTGATATTGCTGAAATTATAAAAAAATAATATTTTCTCAACTTTTCGGTATACAGTAAATACAGTACCAAGGTCTATACGACTAGAATTGATTAATACTTGAATTATTTTCATTAGGGTATTGTTGCATAAATTATTGGACAACATTTGTATCTTCCATTAAAAACCCTACGCCTATCTACAAATAGCTCCATCGCAATTTCAAGTGAAGGAATTTTCAATATTCTGAGTTTTTTGGGAGGGAGTAATTTTGTGAAAGTAAAAAAAAAGCATTGGCCACAGGGGTTTAAGTGAAAGCTCTCTTCTGATTGGGAGGATTCTGCTTATTGAACAATGGATGTATTGTTTGAAACAAGCATCTTGTAAAAAGTTCAGTAAACAACATAAAAGGAAATCGACAAAAAGCGGTCGCAATTTTCCATAAAAGAATAAAATGAAATTTAAAAAACATGCGTGTTACAATTATTTATTTACCAGCCGAAAAGTTTTATTTGCAAACTTAATGCTTATGCCATGTGTGGGTATGGAAAAGTCAACAAAACTCGCAAACCTTAATTTATTGGCCAGCGGCGTGCACTCAATTTTCATTAAAAGCGACTGAATACCAGTATTTTATATTAAGTGTGTGCTAAATAAATATTTATGACGTCACAGGGCTATTAAAATTGATTTGTAGCTTAGCAACTTCTCTCTCTCTCTGATTATTTTGTTCGTTTTCTGAAGCCTGGCTCAAAAATAAATGGACACTTTTTTAACAATTTCTCAGCATCCATTTATATGATATAGTAGAAAGTTATATACATCTTTGGAAAGGTATTTTAGTGGAAGTAAACTTGAGGAAGAAAAATGAAAATGAAAGAAATTGAGATTTTTCAAAGACATTAAATGGCATTTTAAATAAAATTTGAACATCGCTCAATTCTCAGAGAAAAAGAGCTAAAATTGGGGAAAATGATCAAAAATAGCAAGAATCGAACTATTTGACAGGGCTATAAATTTTGATCTAAAGAAAGGTACGAAAAAACTTAGCACAAATTTGAAGTGATGTTAAAATATTCTTTATAAAAGTGTCATGTCATAACTTTTGAGTCCAAAAGTCTTTAATCATTCTCTTTCAATTTTTCGAAAATCTTTAATCTTTTTAATAATACACTCTAAAATATCTTTCTAAAGGTACGTACTTTTAAGACTTTTTCTAGACTACTAAATCCAGTAAATCTAGACTCGGCTGTTGTTACCAGGTGTGCCAAAAATAAATTACCCTCTTTGATTTAATATTATAGGCAGTAAGAAGAGAGATTTTTCAAAGATTATTTCGGAATCATTCAGAGGAAAGCCTAACTTAAAGTTTGGTGTATTACTTTTTAATTTTACTTCATTTTTACTTCAAAAACCTAAAATGTCAATTTTTAAAAATGTCAAAAAAGGCTAAAAACAAGGGTATCAATTAATGAGAGAAAGGACTTTATTACTTTTTTTATTCTGTTCTTATTTTTGAAAAATTGAAGTCTTTTAAGCTCTATACCCTTATTTTACCCTATTCTACCATGTTTTCCCTTAATTTGATTATAGTTAAGTCATCACAGCCTCAAGTTTATTCTCAGATTAGTGAAATTATTGTTTTTTTTGACGTTTTGAGCCTCATTATTCCTATAGAATTATTCTTATTAAAAAAGTACCTACCTAACCTTATTTTAACGCTGTCGCGGCTGAAATAGTGTGAACGAAAGGTACACTTTCTCCTTTTCTGTAAACAGACTAGTTATCAACGAACATTTTCATGAGGAAAGCAGCCCTGTGCGATACGCACTAAACTCAACGTCAGTGACCCAGATTTGAAAGTTTGAATTAAAAAAAAATCGAGAAAAAACACAGGACTGTGAGTACTATACAAGTATAATTTTGTTGTTAGAACTCACTTGTATAATTTTGTTATTTTGATCCTTATCTTGTTCTCATTTTTGAGGCGCAGTAGTGTAGTGGTCATTGTTCTTGACTTCCGTGCTGGAGGTCAGGGTTCGATTCCCGCTCGATGCTGCGGTTCACTTAGCAAATGAATGTACCTTGGCCCGGGTTAACCCATACCATGTGAGGGGAATAGGGTACCATCACTCTGATACAAGAGTATGGGGAGATATGCCGGACATTGAATGTGGTGTGGTGATGGTACTCTTATGTTCAGTACCTGCGAGAACGCAATGTTCTCCCGTACTGTGCGAGTGTCATCATCGATACAGCACGGCTCTGATGTGTCGCGAGCACAGATTTCAATATCTGGTAAGCGCTGTAATTTCCTTATCTAGGGGTAGGAAACTATCCCGGGATAGGGCCCGGTCCGATGATATCGGAGGGTCAGCTTCTCTCTCATTTTCTCTTCTCTATTTTTGAGGAAAATTTTAGACCTATTACCTTTTAACTTCTTAGTTTGTGTGAAATCAGACATTCCAAGCTGGAAGAGTTATATTTTGACAATTGTCTTTTACTCTACTGTCTGACTTGGATTTCAACAAGACAAATTAATATTCAAATTAATTATATAAAAAAGAAAAGTGAATATAAATTTTTGTTATATTCTTAGGTAAATTAATTTTTACAGTCCCTGAAACACATCTTTCAGTAGCATAGACAAGAGGAGCGCAAAATTTGTGTAGGAGAACATAATTTTTTTTGTAACACTGTAATTATTCATTTATCATATAAGGTACAGGTTTTTTTTATAAGAATATACTTTATAAGAATATTAATGATGAAATTGGCCCAAAAAATTAAGAATATACTAAGAATAACATCATCATGGAATTTGGCAACTGAAGCTAAGAGTGCCATCTTTAGAGCATTTTCAACTATAAATTGCCAATCGCCATCAAGTAAGGCTCACTACTTTCACAAAATTATGCTTTCGACGTATGTATTAAATGTTAAATCTAGTTTGAATTACGGTCCTAACCTATGAATACTGTAAGAATATTTTAGGATGATTTTCTATATATCTAAGTCCTCTTGTTACAAAACTGGAAAAAATACCTCTTTTTAAAAGATGCACTTCATTTTTCATTCGATCTGCTACAAATTGAAAATGCAAAATATCATCTAACCGAGCTACTTTTTAACTGTTTATTTCATCTTCAAAAAAGGGCACGCCTACATACACCCTTTTCAAGGGATTTACAAGTTTTTTTAATAAGAATATCCAAAATTTTAGAAGCCTTCGGATGTTCTTAACTTTTTGAGTGTTAAGTCTTAAAATGTTCTTAACATGTTCTTATTTTCACCATTTTGTGAGTACTTTTGCCCATTTCTTTAAGAAATCGGTGTTTTAGAGTCGGCAAAGCCTTAAAATGTTCTTAACTTAATATTTTGGCCATCGAAGCCTTATGTTCTTATATGGTTTGCTCTTATAAAAAGAAAAGCGTTTACTATTTACTTTAATATTCACTTTTTTCAAGGAAACGAGGGGAACGTATGTACTGTGTAGGAGGCATTCAGGTAGTTTTTTTTTCACAGAAAAATTCATGGAAAACTCGACGAGGAGGATTAGTTAAGTTACGTAAGTTATTGAACTTCAAAATTTTGCAACTCTCCATCTTGCATGATGAGCTTAAAAATATTGGAGTGGGAGTCTTTGAGTATTATCTTTCTCATCATTGAGTGCCGTTGATTGCAATACACCTATCCTCCCACAAT
Source organism: Clytia hemisphaerica (assembly GCF_902728285.1). Taxonomy (NCBI): domain Eukaryota; kingdom Metazoa; phylum Cnidaria; class Hydrozoa; order Leptothecata; family Clytiidae; genus Clytia; species Clytia hemisphaerica. The sequence continues at coordinate 1,109,580 of NW_027104247.1, read as the reverse complement.
GACGCGGTCAATAATTCTTTTTCCTTTTTCTGTTCTTTTTGGTATTCCTTTTTTAGTTACTGTTCTTGTTCTGTTCGTAGTGGCCCTTCGTGGAAACAATTCTTGAGCTGTCTAAAAGCTATTGAATTTTTCGGAGCATGCCACTTAAAACATATGTTATTATTATTATTATTATTATTATTACTATTTGTCACCTACAAGGAAAACTACCGGGTGTTTCAAAAGTTACGAAGAAAATTCGAAAAAAATAGCGTATGATAAAGACTCTGAGTTATTTATTTACTCATTTTAAAATTTTTAGTTTTATTTGATGGATTGAAAGATAACTTTTCTTGATAAGAACAAACTATATAAGAACATAAGGCTGGCCAAAATGTTAAGAACAAGTTGAGAACATTTTAAGGCTTTGTGGTCTCAAAAACACAAAATGGTCAAAATAAGAACATGCTAAGAACATTTTTAGGCTTAAAACTCAAAATGTTAAGAACATCCAAAGGCTTCAAAAATTTTGGATGTTCTGATGAAAAAATGTGTACTCATTTTATTTTGAAAATACTTTTATAATTTTTGTGATGTAAGCAATAATATAATTTGAACTCTCATGTAATAAAAATAGATGACCCCCGGGTACATTTATAAGCCCAACTGGTTAAAAGATTTTCAACGAGCGATTACTTCTTTTTAGTTAGGTTAGGTAACAAAAAATTGACACAAACATTTTTGTTTTTCAGAATACAGGGTGTCCCTAATTAAAGTATCGAGTCGAAACACAACTATGAGTAGAAAGTTTTATGTGCGTGTTCACAAAATTGTATTTTAAGCTCTCCCTCTTTTTTCTTTGTCATTACGATTAATTTATACGTTGTAACTACCTTTTGTAATAAGCCTGTGTGATGGAGAACGTTCTTATATTTTAGCGATAACACACACAAACTTTTCTACTCAATCGCATGTTCAAACTCGATACTTTAATTAGGGACACCCTGTAGAATAGAATTACTAAGCTTGCAACAACGCTCTAAGGAATACTAAAACTAAAAAACGGTCTTTCTAAAAGGGGTAAAGGATAACCATATAAGGTTAAAAGTAAGGGTTGGGTGCAAAAAAACATCAGGAAAAAAAATAGCCACTTCCAAATACAGTACCAACCAAGTAAACAAATGATATATATGACTTTCCCATGGCTTAGAATGCCCAAAATGAATAATGAAAATTGTAATTTAGCCATATTTCTTTTATAAGAACAAAGTTATGATAAGCATTGATGATATTTCATCAAATAAATAAAACTTTGAAGAACAGTGACTAATTTAAAAGATGTTCTGTACTAAGTATTCTAAACCCTATTCTAGACTGAGCACATAGAGTAACACTTTTAAGCATGATAGGAACAAAATAAGAAGAATTTTTCACATAATATTGGATCAGTCGCAAGTCAGTCAAGTCACGAGCTCGGTTTGTTTCTTCTACATAAAGTCAAATATAAAATCTGAGATCAAAACAATCCAACATTCAAATCTACATTTACTTCTAATTTTTACATTATTAAACAAAAGAAAAAATTTTTCGTTGGCTGGGTCAAACAAGGGTATGTTTATAGGCGTTTTGTTGAATGCGAAAGTGAGAAAACCATTCAACAATCTTCGAGAAATCAGAATTTGAAAATCGAATGAAAAAGTATTTTAAATATTTTTTAAGAATCGGTTTTAATACTAAGAACAGAGTACACATTTTTTATAAGAACAAACTATTTAAGAACATAAGGCTTCGAAAATGTTAAGAAACAGTTAAGAACATTTTAAGGCTTTGTGGTCTCAAAAACACCCTTTTTCTTTGGAAAATGGCCAAAAAAACTCACAAAATGGTCAAAATAAGAACATTTTAAGAACATTGTAAGGCTTAAAACTCAAAAAGTCATTCGAAGGCTTCAAAAATTTTGAATGTTCTTATAAAAAAACGAGTACATAAGAACAGAGTACATCGGGCTTCAAGGAAAAAAAATAGGAACATTATTCTAAGACTTTTTAAGGTTTACAGACCCTATTACATTCAGTCTTTAAAAAGTTTAGACCAAAAATACTCGCAAAATGCTTAAAATAAAAAAAACATTTTCAGAACATTTCAGCCAAACCCTAAAAAAGTTAAGAAAAATCAGATGGTTTCAAAATTTTTGGAAATTTATAAAAATAAGAACAGGATAACAACTAATTGAGACTCAAAGTGCTAAAATAATTAGAACAGCAAAACCTCAGCCAAAACTAGTGGTTCTTATGCAAAAAAAGTCCAACCCTATTTTGATTAAAAAGTGAAGAATAAAATCTTTCCTGATTCTCCAGCTCCACCCATATTGCAAAAAGATTTTCCAAATAAACATTGAATGAGGATGACGAACAGATATTTTCATCAAAATATTTCGCGGAAAATCAACCATAACAAAATATGCCGTAGACTCTTTTTTTATAAGAACAATTCATAAAAGAACAACCAAGCCAAATATTGTTATATATAACAAGAGCAATTTAAGAACCACACTGAATTAAAGCAATTTCAAAACAGAACATTAAAGGGAGGACTGAAAGTTCCCTCGATTCTGCCCAAAACGTAAGAGCAAGTTAAGAACAATTTGAGGCTCAAAGTACCAAAAGAACAAGAAACGAATTAAAGGTTTTGTTTTTAAATAATAGTGATGTCGTTTGCTTACTCGTCAATTTTGATTTAAGCTTTTTGAAATTGAATTGAGACGGGTGTGGAGGAAAAGAATAACAGTGTTTTGCTTATGCTAGCATAACATAACAATAGGCAGACACTGTCCTGATATGAAACGGGAACACTTATGTAAAAAGAAAACCTTTAATTCTTATTAATAAAAAGAGGGTGCCCTAGGACAAACACATCTTGTTTTATGAATCGTACAGAGCCATACATGAAATACTTTTTTGCAATATTGATGCGACTTATTGATAAGAAGTTGAATACACGTTGTGGTCACTTCTTATATTATTTACTATGTTTCGTCTGAGAATAAAATACTCAGTGAAATTTTCATTCAGGCCCGGCTATTTGAAGCATTGACTACTAAGCCCCAAGGGCTAGATTCGAGACTCCTCTGGATGGGAAATTTCCTATCCAGAACGCCCGCACGTAGTTTTTTCACAAACGCCGGATTGAAAGTAAAGTCTATCATTAGATTTCAAAAAATGCAGTCCCTTAAAACAAAGTAACCACTAGATAAAATCCGTAGTCATAATTGCGGCGTGTTCGAGGCGCGTTCTGGATAGGAAATAATTGGCTTCACTTTTTCTTGCCTGAGAAAGGTTAGAGATTCTACTCTAGCCCTTTGGCCTTTAAACTCAATTGGTTTGAAGCCAAAGTTAAAGCAGATCCAAACTTGAAGCGGCTAATCGCTTCAATAAATTCTTTTGTTTTTAACAATAGAAGTTATTTCACGCACATGAAGAGAGAAATTATCATGAAAGATCAGATAACAATTCAGGGAGTTTATTTTTTTTGTCAATCTAATTTGTTGTTTTACGGGCCAAAAGCTACTCAAAAGAGAGGATCAGTCGGTCGGTCGGCGAAAAAATGAAAACAAAAGTAATATTTCACCTATAAAATCTCCTAAAAACAGCATTCGTGACAGTTAACCCTTTAAGTGCCACATTCATTTTTTCTAAGTCTTTTAAAGAAAACCGCTAGTTCAAACTTTAAAGGCTTATTATATCTCCGGATCTAGAAGGAATTAGAAGCTCGTTAATAGCTGAGAGTCTCTTCTTTCTTTTAGGCACCTTCAGCGCCGCCCGATTTAGAAAGGGCGGGGTGGGCGGCAGCTAAGGAGGGGGCATGATAAAGGAAATTAAACAACAATTCGCTGGAAGTAAAATATGTAAAATATGACAAGGCTCAAAGTTCCAAAATGCTAAAAAATAAAAGTAGCCGACTATCTGCAAAAATTTACGCTCTAATGTCCTTATGAAAAAGTGTGAGTGTATGCCAACGAGAAAATCTTTTTCAAAAACTTACCTCATAAATTGTACAAGACAAAATGACAATACTAAAAATCAAAGTAGAAGATTTTAATTATAAAGAAAGCTCTCTTGAAATACCATGCTGAAATATATTCACGAGAAAAAAATCTCATAAATCTTGCATACTAAATAATATGGTACCAAATAATTCAGAATGCACCTTCATATTGAAATTGAGTGCTATGTATCAGAAAACTCTAAGAGTGTTAAGAGGTTTTATTTTTACATAAGTAAGAGTTCCCGTTATATATCAGAGACATATTTCATATTAGAACAGTGTCTGCCTATTGTTATATTATGCTGATATAAGCATAAAATGTTATTTCATATGTATATCAGGACATTGTCTGCCTATTGTTATTATGCTGATATAAGCATAAGATGTTTTTCTTTTCCTCTTTCTGACCAATCTTGCTCCACACAAGTGTCAATTCAATGTGAAAAAGCTTGTAAATTAGAATTGATGAGTAAGCAAACGATATCTTTCTTATTTAAAAAAACCTTTAAATTTTCTAAGACCACTAAGGTTGTAAAATAACTTGTAAAATATAATATCAAGCAGGACGGTGTCTCTCTATTGTTATATTATTCTAATATAAGCAAAAAATGTTTTTCTTTTCCTCTTTCTGACCAATCTTGCTCCACACCTGTGTAAATCCAATGGGAAAAAGCATGTAAATTAAAATTGATGAGTAAGCAAACGATATCACTCTTATTCAAAAACAAAACCTTTAACTCACTAAGACCACTAAGGCTGTAAAATAATTTGTAAAATATAAGCATTGAAAAATTAACTTTCACTTACCGAGGCTCTAAAATAAGTTGTAAAATATAATATTAAAGCATTGCAAAACAAACCCAATTTGTGAATTATTCCGAAACTGAATGACTAGTTTTAAGAACTTATAAACTTTATTGAAAAAGAAAAGCGAAAATTAGCTATTTGTTTATAATATTTGTGAGCAAATTTGACGGCCCATTTCATTCGGTAAGGCGGCGCTTGACTGATTCTCAAAAAATCTAAGCCCAGCCTTAATTTATAGTAAACTGTCATTTAAACTGAATTCCATAAACAATATTTAGAACATGCAAAAATAGAAGAGTTGTGCCGAATTAGAGTTTTCTCATAATATATACACGTTTTTTTTATAAGAGCAAACAAGAACATCTGGGCTTCGATGGCCAAAATGTTGATTGTTAAGATCAAGTTAAGCACATTTTAACTCTTTGCAGACTCTAAAAACACTCAACTTCTTAGGAAAATTGACAAAATGCTCAAAACACGGTGAAAGTAAGAACATGTTAAGAACATTTTTAGGCTTAAAACTCAAAAAGTTGAGAACATCCGAAGGCTTTGAATGTTCTTATAAAAAAACTTGTACACTCTTCTTTCTTCCATAAGAATAATGAGGCTCAATATAAACACAGCCAAAAATGAGAACAACTTTAAGAACAACTCTCAGCCTAAAATAATCAAATTTTAAGCAAGAAAGATCCGAAGACTGTTCAAAAAATAAGTACACAATAAGAACAATACAGTAGGGCTCGAAATGCTGAAAAATTAGAATAACAAAGTCTCAAAAAAAGTTTAGGGCTACATATTTCTTTTTATATGAAAAAACTCTGTAAGAGCACAAAGCTTAGGACCAGCACAGTTAAGATAAACACAAAAGAACTATGATATTGATATTATGCATACTTGAGGCATTCAAAAAGATAGAAAAACCAAATTTGGCCGATATAAAGCATTCCAGGGTCCTTTTATGAGCAAAAATTTAGCATTGACTGGACTTAGAGTTCTTGAAGGCCATGTCTTTATGCTAAAGTTTGAAAACCCGAAGGTTATTGTTATTTCATAGCTCATTTAGGCGCTATTTGATGCTTGGATCATCCACGAAGCTTAAAAAGTATTTTCTGTGATCTTTGTCATAGTTAAATGGACCAAAAACGAGCAGTATTTTAGCATTTTAACGGAAAATGTTAAATATTTGCTCGATTCTGGACCCTGAAAAGGTTTTGAACATCAAATAAGTTATCATTAATGTTTGATACACAATTGAACAGAACTTCATGAGGTTAATTTATGTTCCTAGGTCTCGAAATGAGCTGAATTTAGCAAAATTTAGACTAGGTGTAAAGTTAATATTAGTAAGAGAAGCAGAATAAATTGCAGTATTTCCAGTGGAAAATGCTAAATTTAGCTCCAAACGGGCCCTTTAACAGCTCAAATGTTTTATTGGTGTTAATAACTTTATTATTAAACTACTTCAAAGGAAGTTATGAAGGTTTTACACCCACTCCAGCCTTTTAATTAGGTGTTTAGAAACATACTAGTAATTCTGCTGCAGTATTTTTAGTGGAAAGATGCGAAATTTAGCTCCAAACGGGACCTTTAACAGCTCAAGTGTTATATTGGTGTTAATAACTTGATTATTCAACTATTTCAAAAGAAGTTATGGAAGTCTTATACCCAATCAAGCCTTTTACTTTGGTGTTTTGGCACTTATTGTCAATGGGGAAATAGGTGCTAAAAAAGTGCTCTAAAAAGGGCCCCACAATAGGAAAATGTGGGCCTTTTAACAATAGGCTGCTTTAGTTGCCATCCCTCTATGAGAATCATTGGTCAGATAGACAACTTCCTGGGTTTTTAGCTCTGATTTAGATCATTTTCCGAAACACATACAAATGCTAAAATTTGCTCCTAACTGGCCCCTACAACAGCTAGAATTTTGGGAAAAGAACTTTTTGGGGTCCTATCATCACTACTAACATCCTGTGAAAATTTCGGACCTCCAAGTTACCCCAATCAAAACTTAGCTTTTTTGAAAATGCCAAAAACGAAACAATTAAAAAACATGTCCTTAAGGCTTTGCGGAATCTGGAACTACTCAAAAAATTGTGAAAATCAGAACAATTTAAGAACATTTCTAGGGTTGAAACTCAAAAACCTTTATTATCACAGAGTTTTGTGTTGCAGTAGTTTTATCATGACCTCTTAGGCCCTCTTAAATAGCAGGTTAAAAATAATTTGATGTTGTTTCTGGCAAGATGAATATAAGCTTTCAATAACGAGAGCCGATGCTAAAAGAATCGAACTGAATCGAAAAGTTATTTTTTAAAGAATAGACTATACAAGAACATAAGGATTCGACGCCCAAGAAGATTTCAAGGCTTCGCGGGTTTAAAAATTCCCAATTTCGATCGCATTAAAAATACTCACAAAATGGTGAAAATAAGAAGAACATTTTAAAGAACATTTTTAGGCTTAAAACTCAACTCATCTATACATCCGAAGGCTTCAAAAATCTTTGATGTTCAAACCTTGAGTGAAGATTTGTTCTCCATGCGTAGAAAAGGTCCCCGCAGGGGGCACTCGATTTCTAAACGACAGCATGTGCGGCCAAAACAGTGCAGTTTCTGAGATTTACAGTGTAGTTTGATTCCATATATCATTTTGCTGAAGCCACCTGAAAATGAGCCTGATATGTCGACACAATGTGCAAAATAAACTAGGTCACAGTGTGTATGTAAACCACACTGAAACGACCGCCTTCCATCACGCATCACGCTCGCGAAAGAGCGCGCGCACATTATTAAAGCCTACATGTCATCTCCAGTACATTTTAGACTAGCCATAACTCTCATTGAGGTGCTACCGCAGCAAAACGAACACATACAGTTGAATTTGCGTTCAAAAGGAATGATCTTAGCCCTACAGTAATTTTTGTTAAGAGTGACCTCTCATCTGAGACAAAATTCTTTCAAATGCTAACAAATGTGTCAAGGGAGTGATTTACAGTCTACTTAGAGTGACATCCGTACCTTGTCTTACACGTTTTTTATAAGAACAATTTCATAAGAATACGAGGCTGAAATTTGGCCAAAACCTAAGAACAAATTAAGAAGAATCTGAACCTCAGAAGTACATGTTTCCATTTTAATTAATATTGACATTTAAGGCTGAAAAACTCAAAGTAAATGGTAAGTAGATGGTAGACAAAGTAATGAGCCAAGGCAAAACGAGATTAGCGTACCACTATGAAAGAAACCGCCTCCGGCGGTCGATCACAATTGTTTTCAATCAAAACTATAACGATACATCAGATTTTTACTGCCAGGCTTGCAATTCAGCAGTCCCCAAACACACCCTTACAGTGTATCTAGCTAAAAGGAGACCCTTGTAGTACACTCTATCAAAAGTACACTCTTACAGTGCATTTTGAGGGTCTCGAAAAACCTACCACATGCCGTAGGTCGAACCACATGAGTGGGTTGTAACTTAATTGAAGTTGGTAGAAATTGTTATAAAAATGTTCAGGTTGATCCCGACTTACATTGATAATCTTGGATTAAATCCGCCATTGAACATTTGTCCACTTTACAGGGCGTATATATTTGGAAGAAAAATAGCAATAATGATATGATATCAGGGGAATAGGTCCTAACTCCTTACGAAGTAGGAATTCCTCCTTTTCAAGTTGGAACGCTTAACGCTGTCCAGACACCGCTGGTTCTGTGCACGCGAGACACAGATACCACGATGCACAGAAAACATAGCAATAAAGCTGTCATCATTGTTACTTACCTAATTCCGTTCGGGTTCAATCCAAAAGGTCCGAAAAGTAAATAAATCAAATTTGAAACTAACCTTGCCATTTAAATAGAACAATGTACCTTTAGGCGTGACAAAAAGGCGATAAAAGAAACGAAAATAAAAAAAGACTTAAGTATGATGTTGTGATGACGTCATCAAGAGTTATGACGTCATCAAAAAAAAGAATCCAATCACGACGATCAAGAAATTGTTTTGGTCTTGAAGTTGTTTTTTCTTTTTGATGTGGGTTAAAATTTGAAAAATGCTTTCAAACATCTTTTTTGTAAGAAGCAGAAAATTTTGATTTAGAATCGGTTGTTTTTAATTCTTTTGTTCTTTCTAGCTTTAAATCATTGTTATTATCATGTTCTTATTTTTAGAGAAAAATTGAGGTATTTTTGGCTTTATGCACGACTTTATTTCTTTGACCTCAAGCATCTGCGTTGTTCTTAAATTGTCCATATTTTGTGAAGACCTTAAGCCTCGTTGTTCTCATAGAATTGTTCTAATAAGTTTTTTTAGGGACACAAGTATTGTATAATAATGAGAACGAAGGAGAAGTTTTGATTGTTTGAATTAAAGAATTATTCGAGCATTTTATGAGAGTTATTTTTTTGACGGGAAACTGTAAATTTATTCGAATTAAATAAAGATTCGAATAATAGGGGTTCCAAAAAGCTACTGTCCATTATACTTGAATGTGAAAATGAGAAATGGGGTACCTTCTTTAGTGATATGGTACTCAAAGTTCTTGATACATCCAATCTTCTTTCAACCTTCAAATATCTTCTTCATCATTTTAACTCAACATAATGCAGCCAGTACATTCTTGTAGGACCAGATTCATTTACCCCATGAAATCCAACAATACATTCCTTCATTATTTCCATACCAAGCTGGTTTGTTTCCGGAGCTGCAAATTGCCAACAATAAACAAAACCCCCTTTCTTAACAAGGGATCTTGCGCTCAACAATATCATCTGAAAAATAAATTGAATTAATACGTCATAATTATTAGCTTTTAACAATAAAGTATTTAGGATAGGTCTTAAACTTTAAGTGGGGATTTCAATGCAAAGACTTAGTTCCAAGGTTCATGCATAGCAAAAATTCGAACCAAATAAAAGCGAATTTTCTAACGGAGCCCCTCGCCTTCAATGATGACAAGACGCCTAATTAGACCCCACACACAGGTTTCCAATTTGGAGATAATGACGACAGAAGGCTTGCATCATATAAAATCTCTGATATAAAAACATCAGCTTTTAAAAACTTTATTGACGCTTTAAAATCTACCTTTTCCGAAAATTAGATTTTAACAATAAAGCGTTGACAGACATTTTCCTCGTTCACTTGACTTCTCTGAGAGGAAATAAAGTTCTCTAAGTAAACAGCTTGTCTAACAAGAACAAAAAATATAAGAACAAACTATTCGACACCAAAATATAAAAGCATATTTAAAGGTTCTGTTCTTTATAACATTCAAATATTTAAGAAAACATCAGTTTTGGAATAGATGGTGGCACTTCTTTCTTGCTTTTCGGTAAACCATTTATAGAGGATTAGTGATCGTAGTAAAAGTAAGAGCATTCGGTGCAAAAGGTTCTGGGTTCGATCCCATTACTGAGTTTATGTATCACAGGATATCGAGGGCGACGGTAAGTGAAATGACAAAACAAAGTCGATAGTTGATGTACGCGGCTCTATATCGCCTTTGCTCACCTAAACAGATGACAGTATTTTGGTGTTTTTACCGTCGTGTAACATATTTTACGAATAATAATAATACTAATTCCTATCTAAAAACCATTTTCAGGTTAAAATCCAAAAAAGCTAAGAACATTTGAAAATTTCAAGGGTTTTTTATGGCATTTTCTTAATAAAAATCCAACGTGCCTACTTGAATTTTTCAAGCCCACTTGAGCATTAGTTCATATTACATACACATCAAAATAAATTTCATTAACTGCGGTATGTGTTGAAGGACCTCCAATGGTGATTTGATTTGAATTGAGAACTGGAAATTAACTCCTTTTCTATGACGTCATTCCGTCGTTTTCAATCATTAAACAAGACAACGCCTTCTTTTTATGAAATGCATCTTAAAAGAAAACACTGAGAGGTTACCTTTAGGTTCCAAATAAAACGCCCCCCAATTGTTAATTTTTCGAAAGTCTTCCAACCCCCAACGCCCTGGACCTTATTAGGGCACCCCCCCCCCGTTTATTAATTTTTAAGAATATTTTCAGTTGTCAAAGAGAAGGCCCTTTATTTTGCTCTAAATAGCCTGATTTTAGACTATATTTACCTTTTTCTCAGTGGGGATTAAATCGTAGGGTATTTTAGCCATTTCTTGTGGGTGGGTCCCACCGGGTCTGTGACACAGGCGTTACTAATAATCAATACGTTAAGTGCAACTAGTATTATATATCGCTCGATTTTAATATTCAATATACTGAAATGTTCAGAATCTAAAGCTCATCGTAGAGTGCAGCGACCAATACCACCCCATTATTTTACACCGTCTGAGCAAAAAATCGATAGTGACCCTTGCCTCCCTGTCCCCCACCCCTTCTCACGCCTCTGAATAAAAGGTCAAGTTCTTAACTGGGATGTGAACGCGCATTTGAAACCAAGATTAAAGTTACAAAGTGATGACACTTTAATCGGTAGCGAAATGATAGGAGTCGTTCCTGTGTCTTGTGGTAAAGGAAAAGTGGTCTGGAAATCAAATAGAAGAAAGAGCGTAAAAAAACCTGTAATGGTTTATTCCATTTAATATCTATACAGGGGAGTGAAGAAACCTTTTCAAGTCAAAACATTCTCAAAATGAGTACCTCCTTGAAAATGGCAAAACTTGCAAAAAAAAACCATTGGATAATTACTTTTGTTACCTCAAAGTGAGGATGGACGAACGAAAACCAGTATTTTACCTCCTTGAAGCTATAGAATAACTTTTCACCCCTGAAAAAAAAATCCTTTACACTGGCTCGTCTCACCTGGTCAAAGAGACATCGGTGTCCCTTAGGAAAACTGATTGATTCTTTTTAAAGCCGTGGATTTTATAGTAATTCCCAGTCCCCCGAACATTCAAGATAAGCGACCCACCGTACGTACGGCCATTACGGGTACGTTTTCCAGTCTTCCCAAACTGTAAGGGTCGAAATGTACAAAAATGAGAAAAAGTGCGTTCTAAGGGTGTAATATTTGAAAAATCTGAAAATGAGAGAAAATGCAGTGTAAGGGTACGTTTTCCAGACTTCCCAAACTGTAAGCGTCGAAATGAGCAAAAATGAGAAAAAGTGCGTTCTAAGGGTGTAATATTTGAAAAATCTGAAGAGAAAATGCAGTGTAAGGGTACGTTTTCCAAACTTTCCAAAGTAAACTGTAAGATTCAAAATGAGAGAAAGTGCAGTGCAAAGCAGTTTTCAGGTCCAGTGCCCCTATCCCGGGATAAACAAGCGTCCCCTTGTAAAGCCATATATAAATATCTCGTAAGAATGATCTTGTGTTTACAAAATAATAATAGCGTTATTTGGCAGGGTAAACAGTAAGGTCAAAATGAGAGAAATTGCAAAGTAGTTTTCAGATATAGTGCCCCCGGGGAATAAACAAGGGTCCCCTTGAAAGGCTACATATAAATATCCCGTAAGAATGATCTTGTGTTTTCAAAATAATAATTAGCGTTATTTGGCATGGTAGGTGTTTATTTCTCCTAAGAAAAACAAATCCATGTTTTCATTACTCCGTGTTTTTGTTTACAGTACCAACGTCTGTCATCAACCAAAACAGTTTTGTTTTGATATTTTGTACTCTTCCAAAAGAACAATTTTACTGACAGAAAGAGTGCTTTATATCAAGAGTCTTGGATCGAAGCCAAAACCTTACATAATTATATTGTAATATAGAACCCACCGAACTTTTTTACGGATAGAAATAATTGTATTTCGTAATGAGATTTGAAAATATACCTTCACCTACCTCTAAAATACACGCAATTTCGAAATGGAATAACTTTTATTTAGAGCACTCTTTTTTAGTAAGCAGCAGAATTTCACAAGAACAACGAGCCTCTCGAATCAATCTACATTTTGCTCGTAATACGAACAGAATGAGAAGTATTTTAGGCTTAAAATCCAAAAGGATAAAGCCCGGGGGGGGGGTACTTAGGCAAAATGGGTGCCGGGTATGTTCGAGCCATAAGGGTCCCTTTTTCAAACCCTCGAATGTCTCTCAAAGGGGTACAAAAACCATTGAAAAGTCTCGGTAAGGGTCTAAAATTTAAGAAATGAAAATCGATATTTCTTCTCTCCTTTGAGATGTCTTGATTTTCCAAAGTCTGGACAAAAATCGAGTGGAAATCGACAAAAATTTTGAGAAAAGTATCTCTAAGGGTCTTAAAAACACCAATTTTTCCTCTCTTTAAGGGTCGATTTTCGATTTTTGGCTCAAATATATACCCCTCACCTCGCAAACCTTAGTACCCCCTCTGGGATAAAGCTATAATAAATACCCGAAAGCTTCAAATATTTTGGACTTTATTATAGAACATACGATGAGATTCGACCTACCTGAGATATCTTAAAAATAATAATTATATGATATATCGATGCCGCACTGGCTCGCTTTTCACGATAAAGTTCTAAAGAAAGTAGGTCAATTTTTCATAATGAGAACCCACCCCCTTCTCACGGACCCGCTTTTAATCATTCCCACAGAAAAATATCGTCTCCAGTGGAAGATCATACTCTGATTTTTTTCCCCGCTGAAAATAATCAGATAAGCAATCCCAACTGCAAAATACTGTGCTATTTTTCCCATCCCAACTGGCTCGAAAACAATGGAATTCAAATCCCCAGCCATAAAAACACATGGGAATATCAATCCCTATCGAGTTTTGGTCTGTATTTTTGTCCCCACCGGCTGATAAAATCCCACCGGTTGTATGAGAAGAATGATAGGCGGTCTTTAATAAGACGATGTTATCGTCCGTTACACAGTGATAGTAAAGGCGGGAAAATATGGCGGTATGGCGTTATGGCGGTATACGGGGAAAATCGGCGGGAGAGTTTCGAAGAAACGACTTGCAACTCTACCTACCGACTGTAAACTATTCTCGGCAAAAAAACAAACCCATTTGCGAATTTTCTTCGGCTTTGGGATTTTTTCTTAGATAGTGATTCGTCTTAGACTATAACATAGTCTAACTCTAGTCTTTAATGTGCCGCATCCCCGTTTGGTCTCTAAAAAAGTACAGTTGTAGTGCAGTTGTACAAGATGATTCCCGAAGACAAGGACTGAGGTTCAGACCTCCCACTGCAAAATCTATTGCGCGGCCAAGGGAAGTTCTAGTGTATAAGAAAACATCTTAATTCTTATTTAAAGAAGACAAGGACTGAGGTTCAAGTGAAATTCTGCAACTAAAACCTTCTAGACATTGGAAATTTTCCTGACCTTCAGAGCTTAAGCGTGTCGAAAGAAAGTTTCTACATGGATGAGTGCCAAATAAATTTTTAATAAAAACAAACAAGCCCCTTTAATGTCAACAAATATGTTGGAATTAGATCTTTTCATAAAGTATTTGTACAATAGCCCAAGAACAAAGTGGAATTTTAGCATTTTGTTTTTCATGATATGCCAAATAAGCCAGAAATGGATAAAGAACCTCTATGTATTTAAGTTTTGAGATAGCAGTTGAAATCATAGCCCGGAAACATGTTTTTCGAATCCAATTATTCTGATTTTTATGGTGACGATTGCCTCAGCAACGGGTTTTATCGCCAGGAGAGACCTAACACAGTTTTCTGTGCTCGCATTTTGATTGATTTAGAAATCTCGAGAACGCAATTAGGCGTAAAACGCCTAATGACTTGATCTGGTTCTCTCACCAACAGTATAGCAGATAAGAGTCAGAGCTAGATTCTTTGGCTCTTGAAATCTCCAGCTTTTATCACTGAAATAGGTATACTTTTCATACACCTTTTCAACCGCAGTCGCGAGGTCAGGCGCGTGCCACTTACGTATTTAATTGTCCCCCTAAACTCGATCCAATCTTTTTTTGACACATTTTTCTATTGTCTATAAGTGCGAAAAAAGGACTGAGATGGTTTTAGTGGGATAAAGCGGACAAAAAAATGCCCGCGCGGAAATTGACGACTACGGTAGAAAAGGTGTATTTAGCTGAAATTCAGATAAACACGCTTGAAAATTACCATTAAAAAACATCTCGAGATGATCCCTTTGGTAATAAATTTAATTAGTTAATAAAAAGGTTTATAAATAGTTATCAATTTTATCATTAGTGGTTAAACAGACGAATTATAAATCAAACAAAAATCATATACACGCTTTTTTATATAAGAACAACTTTATAAGAACACGATGATGAAAATTGGCCAAAACCTAAAAGAACAAATTAAGAACAATCTGAGTCTCAGATTTCAGAAATTACTAATATATTTTAAGTAAAGAGCTTACTAAGGACATCGTAAGAACACATAATTAGTTTCAAACCATAGGAAACTGTCCAGCCTGATTCAAAATTTACTGGTTCTTATAAAAAAGTGTGTGAAATGCTATCAAGGGAATAAAATCATTCATGATTTATTTTACCTCACGAATATAAAAACATTATATCAGCAATCGAAACTCAACAGAGTAAGCTTGTTAAAATGTGGAAAGTTGATGTTTATCAAATTATAGACTGAAAAAATTGACGATCATGTGGTTACTTCAGCTTTGTGTTGAGGGTGGTTATCATTTTTGTGTAGCTGCATTGCTACAAAATTTAATGTCTTCTCTATAGTTCAAATCCTTTTTCCAAATGTTTAGTTTTGCTGAATTTGTGAATTAGATCTTATAATTTCATGCTTAATTAAATTTTTTAAACTTTTAAAGATTTTTGATCTTCATAAACTTAAGCAAAATGACAGGTGAAGGTTAAGGGAAGAAATTCTGGTGGGAATTTAATTTGGCGGATGGCCGAAAATTTTCAGGGTGAATTTAATTTGGTGGATGGCCGAAAAAGCTTTTTCAGGGTGAATTTAATTTGGCGGATGGCCGAAAATTTTCAGGGTGAATTTAATTTGGCGGATGGCCGAAAATTTTCAGGGTGAATTTAATTTGGCAGATGGCCGAAAATTTTCAGGATGAATTTAATTTGGCGGATGGCTTTAGAAATCAAATTTGGCTGGAATTTGATCTGCCGTATGAAGGACATTTTTGTCCGGAAAACGCCATTAGATAAGAAAAAACCTATTTTAAGGCCTGACATAGCACACATTTGGAGGAATAAATACAACAATTTAAATTTGGAGGGAATTTTATTTGGCGGATGACAGGAACTTAACTTGGCGGAATTTGACCAGATCCACCAAATTTTCTTCCCGCCAAAATTTATTCCCTTAAAGTAATTTTTCGCGAGATAAAAACTGAAATTTTGCGTTTTTTGTTTGTTTTTGTAAGGTCAAGTTAGTACGTTTCAATCACTTATAGGCTTTTCGGCATTAGAACTATTAATCGCAGGCAAGGTTGGGTGGTTCTTGACTTTTAGGGACTCCCAGGCTTTGTCTTTGGGATCATTTTCAATTTTTTGTTCGTCAAAATTGGACATTGCCTTCTCATATAAAATTATAAATTAATTGGTACAAAAAGTTGAGGTCGGGTCTACTTTGAAATATCTGGCAGTACAGAAGTAAATTTGTAGAAACTACAGATCCTTTTATAAATCCTCCTTACAAACTCTGAAGCAGAAGTTTATTTTCGCTAGACATTCCTTGCAAAGTTTCAGATATATGACTTTCAGAAGTGTGGTTTCTAAATCTCTGATAAGCAACCCGAACTGTTATTTTCCATTCCAAAGTGCAACGTCTCATTTGCTTTTATGACGCTTTTAACTTTAATTTAAAGAAGCTTGTCAAAAATTATGAATTTATCAGACATCAGTAAGATAGGGAAGCACAATATTTTGGAAAGTTGATCCGAGAGTTTAAGAAATAAGTTAGAAGGCATTGCTGGTGACCAAATGGTATAAAGTGGGAAAGACACACGTTTTTTATAAGAACATCGAAAAAAGTTTTGAAGCCTTTGGATCTTCTTAACCTTTTTGAGTTTTAAGCCTAAGAATGTTCGTAATGTTTCTAGATTTTACTATTTTTGTGAGTATTTTTTTCCAGTTTCCTGAGAAATTGGGTGTTTTAGAGTCTGTAAAATATCTCTAACTTGTTCTTAATATTTTGGCCATCGAAACCCTATGTTCTTATAAAGTTTGCTCTTGTAAAAATACGTATATTACCCTGACTCGGGAAAACTCCTCTCATCCACACTCATACCCTGTCACACAGCTCTATTGGAATTTTTCCCACAGTGGAAATAAAATTCTTCATCGAAATCCCAATGGGGATGAAATTATTTTGTTCTCACCTCGAAATATCCAATAGTGATTGTTTCAAAGTGGAATTTTTTCCGTTGAATCTCTAATGGGGGTGAGATCAAAGTCAATTTCCCACTGGGATGGGAAGTCGTGGGGTGTTATTTCAACAGGGAACGAAATCTTACACAAACTTCCCAATTAATTGGGCGGGGGTCCCACCGGGTCTGTAACATGCATGGGGTGTACTTATGCACTGGTATGCACCGGTATAACCAAATATTTTGCCAATAGAAAACAATTTTCTACGCTGACGGAATCGATCGAGGTCGTAAAATTGAACAATAAAAAAAGAGACAAACCTTGGAAAAAATTATTTTAAGAACTAAGAATTAGTAACAAAGTTGAAATGAATGAAGTTTATTTCTTATAGTGAAAAGAAAAGTTACGTAATTCCCGCCATTATGGAAACAAACGTTCGAATCTTTCGAGTCGATCTCTTACGTAACTGGACGTTTGCTTCCATAATGGTGGAAGTTACGTAACTTAACAAAACACAAACAACCTCTACCGTAAATCTCCGATTAAGCACCCGGGCGCTTATTTAATTTTTCAAGCGGGGCACTTATTCAAGCGGGGCGCTTATTTTTTTATTTCAGAAATTCGTATATCAACAAATTCGGAATCTGCTTAAACTTAACTTCAAAAAAGGATGAATAAAAGAAAAATCCAATAAGAAACAGAAAAAAAAGAAAGCTAAAAGACCTTGATTTTTATTTTTGTTCCAATTTTTTTCGACTGTTAATCATCTGAAGAGAAATTCTTATCCCGGAAATTAGCCTAGGCCACCAATTCAAATAAGCGCCCCTCCCTGGAGGGGGGTGCTTATTCAAAGGGGGGGGGGCGCTTATTCGAGCGGGGCGCTTATAAAATTATTTTAACTAAATGGGGGGCGCTTATTCGAGCGGGGCGCTTGATCGGTGATTTACGGTATAGACCTTTATTTCTTCTAGCTTTTATATAAGAAAAAAGAAAACACGTCCGAAAAACAAAAAACAACAAACGACGATTAAAAATAGAAGAGAAACAATATTAAATGAAACAATTTGAAGCAATCCGGCCAAGAAACCGTTTACAGCTTTGAAAACACCGCATCACTCCCTGGAAAATGAGGAATCGCAAATACAGTTCCAACATTGTTATTTATCAACATGTAGATGAACCACGTGATGAGGAGCTGACCAATCAGAAACAACAAAGCGAAGATGTGTTCGAACCAACCCTCCAAAAGGTGAAGGTTATGGACAAACTCGTTCCCGTGTATTCCAGACTTTATTTACTTTTACTGATAGACGCCAGAGAATACCCTATTATCTAGCACTATCACAGTAATCATAGAAAAAGCTGATAATAAAGGGAACGAGGTTGGATTTTAGATTTAAAAGTCGCTTGAAAACAAGAAAACCTAACCCTTCAAGCATCTTTTCTAAGTTTTTATCTTGAAGGAGAGGGGCTCATAAAATCTAAAGATTGACAAGTACTATAACCTTGAAATTTTGACCAGGATAATTGAAGATGATCTGCGAAATTTTTGTTTGGCAACCTGTCTAGTTGGTATTTTACAGACCAGAATGTAAACTCGTACTAAATCATGTATTGACTGAATAACTCGTTCGATTTGACTGAAATTTGTTCCTGGAGGCTGATTTCTCAAATTAAAGAGACTAGTAACAGAAGAAATTCGTTCCCATGAGTTTTGCAGACGGGTCTGTTAAATACACGTTGACCACCTTCCGGTACTCTGGAACTACTGGAGCTTTTGACATTTGAAATTTTCACCAGTGATAGATATTGACCAGAAGTTTTGCTGAATTATGGCTGCAAGCTTATATTATCAATACCTATCACTTGCCCATCACTTGTCAATATTCTAAGTAAATAAATTTTCCAATCAACCTGGATACATATCCTAGGGCTGATTTAGGCAAAAAGGGCAAATTTAGGCCGGTCTGTTAAATACACGATACCAAAAGGTGGCAAAAAATAGATCATGCGCCCTAAAAATACAGGTTATGTGGAATTGCCTCGCAAAGTTTGATAAAAAAAATTGAAAGTGAAAAAAAAGTTGAGGGGTCCTTTGGTCGGTATTTTCAAAGAATGATGACGTCATCAGGTGGCGATGACGTTATCAAGGATGCCAAAATTTTTACCAAAGATACCAATAGCACACCGCTATGCAAACGTCGTAATCATTACTTTTAACATTTGACCGAAATTCAATCCCACAATCCTTTTTATCTTGTTTCGTAATGCGTGCAAGTTATTACTTTTGTATTGTCAATTGTCAATTAATGCAAAGGATAATGGGATTAAAGCTCGGACAAGCAGTAACTTTGAAGTCTATTTTTAGAATCACTGCGGTATGCTACCAAAATTTTTGGTACTTTTCAAGGTTTTTTGATAATCAGCTGGCACGGCATTCAGCTAAGATTTGTAACATACTACTAGAAGACATTGTGAAAAACAAATATTCGAAGTTAAAGTAGATATCAGAAATAACTTATCATCACTTAACATCTTTTAACACCAGAACCAGTTTTTATATAAGACTTAATAGACTAGGGAATAGACTTAAAAACGACCATACGTGCGGCCTGAAATAAGGCCTTTAAAGTCGAACCCATATAGTGCAGAAAAACTTAGCCCAATTTGAGTAAATTTGGGCAAAAATCGACCTTTTGGTGCATTTTCTTGAAAAGTATTGACAAAATATGGTCAAATTCTCTACACCTTTTGAGTGCAATTGTTCGCCTCTTTTCTAATTTCGACCCTTACAGTGCACTTTGGGCAGCTTGGAAAAAGGACCCTTAAGGGCCACATGTATAGTAGGTGGTTTACCTCGAGTGCCCCGGGTTGTAGAGAAATTAGTGCCATAGAAATGTCCCTTTTGTTAGTTGAGTCGGAAACCTCATCATACATTTGATAGACATAATCCAACATGAACTGACACATCAGTTTCTAGAGGGGTCAAAACCACCCCTCCTTAGGCAGGAAAACCCCTCTAAGGTAGGAAGACCACTCCCTCAATTAGTATCCTCACTTCAACTCCCTTAAAAAAGTGACGCGTTGGGAATATTTTTCTTGGGTGGCCCTTTTTAGAGATTTTTTGTTTTTGGTACCCCCTCATACATTTAATTTGCTTACAAATACATTTGATGATAGTAAAACTAAATCATAAACACAAAGAAGAGTGTACGAGCGAAGCGGGCCAACAAAATTTTGAGTTTTTGAGGTGATATAAGGGGCGCCATTTTTGGTTTTTTAATTGCCGATCTTTCGATAGGGGCGTCTGAAAAATCCTTCTTGGCACCCCTTATTTTTCGGCGCCCCTTCTGAAAAGGACTCCGCTGGTGGGGCCTGGCCCATCTGGCGCTCCTGCCACCACACCACTGCTTAAAAATACATTTTAAAATTCAGACCCACTTATGAAATTCTAAAGAAGTTTTAGTCCGACCCTTTTACATAATGCAATGACTTTGACCCATCATTGTAAAAGCAACTTTGTAGTGACGCAGGCAAACCTTTTCAAAAGAGCTACCTTTAGGTAGGAAGACCCCCTCTAACTGGCAACACCCATCTGGGGGTTCAAGCTTTTAACACTTGTCTGGGTTTCATCAAAATCCAAAGTTACTGGAAAAACCTGGGAGAACCAATGACAATCAATATAAAGATGAAAAAACCTAGTTCATTGAAAGGCTAGTAGAGGGATGGAAATACCTTACTGTGCCATACTAGATAAGAACCTAAACTCCAGCCACTGCTATAGTAAGAAAAAAGCTATGATAATTCTTCTTATTCATGAATCGAATAGGAAGAAGTGTTTTCAAGGTTTTTAACGATTTTTCAAGGTTTTCAAGGTTTTTCCAAGAAAATTGATAGTTTTCAAGGTTTTCAAGGTTGGGGGGGGGGGGTAGACACCCTGTTTTTCCTTTTTCGCCGATTGCTAGTTCAATTTTTAAGAATAAGGAGCAATTTTTTACCAATGTTTAGCAAAAGAAATTCTTAACGCAATGATATTAAATCGATTCTTGTAAAAAATCGAGAAATCGAGTAAAATCAAGACGAACTTATAATTTTCTCGAGCTCTTGATGCCGTTATATCAGTAGAATTGCTAGGAAATTCTGAGCAAGAAGATATATGTTTTTACCTTTTCGTATAGGAGAGGTGTACCCAAAATATAAGCCCTAAAAGTTTGCACATAATCAGGCGTGAAACAAAAGAATTTTGTCACAACACGCTAATTATGTAGATTTTTTAAAGGGACAACAAAAGAAACCTATTAACTCGACATAAACTCCCTTAAGGGTAAGAGCCGCTTTTCCATTGTTTTCAAGAAACTGTTTTTCCATCTCTTTACGTTCCTCTGGGTCATGACAAATATGATTCTAATAAAGATACTACATACGATTCCCCTTCCCGATTCTCCTGGCTTTTCCGGGATTTTTCTGCTTTTTCTTTTATCCTTCTCGATATATGAGAATGGAAACGGTCTTTTTCTAAAGGTATGGAAATCTTGTGTTTACTCACGAAACTGCCTAACTTTCCAAAGCTTATTTTTCAACTAGGAAAAGTTGCAGTTGAATCTTAGGTCATGACAAAATGTGATTCTAAAAAGATACTTAAGTTGCTAGGGATAAAACTTGTCCCTCTTAGACGCGCTCAACAGGAATATGTTTACCCTTTATCATCAATGAGGATGTTTTAAAACTTGGCTTGTAATTACCATAATGAGAGATAATTACCTATTTGCAAAAATGATTGACATTACTTAGAATCAATTAATATGTTTTTTGTTGTTGTAGTATGCAATAATATTAGCCTGGTTTGCTCTACTTGAATGCGTTTTTAAAATGTGTGTATATGTGTTGATTGTTAATACTATTAGAGGTTGATATAAAATCAACCAAAGCATTTAACAAAGTTGTTTTGTCTTGAAAAAACCGTAATACTATAAAATTTTGTTTTTGGAGTTATTTTTCGGTTCTATTTTTGTAAAAATTGTCAAGTTTTGAAAGATCGAGAAGGCTTGATGCCCTAGTAGGGAAGTTGGATTGTTTCAGTAGACATTCTGCATAAACTGTTAATTTAAAGTTATGCAATAAAAGCTAAGCATGGAAACTGAAATGATTGAGGTAGGAAATTATTCGAATGTTATCGATATCGCTTGCCTCTCATAAAGCAGTAAAAATCAGTTTCAAACAAAATCTATAATACAGGGAGGCCAGTAGAGGCTTACACTCTTCTTTTTCTAGTTTTTCATATATTATCTTCTTAAGTTTATGAAAAAAATAGTCTCACATTTTTTTACAAGAATAAAATAGGCTCAAAATCATCGAAGAAAAAAACAATGTAAGAACAAGTCTATGCCTGGAATTTCTGGAATTATTTGCCTTAAAAAAGAACATGCCAGAACATTAGAACAGCTGAAGCCGAAGCCTCAACAAGAACTGCCAGTTCTCATAAACCATATCACACTACACTCTTTCTTGAAAGAACAATTAAATATTTGTTTACTGAGGCTTGACTGTTCTTATTTTAAGCACTTTCAGCCTCAATCCGATTTTTTTTTACCGCTCTTTTTTATAATGTCGAGTTTTAACGTTTTTTATGCTCTTTTATTTATTTTTACTAATTTGTCCCCTAATCTTTTTGTAAGTCAGCCAGTCGAGGCTCAACTTTGATCTTAAATTCATTCTTTTTGGCATTTTTGGCTCTTGTTCACTACAACATTGTTCTTATAAAAGAGAACCAATGTACGACCAAGGGGTGGGAAGTTAGTTCTGATGCAATTTGATCTTTAGCCTTATAAACCGACAAGTTCATTTTCTTGTTTTAAGTCCTCATCAAAAACATGTACTCTCGGGTACCTAATAGCCCGCTAATTAATTTTTCGAAAATTTTCCACCCAGGACATTCTTATTCCAAACCCCCCCCCCGCTTATTAATTTTTGGGAAAATGTTTTTGAAAGTTTCCCTCTTTTGTCCTAATTCTGCTGTATTAGCCTCCTTTTCAAAAATTTTCCACCCAGGACATGTTTATTCCAATATTCCAACCCCCACCCCTTATTAAGTTTTGAGATTTTTCCAACCCCCCACTTATTCCAACCCCCCCCCCGGCTATTAGGTACCTAACAGTATTCATTTTGTAAACCATGCTATCGAAGGGTACCATATCATTAAATATTAACACTTATTAGAGACAATAACCTCAATTAAAGAAAGGAGGTAATAAAAATATAGATGGAGATACCACTCCTACTATTATATTGTATTGTATCATTGATCATTTTGAGAGAAAGCCATCAATTTTGCTTTCACTTATGGGAATTTACTTAAGATCTAGAGAATTTGAATAAAATCATGCTACATTTTTAATTTGTTCATTGTGCGATGACAGTTTTGTTGATAAAACATGTCATAAGAAAACCTTGCAAGAATAAGCACAGAACATCGAATTTGAAATGCGGCTATTACAGAAAAGTTGTTACTACATCCAACTTTTATTACCTCTATGATTAAAAGTAATAAAGAAAAATCTTGAAAATCCCCCATTATATGGGGAACTTATATGGTTCAATACTTGACTTGAAATCTATACCAGAAACAAAGTCCCTCGGAGAGGCTTAAACTATGACACCACAAACAACATTCTCGACCAAGAAATAGGATTACGTAAACTTTCGAATTTCGAGCTATGAACCGCGAAATTAAATTCGGCGAAAATCTCTAGAATCTAGTACAACTGAAATAAATCAAGGAAGTTTTAAGGTAAATGATTTTGAAAAGGTTAGCTTAAGATAAACAGTATCTGTAAGTCTATAAATAAAAGATAGGAAACGAAGATCCATGAGAAAAGCTCAAATAAAGAGCTAAATTATAAGATCAAAATAAATACCTTTATCAAAAGTGACCATTGGAAATCAACTCTTCATTTCTGATTGGAAGCTGAAACAAGAAGAACAAGTGCTGCAAATAGATAATAACCACTTTTATTTATGAGAACTACTTCAAAAATGAAAGTTTTTGCTTGTTTTCTTAGTCTTAAAAGGAGGAACGTTCGACTTAAAACAACTTTTGCACCCCTCTTGTCTCCTACTAAATTCTCTTTTCATTTTTCGGTGGATAGGAATAAAAACGAAGATAGGTGTATAACTTTGATAGGATAAGATAAGAATGTAAATTATTACTAAATTCATAAAAAATCATGAAACTAAAGTAGTCAAGTGTCACCAAACCAAAATAAACATTTCTTTTACGACTTAGGGTGTTCATTATTAGAACTAATATCTGTAAGATTCGCTGCCTCCTCTCGTCACAAGAAAAGGGCCAACCTCAAATGTCAAATCTCTTATCTTACAGCAAATCAAAAAAATCTTATTTTTAGATTGGACCTTCTGCCTCGATGTGTTAAAAAAAATTCTTTTTATTTTTTTAGGCAAATGGAGATGGTGGAAGCAAATTGGAGTTGTTCAGCGTTTGGCTTGAGGAACCACAACAAGTAGTTGAAGGTGAGTTTCATGACCTTTTGAAAATAAAATAATTGCCAAAAATATATTCCAAAAGAAATTGGCAGCCTGTTTTTTTAAACATAACTTCAAAATAAATCTTCATCTTTAAATATTCTCCAAACCTTATATACATAAATCTTCTTTAAATTATCTTTCCAACGAGTATCGTTTTATATATTTTTTCCTCATAAGCAGTGCTCTAGAAAGTATATACAGGCTATCAATTTTTGGAATAGACTATAGCTAGACTATAGTTCTTGTTATCTCATTATCAGGGGTATAGGTTTTGTTTCACTAAGAGAGAAATTTTTTAAATTTGACAAAATAATCGGTTAGTGTAAAACACAGGTCACAGGTCATACAAATTACAGACTGGAAATACAACTCATAACATAAGTTCCTGAAAATATTATATGTAATGGAAATGTAATATCAAAATATGTTATTTAGAAGACCCAAACAACAAATCATCAACCCCAAATATTGACAACAAATGACACTTAAGTTGTGTAAATAATGATGTTATCTCAAAGTATGAGGTTTTGTACACCAATTAACAATAAAATATTCTTCATGCATAATAGGATGCTGAGGCTGCAAGTGGTTATAGATTGACAGATTTTGAAAACAATAAATACTCCAAGAGACAGGGGGGGGGTCAAGCAGTTAGTACAAGACATCATGCCTACTAAGTGATTCTTTGGAGGAAAGAGGCCACACCACCACCCTTTGACAGTTAGTGTGAAATATACTAAGTGATTTCAAAGGAAATTCACTAAGGACCACCCCTTAAAACCTATCAAACGAGAGTGTGATATTTACTTTTTGTCAAACCATGTTCCCAAAATCAGATTCAATTTTCGTTTTTGTTTTCGGTTTTATTTTCGTTTTTATTTTTATCCATTTCCTTTGTCTTATTTTTTTCAAATATCATAAACTCCTAATATCGGACTCTCACAGAGGTTTGGCAAAAGCAAAACATTCGAACATTTCTAAGAAAAAGATGCATATTAGACAAAATAATCATTTCATTAAAAATTATCACTACAACATCAAGCTTTATTCCAACACCGCGTCTATTCTACTAATAACACAAATATCAAACCAATAAGTGTGACATCATTTAAACACAAAACTTTTCTTAAGTACAGGGAATTACCCTACGAACATTAAGGGAAAATCAACTGACTTTTTTCTTTTATTTATCAATCTATAGTTAGGGAATTCCCCTGATATAGTGTTTAACTAAAGGGTAATACCAAACAAACTCGAAAGGGGAAGACTTAAATGTCTTAGGTTCTTTGATTTCTCTTATGGAGGGGAATTTCCCTGATTGCTTTTAGTATTTATTTTTAATATTTTTCTAGAAAAGGTAAAAAAGTAGCACTTAGTATTCATTTGTACTAACTGTTTTCCTATATTTTTTACTTGACACCACCCTAGCAGTCACTTAGTACCATCAAGTACTAACTGCTTGACCCCCCCCTGCAAGAGAGCTGTTTAAGAGAGATGAAAATAGTGACGTCATTTTATCAAAAATACAAAGCAGGGGATAAAAATATTGAAACATTTATAAAATATGATCCCATTGACGCTATTTTCATCAATTCTTGTTATCATACCCAAGGTGATGCAGGATATAAAACAAGATGTGACATAGTGATTGTGAAACAGCTATTTTCCTGTTAGGGGGCTGTTTAAAGCAAAGGTGAGACAGATATTCCAATATTTCTTTATTCTTTGCATATAACTTACGTAACATGCGTATAACATTGAAAATATAATTTTTTTACACTTTTGATATAGATGTAATATATGTAATAGTTATTGGACAGTTGCGAGTACAATATGAGAAATATTTTACCAGTTCCGAGATTTTTCCGTACAATATTTTCTGAGCCTTTAGGCGAGGAAAATATAAGGAAAATCCGGACTGAGTGAAATATTTCCATATTGTACGAGCAAATGTCTGATAACTGGTTTAGCGGTGACCCAAAAAATGCACTTTTTGTGTTGGAGGACACTTTTGTAGCAAAGTGACATTAGATTGCTTCTACCGCTACAATGCAACAACATCTTTTCGTCAATTTATATTTTTACATGTAAAATACAAGATATATTGTACTCTTTTTAATCAATCAGATTGCAGATATTTTTTGGATTGCTGATAAGATACAAGTATTACAAGTCCGTGTTTTACACGGCATAAAACGCAAAATCACGTGGTAAGCATGTGGGTAGATTTTTAGCTTTAAAATAGTTCTAAATCAATAAAATACCTTTGGAATGATATTTTTGACATTAACAACTGTTTTTCAAACATTTTCTTTGTGTTTCATAGTAATTGAAGCTGACCTGTCAACACTGACCTGTGACCTGTATTTTACACTAACTGCAAAATAATAGAGCTCTGTCTTTAAGCATAACAGGTTTGTGGTTTCCTAGCAGTGTAACTCTACAGCTGTAAAAACATGAAAACCAGAATATAGAATGCTTAATTTTTAAATAAAAAATTTTCGTGTCTAATTCTTTACTGACTTGAATGATCAAAGAATATAGAATCTTCAACAACAATCAAAACACCAATTTGTCAGATGTAACGAAATCAAACAAAAGATTTTTTGTCAAGGACCTTGTCAACATTCCACCTAACTTTCATCGAAATGATCTACCGCATCTCTGTGCTACCATTTAAAAAAATCTTTAAAAACAATGCGCATGGCTGAAGAATTAGGCTGAGTTAAAAAAAGCCTCCCTTGCAGAGCATCTGCAAACTCCCTCATGGGTGAAAAACTTCAATCTGTCAATCACTTTCTCAAACAAAGATTTAGACCATGCTAGCAAAGTGTGCACAAAGCAGCACAAAGCAAGCACAGCTTTACCACAGATCAACAGTACTCAATTATCTACTAGTCTACATAACATACAGCTCCAGACTTTTAGGCATTACTCTTGGTCTATAGGCACTACTATAACTGGGTACTAGTGGCCCTCACCGTGAAGTTGCTTTTTAATAGGATTAAAAATGTAACAAAAGTTTTCAACAAAAGAAATTAATCAAAAGAGATTTCAAATAAGAGAATGTTTAAAATACAGCTACTTGGCTTAATTTTTTGAAACTCTCTATTGTTTTGTTTAAAGACCGCAACACGAAAAGTTCAATATTCAAAGCAAGAGCCGTAGGATTTTTTACGCTCAGACTTAGGAAGATAGCTTTCCCATAATTCAAATATTCCAGGAAAATGTGTGCTCCACCATTGTGTACAAAATTGTTTGGGAGGTAAAGGATGAAGCACTTTTCCTTAAGAAACACAGGCGAAAATTGGTTTGTCTACTCCAGAGAGACCAAGTGGTGGAGAACGTTTTGCTCATTACGTTTTACCTCTGGTTGAGACTGAGCACGAGGCTGATTGTTTACTCATTTCTACTGAGTCTTTTCTCTGTGTCCTGACTATATTTCTGAAAAGAAGTTTTAACAATAGAGATCTTCTGCTACAGCAGTCTTCATTGCATAAAATCTGCAATTCTAGTCTTGTCTCACCCCAAAGACATTCTACCAGATTTTTTCTTTCACAGCTATATTCAGTTACACAGTCTTGGGGCTCTCAAGTCAACCAAATAAATATGCAAATATTGTGCATACTCCACCTCCAGAGCACAGAAGGTTCCCTTCTTATTTCAATTTTCAATTTTTTCACATAGACTCGACATATTCTCACTTTTAACTCTCTTGGCCTTGGGACTTTTCCAAAAGCCGATTAAAATAAAATATTTTTACATGCTCCACAAAATACTTCATTTACAAAATATCCACATTGATGTAACTCTGAAACATATTATATTCAACAAACTCCGAAACCTCAAAAAATCCAAAACTTTACATAATTTCGAACACTTTGAGGGGTCCATCAATTTCATCCACTGATATTTTACAAATTACATAGCTGTTTTAGGATAACGATCGCAAATGTCCCGAAATATCACACCAACTTTATCCTACCGGGAGTAATCCTGGTTGGATACTGGATGATGTGATATTTTATAAAAGCTACAGATAAAAAAAGAGCCACAGAGAAAAGGTTAAAATGTACCCAATATTTAAAGAGAACACACAGACCAGGCGTAGTTAATCGATATAATCGATAATCTTGAGTAATCGATAAATAATCGATAAGTAATCAATGGATTAGATATCGATTAACCAAAAGAATCGATAGGTAATCGATACTCAAGATTTTTTCAAAGCTCGATTATTTATCAATCAATTTTGTCATCGATTGTTTATCGATTATACTTCGATTAAATTAAGTATCGATTAAAAATCGATCACCTATCGATCACAGCTTAAATAAAGATAAAGCTTAAATAATATCGATCAAAAATTGATTAATCATCGATCAAATAGTTAATTCGTGATCGATTATTTATCAGATTTTAGGGAGTGGTACTTTATTTTTAATTGGATTAACTTTCGGCTTCGCGAGATTAAATTTCTCGATTTCTCGAATTTTTGCCATTTTCGCGAAATTAAAAGCAACATTTTTCGCTGATCTTGATTGGGATGTACTTTTGAATTGAATCCAATCCCCTGGTGTAGCATCATAGGGCCTAGAAAAGCTACTACACTCATTTTTTTTATAAGTATACGGTAAATTTCGGCTGAGGCATTCTCAAACCCTCTGAAAGGCTGAACAAAAAAAAGTTTAAAAAAAACAAAGTTACCGTTTTATTTAGAGAAGGGGCGTTATTGAATGGTTTGCCTTTTTAGAGGAGCATTATTAATTCGAAAGCGGGCGTATATTCAAATAAATACGATCGGTATGAGATTTGGCGAATTCCAGAAATTTTTTTTACTTCATTAAATACCTTATTTTGGCCCTTTTTATGCCGGACCTTATTAGCGTTATTTTTGGGCTCGTTGGTGGAAATGGAATAAGGGCCGGCGTAAAAAGGGTCGGTAATGTAGTCAATAGTCGGTCAAGATCGATATATAATCGATAACGATACTTGATCGAAGATAAGTAAATAATTGATAAGTAATCGATGATTGTTAACAATCGATACATGATTGATAAGTAATCGATAGGTTGTATGTAGTCGATATGTGATCGATAAGTAATCGATAGCTTGGAAATAATCGATCGCTGATCGATACTCAAGATTTTTTGAAGGTCTGATTACCTATCGATTCTATCGGTTAATCGATATCTAATCCATCGATTACTTATCAATTATTTATCGATTACTCAAGATTATCGATTATATCGATTAACTACGCCTGGCCGCACAGATAATGCATCTCCTCAATGAATGACAATAATAAAACTGACCAAACTGCCAGTTCCAGTTTTTAATAACATTGAAATAAAAACTCACCCAGGCCTACATGTCTACATTCATTTGAAAATTTGAGCATCTAATTTATAAATCCTGCAATCTAATAGTGTCTTACCTTTTACAGGATAAAATACCACCACAATCTTGCAAACTTTCTCCAGACAGCAAACCACAAAATAGCAAACTGCAACTTCCGACTCCGACACTTTCGCGCACTTTTTGAAAACGAAAGTGATAAAAACCGGGGGTCGTAAATAAGTTTAAATAACGTATTTGAGGCTTTACATGATTAAAAGAAAAAGTTGGTACACCCGTCTTACATTTTGTGTTTTCTTATTCTGGCTTAACCGGCTTATACACGATCCGGTACCTGAAACTAAAAGTAAGGACTTTGGTCAATTTGGTCCATTTAATTGTTTTATTTTGTCTAAATTATAGTCAATCATGAAGCTGTTTGCCAAAAATGCATTCAAGAGCTATTGAAAATTGCTAGAGGTGCCAAAGAAGACAGTTCTAATGTGAAAGATTCAGGTGAGTACTTATTACGGAAACACCCTAGTTGTAATTTACGCGGGAAAACTTTTTCCCAGAATGAAAGTTGTTTGTACTTTCGCTTTACTTTCAAAAGTTACAATTTTCTTCACACTTAACCTTTTTATCTCTTTTTTTTATCAGATGAAAAATCTTCATCGGTGGCTCCCAGAGGGAAATCAAGGATACGTTTCCAGATTGACATTGAAGGCAACTTGCATGAACTTTTGGATTCTGGTATTTTTGAGCCAGAAAAGGTATTTTATAACTAGCCTAGGGTTGGTAACCTGAACAGATTGTGTATTTTTTGTAAGCTCTAAAGACTTTAGTTTTTAGCGATCTTTAGAGCTCCAGCGTGTTGCGTTAAGAAAACTCCACAGCTGCTATCAGGTTAAGGGTTGGGGGAGAATGTCTTTGACGTCATTTTGACGTTAGTCATGGGAAAAATTTATATGGCGGCTATCTAAAATATGTTCCGTTCGCGTCGCCCGACCGACTCACCTTCAAAACATAAATCCCGAGTCGGACAAGTCGGAAAAATGTCGGAAAAAGTTTTTGATAGCTAAGCACTTCTTTGAATCATCATTCGCTACGAGTTTTTATTTACTTAACCCACATTGAGTCCCGTTTGAGTTTTTTCATGTACCCCTATTGAAATTTTCAAGTCGAAATTCGGCAACGCGGTAGGGCCAATACCCCCGAGAGCCGAAAATAAGGTCTGCTTTTAAGGTTCACACATGCGCGCGCACATTTAATTTGGCAAATCAAAGATGGCGGCATTTCCTACATTTAAAAAACCCGACAAAATTTACTACCGACCGACCGACCGACTGGATTTGAAGATGTTTTATGATGCGAACAGAACATATTTTAGATTGTCGCCTATGTGAGTGGCCCCTTAATCCATATAAAGCAATGAAAACCTTTAAGGCGGCCATCAAAAGATCGTCCTATATTAGTCCTGTTTGTGTGTGGCAGTGCCCAGTGGGCAGTTGGGTGTTTAAGATAAAAACTGCAATTATTGTACTTTTATTTTTTCAACAATGAAATGCTGAATCAGCAAAATGTGTTGTCCTTTTAAGGGCAAAGATGTCAGAGGTGTTAGAAAATAGTAAAATTGCATCGAGAAAAATGTTTTTCGGATTTTTAAAAGTGATTTTTTCAATTTTTCGTTGCTTAATAACATGAAAAGTTAAAAAATAATATGTTTAAAGATCCTGCATTGATGCCGAAACACAGCCAGAAAGAGATAACAAAACCCCCGTTGTAAATTTGTTTACATATGACTCGATTTTTCTATCTGCATTTCCAACAAAAACCAGTTAAAAACAAAACTAAACGAGGCACAGTGGGCCTACTTATCGCGAGGGTGTCAAATACCACGTGTTCAATAATAAAATCAACTTTTATTTCCAAAAACGGCAATAATTGCCAAAAACGGCAATTTTCATTTATCTACTTTTTTATTTTTCTGCTGATTCAGCATTTCATCTTTGAAAAAAATGCCGTTTTCGGCAATAATTGCTGAAAAGAGCAATAATTGCAGTTTATATCTTAAACACCCGACTGGTGGGTGTTTTGTGTTTAAAATACAAATTGTGAAGGAGCAACAGTTGTTGTACGAAGGTGGTACTTCCCTAGTTTGGCAACAGCCTGACAGCAGTTTAATCATCATGTAGAAGGTGTATAAAACTCTCTTTGTTCTTGAACCAGCAGAAGAAGGACTATGCTGGGAAGAGAAAGTTTTTTGTAGGTAGGCAATAGCAACCGGTTCAAATGAATAAACGCGCGGGAAAACGGGGAAAACAAGCCAATCATAGGAGTTCTTTTGCTGCAATATGAGGATTTAGTGCGAAAACGGAGCGATCTGAGGAAACACGAGAGTCATGTAGCAATGCACGAAAAAAAAAAGTTTAGCCATATAGGGAAATTTAGTATATCGCGCGCACGATAATTGCTATAAAAAATCCGACAATATTCCGTCGTAATTTTATTTAATTGAATTGTTTAGGTAAAATGATTGATAGAGCTTGAACATTACTCGTAATGCACAAAAAGATTATTTTCAATTTTTTTCACGAGTTTGCAATATATTTTATCAACATTTTCAACTCTGAAATGCAGAATTTCAACTGCGTGTATACTTTTGAATCCCTTTTGTCACTTCAATAATTTTTTTTATGACTTGAAAAAAATAGCTTGCCAAAGTTGAGTGCATGTGTCATAAGAATATCGAAATTAGAATGTGACACTCTCTAAAATTATTAGACACTTGCGGTGCGACTGGCAGAAATATCTGCAGGGTTTTGAAAATTGCTGGGTAAGTAGAAAACCTGGCCCACCTCAGGCCATTTTTTATGCCCTTTAAGCGTCCGATTATCAGACACTTCCCCTCCTGAATTACTAAAATATTGGTAAAAATAGCCTTTTTAGTTGAACAACACAGGAAAAAGTGCCCTTTGTGGCCATCAACGGACGCTGCCTTGCCTTTATAAAATTTGGTCTGCACCTCTCTGGCCCGGGCCATATGGCCTACTCCATGGCCTACTCTTTGGCCCACCTTCAAAAGCTGGTAAACGTCTTTTTTTCAATTTGCTAATAGCTTCAATCATTTTATTTTGTAATAAAAATGCTTCAAAAGCTCTTAAAACTTTATGGTAGGTCAAATTTTATAATAACTATCATAAAGTCTTGAGTCAGTATTTTATACTTTTTAATTTCCCGCGCTTGCATGTGATGTATGAACTTCATTGGCTAATCTGAATCTATCTGAACCAATCATAAACCGCCTACACAAAGTCGAAATTCAGATCGATGATCGACCAAAATGAGCTTAGCGTCTGATTGGTTGCGTCATATTCAGATTCGCAGTGTAATATTCAGATTAGCAGCGTCATACTCAGATTCAAATCAAAAGTGCTATTAAAAAGGTGTTCTGGCCAACTGGATCAAACTTTATGGGTTCTAAATATAGAACGGACGGATGCCACACCCATTGGTGATATTTTAAAGAAAAAATGAAGTTTATGAAAAATAATTTTTTCTTTTGAAGGTGGGCCAAAGGTAGGCCATGGGGTAGGCCATATGGCCCGGGCCAGATAGGTGGGCCAGGTTTTCTACTTACCCAAAATTGCTCCAAAAAAGCCAATTTTGTTTCATCAACTCACGCTGTTTGTGTTCTTGAGAAGTAAGTATAGCTAAGTAAGGTTGTTCTCCTCCGCAGTTTCAAATTTTTTATCGGTTTTGTTTATGTCTTTATGTTTGTTCTTTGAAAAGAGCTAGAGAAAAAAGATGTGCAGTAAGAACAATTTTTTCTCCCTCTGCACCAGAAAATCAGCAGAAAATACCTTATTGGTATATTGATCTTATATTAACAGTATTTTTTGTTTTGTAGCATATTAAAATGTCCTTGACATCATATTTTCCTCTTTTTTAACATGAGAATTCCATCAAATCAGCCAATAATTCTTCACAAGTTGGTTCAAAAGATAGATTCTGCAAATCTTTATTTTTCTCTTTCCATTTTAGTTAAGCATTGAACAAGGGAGAAGCTCAAAAGGTGATTAGTTTTTCGTTTCATAAAAATTAAACTTGCAACATTTGTGTGTTTTCTCTGTGACTATTTTGAAATGAAAGAATACAAAAAAAATTAAACATTTTCACTAGCATATCCTAGCATACACGTTACTAATAAATCTGCTTTGTTTATGTATTAAAAGTTTGACAGGAAATTCTTCATTGAAAATTATGTAAACTTAAATTTGCCCTCACACACTCTCCCAATGGCTTCATCCAACAGTAGCTTTGTCAATTTTTGAAGCTCCAGTCAATCAAATAATAATCTTTTACAGTGGTTCTTCATTCTCCATTTTTTAGATTCCGATTTTGTGGAGTATGTCATTAATGTCAAGACAGCTGACAAATTCACTGCTGGCACTGATAATGGAGTTTATATTCAATTATTTGGAAGTCAAGGAGAAAGTGGTAAATTTCAGTTAAACAATCAATCAACTTATAAAAGCTTAATATAGTCGAATCTCTTTTACTCTAACTTCTATAACTCAAATATCCTCTAACCTCTACCAAGTTACCAATGCCTTATAAACATGATCTCCATAAATTAAAATTTCCTTATTCGGAACAATAATCTCTACTCCTCGTGTGGGTTTGAATTATGGAGACTTAAGAAAATCTATGAAGGTAATATTTTTTTCTGAACTAAGGCAAAAATACCAACCGTGAAATTCTGACCGTCAAGTCAGTCATTTATCTTCCTATACTGTCTACTTTTCTTTTAGACACATACCTTCTGGAGAATGAGCCTTCAGAGACAAAGACTTTCCAAAGAAATCAATTGGATACTTTCCATCTCAGATGTAAAGATGTCTCTCAGCTTAACAAATTGAGGTAAACAATTTAGAGGTATTTGGAAACCCAGAGCAACATTATGGTCAATGTGATTGCTAAATATCTTTTCAAATAATCTTTTACAGAGCTTTAAAGTTAGATTTCACATTTTACTCGTTGAAAAAAATTAGGTTGAGTGGGATATTATCATGTTTAAAGTTTTTTTCAAAATGAAGAACAAGAATATCAACTGCTGGTAGACTTGTGCAATAATTTTTATTTGTCCATCAACAATGAATTCTCAATCCTAAAATTCAAAAGATCAAAACACTTTTTAAGGTGTCTGACTTTTTAAGGTGTCTGCTATAAAATCGTCTTAGATCGTCTTAGATATGTTCGTGTTCGATATTGACCGGGTAGCTCAGTCGGTAGAGCATTCGCCTTACAATCTAAGGGTTGTGGGTTCGATCCCCGGTCACCGCCAACTCAGCGGATGAGTAGCTTAGATTGGGTAATCTGATCTAGGTGGTAAGTTACTGGGAGCTGAGAGTAGTGTGTGGCGCTCCACCTCAGCATTCGATCTCCCAGGTCTAGCGCAAATAGAAAAGGGGATAGACTCCCTCACTCCCGGCTCCGCCGACAGCCACCAGATGAATATACTTACTTACTTACTTACTTACTTACTTACTTATATATTCGTGTCAAATGAATCTATATAGCTTTTAATACTGAACTAGTAAGTGTTTATTGCAGATTTCAAATTCTTTTTTCTAATATATTCGTGGATTTCTTATTCATATTTTTGGTAATTTATTTGAGCTCTATCAATTATACCTTTCAGAATTGGCACCAAGGGTGGAATGTTTTCAGGCTGGGCGTTGGATTACGTCACAGTACAGAAAGTCAACAGTGAAGACGAACCATTGAAGTTCACAGGAAACTGTTGGCTGGAAACCAAGATTTTGTCTTCTGGAAATCACCAGGAGATTGAACTCTTTCCTGATCTTCAAGAAGAAGGTAATTTTGCGCATGCAATAAATGAAATGATCATATGTCTACAATCATGGACAAAATATTTGAAACAAAGGGGATTTCCCTGCGAAATCTTAAACACAACAAATGATTTTTAAGCGTGTTAAACTACTGTTGGGAAGTAGAGTTTTAACTCTGAGTTTTAACATGAGACTTAAGACCTTAGGTTCTCAGGATCTAAAAGCTCAAAAATGTTCCAATAAGGCTTGGAATATAGTCTAGAAGCCACCAAACCCCTTCAAAATCGAAATGTTCAATGAAAGAAAGTGGAAGTGCTAAAATAGCGATTATCGCCTGAACTTTAAATTCTGAAAAACGTTAAAATACACTAAAACCTCAAAATGCACTAAAACCTCAATGTATTTCGACCATGATTGTAGTAATCAAATCAATACTCTGGTGAGTTAGGGCGTGTCTAGATTTTTTTTAATCACAAATCCCGAATCTGCGACCAATAGCACCCATTCTCAGGGATTCACTTAAGGATTTTTAGATGACCTATATACCATAAGGTTTCAGGACCTGGTTGTTACGTAATTAAATATATATATTTTTTTTATGTCAATGAAAATATATTTGGATCAAGAGATAAACATTAGAATAAATATAAATATTATTAGACTAAATTAGTTAAAAAACGAATAATAATTAAATATCAACCTAAAAATTAGGTGTGAATTATGATGTCATCAAAATATGACGTCATAAATCGTAAATTAGCTCTAACTCTTATAATTACATGTCGAATTTCTGTCAAATTTGGACCAAAGATGCATCTTAATAGTGCCAAACTTTTCAATGAAAATTTTTTTGAAAATTTTGACGACGTCAGCAAAAAATGCAAAAAATCGAAAAAGGCAATTTTTTGCTGACGTCATCAAATTTTTCCAATTTTTTTTTCAAAAAGTTACAATTCAGTTAGATGCATCTTTGGTTCAAATTTGGGAAAGATTGGACATGTATTTTTAATATTATAGCGTATATACGATTCATGACGTCACCAAATTCGATCAAATGATGACGTCATGATTACAATTTCTTTAATTATAAATTTTTGGGGTGATATTTAATTACGTAACAACCCGGTTCATAAACTTCAAGGTATATAGGTACTTTAGAGCCCTAAGTGGATCTCTGAATCTGGCTGCTATTGGTAGCGAAAACTTAGGGGAAACTGTTAGGTTTTTGAGACTTGCCTAAGTCACTCGAGTATGATGATGCTTGACAAGGGTAAAACACTCTGCCCAGGGGAGTGAAAAATCAATCCAAGGGTCGATAACCGAAGAATAATCCAAGAGATGGATCTTGTTTATATCTTTATTTTAGATGACTTATATATGATAATTATCATTATTGTTTCAGCATTTAAAAAAACTGGTAGTTTTATTATGTTAATATAATAACATTTTACATTACTTTACAAAAAAGTAGGCAAAAAATAGATTTTCACTTACCATTTAGATACTGAAAAGCCAGTGGTTGATGATCTTGAAGAGGAGATTACACCCCTCCCAAGCATTGAAGTTGAATCAGAGCCACCTGTAGATCTTGGAGAATCTGACAAACCTGACGAGAAAGATGGAAAGTCTGGTGCATTTGGGATTCATTTACCATCTTTCAGATTGCCAACGTTCAAAAGGAAAGATATTGTAAGGGTAGGAATTTATATGAAGGCAGGATTGTCAACTTTTTGTTCAACTTGTTTTCTAATGCTTACTCTTCCCTATAAATTTTGAGTTACGTTGGATGTTTTAATTGGGTTTTGTTGTATTAATCTTTGGCTTTTATTCAATAGTATTTTGAACAAAAAAGTTGCTGAAAATTCTGATAATTTTCAATACAATACTAAATATTATTTAGTGAGGAAATGGCCATTCAATTGTCTTATTCAAATTTATTACACTAAAGTATTCATTATCTCCATCAGCCCGATGACGTCACTGATGATGGTGATCCAGAGGAAATCAAAACACTAGAATTGAAAGCTGACGATTCTTTTGGGAATCTGGACGATCTCCTTCCACCGCCTATGGATGATGACATTGAAGGTAGATGTTGGCTGGGATACAAACTAAATAATTTCAAAAAAAATTATTTTGCTGAATCTTAAAATATTATTATAATAGTGAAACACATAGAATCCCAAAGCTCAAGAAATTTAAGAAATATTGGGTCAAGTTCACCAGGGATGACTTTAAAATTCATATGACTGTGAAAATATCAATGAAACAAATTTGGACATTTGACATATCTCAACCCAGGATGCTCACTCTTATGAAGAGTTGATTGGTGTAGGTAGATACACATAAGCGATGGGCTTCCGAGGGCACTATTAGAATACCGGGTCGTCATATACATATTAGAAAACGTTACGTGTTAATACCTTTTTCTTGGAAGTACCCCCCCCCCCCCCCAACAAATTAAATGTAGCTTCATTCTTTTCGCAGGAGACATTGTGGTTCCATCAGTAGATACAGAGGTAGAGAATCTTCCTGATGGGTTTTCGTTGGATGACGATGTAGATAGTGGTTTAGATTTCGATGGCGTGTTGTCCACTGAAGGATCTGTCAAATCTGTTGAAGGTAAAGTTTTTGCTTTTTTTCATATTTAATTGCTATTATTTATAGTTTGAATTGTGGAAATTTTCGCTTTCAACAAATTTTCAAAGGAAACACACTTAATAGACGTTTTTCTATTGATATCAACTCCAAGCTTTTCATAACCTTTTTGCTATTACATAATACATACAGTGTGGGAATAAACGGAATAAAATTTGTTCATGTTAAAACTTTCATGACCTTATCACCTGATTTCTTTTTGAAGAACCTTTTGATTTTCAGAAGAATAGTAATTTTTGTATTTTATATGAAATCTATTCTAGGTTTTATCGTACAGTTGGATTTGCATTACGTACTGTTAGATTCCAAATAAACGGGGTGGGGGGATAATTGCCGGGAGGTTAGAAATTGTGCTTCTGAAAACCCCAAAATAAAGATTTTGAGCCAAAAATTTTCTTGAAGATTATTAATAAACGGGGGGGGGGTCCGTGGGGTTAAAAAATTTTCGAAAAATTAACAAGTGGGGGGGGGGGGGGTCCGTTTATTTGGAACCTAAGAGTACAGTGTCGTTTAACGTCTGTTCTTTCACAGACTGTTAATCAACTTCTTTTTCTTTACCAGTGAGACCGGTGGTATCAGATGAAGAAATAGACCCTTCTGTTGTTGAAGATACACATATTGATCTTAAGAATCTCAATGGTAAGCCACGGCTCTATTCTTGTTTACATCACTTCGAAATCCATTTATGTGACCAAGCTCGCCCTACGATTAAAAAAGTTACGATGTGTGCATGCTCGTAAACTCATATATCGTGCATTCTTGAAAAGCTCTTTTATCCATAGGTGAAATCTTATTGGCTCATTGAAGCTTTAAAAATTAGTTGAGACGAGATTCATTGTTTCTGACATAAGTGTAAGAAAATATTTGGACTAAAAAAAGGCCTGTAAACTTGGCAATCCTTCATCAAATGACAAGACTTTTCGATCAATGTTTTCTTTAAGGTGAACTCTATTGCCTGATACTTTCCTCCAAAATTCTCCAGAGACTTTATGTCTACAAATTGAGTCTGAAATCATGTGTGCTTATAAAGAAATTTTCATTTTCTTGCTTGAGAAAATATCTTTTCAAAACAAAATTTAACCGATAACGAAATGGAACATAAACTTTAAGTTTTATTTAATTTTCGTATATTAGAAGGCTAATATCTTCAATACTGATAGTAAGAATGTTCAGAGCAATCTTGTGTACTACTAAAGAGTCTCATTTCATCGAGCGAGCTTAGAATTTCTTTTGATACAGTTTATAAAAGAAATTAACAGACATTAACGACCAATTACCGACACATTCTTTGAATAATAGTATTAAGGTTCATGAGCGTTTTATATTTTATCTTAAAAAAGGATGTACGTATCATGCATTTGGAGTGTGTTTGGAAGTAGATTTAGCCTCCACCATCATCCCTATCATAAAGGACTTCTGAATTAGGCTCGAATTAATATGCACCATTTTGACAAAATTTTCTTGAAATAGTTTTTCGAAGAAATCTTTGGAATTTGTAACTCAACTAGTTTTTTTTTCTACTAATACGTCAGTTGCAGCCAATCAGCTGTTGTGACATTATTTACAGTAATATATTTCCCAGGCCTATCGATCTCTATGAAATAATCATGCTTAACATTTTACAATTTATGGAGATCTTTTTCCCATTCTGTGAGCAATTTTTCTTTGAAGTTGGCGACAGATGTTGCAGCAACAACATCAACTCCAAGACCATTCCATATGTCAATACTTCTGGTAGAACAACGAATTTGTTTGATACCCTCTGACACCATCATTTGCAAAGTTTCTTTGTAGTTCGTAATCGTGCTGACGTTTCGGGCATTCGCGAAGGACAAACTTTTGACAGGCTGATGATTTATCATAAACGTGAAGATGTTTATATACTTCAACCATATCACCAATTTTACGTCTGATCTTCAGTAACGGAAGCGTTTCTGGTGAAAGAAAGTCAAAACTTCTGCTGATCAGACCAACGATTGAGTTAGCTTTCTTGATTTTTTTTCAAATTTTACCAAAGATGTTTTCTTCAAAATTCATTCCCCGACGATAATCACTCCAAGATCTTTTTCTTGATCCACATTCTCCAGGATTAACCTGTCTTATATGGATGGGCATGTTTGATGTTCCAAAATTTTCCCAGTGTTAGCACATGGCATTTATCTGGGTGGAATCGGAGTAGCCAGTCCTTTGACCATCTTTCCATTGCGTTGATTCATGTTGCAAGCGAATGGCATCTTCAGCACTATTTATCTCCTCAACAAGCTTAGTGTCGTCTGCAAAGAGGTACATATCAGAGCTTGTAACCTCAGGTAGATATACTCCGCTGAGTACTTTACCTTCCTTGGATAGTTTGCCATTTACCTTGACATACTGATATCGATCCAACGGAAAGGATTTGATCCAGTCTAATGTGAATCCTTTGATACCGTATGCGTCGAGTCTCTTGAGTAACCTGCGGTGTGGAACTGTATCGAAGGCCTTGGCAAAGTCGAAATGGATAACATCTACCACTTTACTTTCTGATATTGAGTCTGCACATTTATAAAGATAACTCAATAATTGTGACTGCGTCGATCTTTTCCCCAAGAATCCGTGTTACTTTTCGGAAAGTACCTTTTTATCTATTAGGAACTTCATTATTTGATCTTTAACAATCCTTTCCATCAATCTACAAGCAATAGATGTCAAGCTAACTGGCCTGTAAAATGTCATAATGTCGAGGGAAATTGTAGGGGTGCATATCCCAAAGATATGCTGGAATGGAAAAGTCTTAGATGTCAATTGTAATTAAGCCAGTTTCTTTTTCAGCCAAATTTTATGATATGATATGATATGATATGATATCTTTATTAATTATGTGTATGCTATCATTCATTAATAGCGGAAGAACAAACGTACATTGTCAAAGTTAAAACATCGAACAATTTGACCGCAGGAACATATTCCAAAGTTTTCATTTATCTCCATGGTGACAAAGGAGAAAGCGGTGAGTTTTTTTTCTTGTCCTGAGAGCTTTCAACTTTGCTACAGTTTTTTTGAAATAGTTATTTGAAGAAATCTTTGTTACTTTCCTCTTACAAAAACATTTATTTCATTTATACACACGACAAGAAATATGCGCCGTAAGAGCTTAATTTTTCTCTACCCAAATACTCAAATTTATAAAGGCCTAATTGGGAGGATTACCTAGGCAAAAGGAGGGTACGGGTATGTGCCGCCCTTAAGGGCTTTTTTGAATCTTAAAAATCCCACTAAGGGGTATATCGTGACCTTAAAGCCTAAATTTCTATAGAATATCCCAATAAGGGTCACAAAATTCACAAAAATTCAGGTTTCAAATCCATTTGGGTCCATTTTGGTCTCTATAACGGCCCGATCGCCAAAAGTCGGGTGGCACAAACCCGTCATCCCGCAAACCTAGTACCCCCCTCATCGGGTTTAGGCCGCACTAACATGCTCCTTTAGATCGAATGCTCCGGGGGCTGAAGATCAAAAACTTTCCTCTCCTTTCCCTTGTTCATTATTCAGTTGACACTAATACAACGTTCATCTAAAAATGTTACATGAATACTTTTTTTTAAATTTTACAGATTTTTACTCAAGAAAAACATTTTCAACACTTCACTTTTGTTATAGAGGAACTTGAATTGAAAGATGAAATATCTGGCAATACGTCACCTTTCTCAAGGAACCAATTAGATGTCTTCGAAGTTGTGACGTATGGAATCGGCCGAATCAATAAGATAAGGTAATGAACATCCATTTTAAGTATTTTTGAATGTTGAAAGGGCGTGGCGCTCCCTACAGCAAGTCCATATTGGTGATATCCAGTTAAAAAATAATGTGACGTAACGTGGGCCGTGGATCGCCTTTTAAGTTTGAAAATCATGTTTTATTTTCATAAACGGAATGGGATTTGATTTGAATTGAATTATTTAAGTTTCTTTTTCCGTATATCTGCCTCCGATCTCTGTTGTTTAGATTGCAACATTTTATCATATTCTTCTTTTTTCTAGAATCGGAAATGATGGTCAAGGGATCTTCGGTGGATGGAATTTAGATTATGTTCTGGTCAGTGAAAAACCTGATGGAGACTCTGAAGTCCAACCTGAGGAATCACAAAGCACAATGGAGACAAAGTTCATCGCATTGACTCGCCTCGATAAACGAAAACAAGGCTTCATTGAGTTGTATTCGATGGGTGTATCACCTGCCCATAATGTTCCATTGCCGGAAGTTGAAGATAGTGAAGATGGTGAAAATATCGATGTTCAAGGTGATGGTGATGCTGGCAAGGCTGGATTTGGATTTCGCTTGCCGAGCCTCAGATTTGGAGGAAAGAAAAGCGATGAAACCGAAATTGAAGAGCCTCATAACTCTGACGAAGATGAGATCATTGTTCCTGATGTAGAAGGAGAGGTTGAATCTGTTCCTGCTGAACAATCTGGTGAATCTGAAGGTGATGGAAAAGGTGGCTTCGGATTCCGTTTGCCAAGTTTCAGATTTGGTGGAAAGAAAGAATCGGCAGATGACGTTACAATCTCAAACGATGCTGAGGTTACAGACCAAGAGATTGTGGTTCCTGAGACAGAAAATAAAATGGAATCCGCTCCCGACATGCCAACTGAATCTGATGTTGATGGTTCCGATGGGAAAGCTAGCTTTGGATTCCGCTTACCGAGCCTCAGATTTGGAGGTCGAAAAAATGAGAAATCTGCAGGTGACGAAAAAGAACTAGATGTTGGGGAAGTTGACCCTGGTGAACCGAGAAAGGATACTTCTGAAGATCCCAAAGATGTCGGTAAATCAGGTTTTGGGATCCGTTTACCAAGTTTGAAGTTTGGAACACGAGGAGTTAGCAATGATGACGGTAAAGAAAAATCTCAAGTGAAGGAAGAAGAAGCTGATCAAAAAGAGGAATCCGATTCTACTGATGCATCCGGTAAAGTTGGATTCGGATTGCGCTTTCCAAGCCTCAAATTTGGAAAAAGTGACAAGACTGATGACCCTAAAGAGGCTCTTCTCAAAGATTCCGGAGACACAGAACTTACAGAGTCTGGTGAACTTGGTGAAACGCTCTCTGACGAGAAGTCAAAGGATCGCTCTCGAAAAGTTGGTTTTGGCTTCAGTTTGCCAAGTCTCAGATTTGGTGGAAAGAAAGATGGAGATTCCGATGAGAAAGAGGAGTTAGACAAAGATGAGTCGAATGAGACTGGACAAGCAGATGAACCTGATGGTTCTGATGGAAAGTCTGGATTTGGTTTCAGATTGCCTCAACTCAAATCTGGTGGAAAGGGAGAAAGCAAATCTCCGGCAAATGAAGAAGTTCTTGGCGATGAAGATGTCATTGTTCCTCAAGTAGAAGGAGAAGTTGAAGCAGAACCTGAATTGCTAAAGCTGGACGAAGCAGTATCTGATGGAGAGAAATCAGGATTCAAGTTTGGTTTCAGTTTACCAAGTCTCAAATTTGGACGTAAAGGAGGGGAAGAAAATGATGCTGGCACGTCTGATGATCAAGAAAAGCTGCAAGATTCAGAATCTGATTCTGGCAAATCTGGTTTTGGATTCAATTTGCCAAGCCTGAGATTCGGAGGTAAAGCAGATGTAGAAACTCCCTCAGGAGAATCAAACACTGAAGAAGATATTATTGTTCCGGAAATAGAAGATGGAGTGGAATCAGTACCTGGAGATGATGGTGTTGATTCTGATCACAAAGGACGCTTTGGGTTTAGACTACCCAGTCTTCGATTCAGTGGAAAGAAAGATTCTGGGGAAACTCAATCAGAAGTAAACGATACTAACGAAGAGATTGTTGTACCAGAGGTAGAAGACCCGGTTGAATCAGCTCCTGGTGATGAGGGTGAAGCTGATTCGAAAGCAAAGGTTGGATTTGGCTTCAGTTTACCAAGTCTGAAATTCG
This sequence comes from Clytia hemisphaerica, assembly GCF_902728285.1. Classification (NCBI taxonomy): domain Eukaryota; kingdom Metazoa; phylum Cnidaria; class Hydrozoa; order Leptothecata; family Clytiidae; genus Clytia; species Clytia hemisphaerica. The sequence goes on along the minus strand of NW_027104247.1, from coordinate 1,065,239 downwards.
GAGGTAAAAAGAATGGAGAAACTTCATCAGGAGAACTTGATGCTCACGAGGAAGAAATTGTTTTACCAGAGATACAAGGAGACTTAGAATCTGCTCCTGATCAACCTGATGAACCTGATGGTAGTAGAAGAGCCGGCTTCGGATTCACTTTGTCGAGCTTAAGATTCGGACGAAATAAAGATACTGAAAGCGATATCCAAGCAGAGGTCGATCCAGAATCTGAATCTATTGAAGAAGATGCAGCAACACCGAAAGGTACTTAAATTAATTTTTTACAATGGTATAAGTAATGGGCTATAAAATTGTACTCGCTATGTTGAGGTCTTTTTTTTAAAGGTGACACCCTGGATTTTTTCCTAATTTTTCAGGACCCCCTTGGATTTTTTTCTCCAATTTTCTGGACCACCCTGGATTTTCGACCTCGTTATACTGGCCACCCTGGATTTTTAACCCGTTTTTACTGACCACCCTGGATTTTTTATTTTCCAGACCACCCTGGACGTCACACTTCCTCAACATAGGGGGTACAGACTATTTCTGGAAAAGCCCAATGACTTGACTTGAGTCAAGAAAATTTATCCAAGGGTCTTCCACATTCAGAAGACGGTGATCAAGGGTTCATAAAATTCACATTTCTACCAAAGAACAGCGTTCTGCATCTGCCACTCTTGAATTCAAATTTCGCATGATCAAATTAATTTAGAACACTTCAAAATTTCATTGCTAGAAAAGAATGCTGTATAATTTTATCATAAGTTTCTTTTAAAAAAGATACAGTTCAGGCCCGGTAGAAGCGGGGAGACTGGGGAAACTTCAGCCTCCCCGCTTTTGAGCAAAATGAGAGTTTTTTTCTCGAATTCCTAGAGAATTTCACGGTTGTTCCGCCGGGCCTGCAGTTGACGCTCTCTAATTAGATTTTCATCACATGAGGGGACGTGTTGAATAGTAGAGCGTAGTTAACTGTAGGGTATCTAATAAGAGAGCGTCAACAACTGTATCAAGATCGATTTGCTCAAAAAATTTTTAACTTTCCAATAGGTGAGCAAAAAACGTACATTGTGAAAGTGAAAACATCGAACAACTTTACCGCAGGAACATACTCCAAAGTTTTCATTTATCTCTTTGGCGACAAAGGAGAAAGTGGTAAGTTTTTGTATGCTTTTTAGTAAGGCCAATTTTTCAACGCGCAACATTTTGGGTCTTAGAGAAAGAAAAAACTGCGAAATTGCGTAACGCGAAATTAAATCCACGTTTATCAATCCATCCAGCAAATTGGCGTTTCAGGTAACTTTGGTTCATTGGTGAAATTAAATCCATTTGAAAACACTTAGTGTGAAAATAAATCATTTTCAATTTCAAAGACATAGATCTCATCCACCAAATTCGTAACTTATGTCCTAAATTTTTGTTTTTGTATTATGACTGACCTATATTTTTGAATTGGCATTTGAATTCTCTGAAGGCAATAAAGACATTTCTGTTCTTATTCATAGAAAAACTTGAATTGAAAGATGAAATTTCTGGGAACGCTTCGCCTTTCTCAAGGAACCAATTGGATGTTTTTGAAGTTAGCACACACGACCTCGGACAAATCAATAAAATAAGGTATCTTGTCTAAAGAAACTATTTTTATAAATTGGTTTAATCAATCCATCAAGACCTGTTCAACTACTCTAATCACACTTCGACCTATTCCACTGAAGGAGCGATGGCCCAGTGGTCAAACCAAGGGTTTGCGGTTTGAATCCTGGCTCCTTCCAAAATTCAGCCCATCCGTCTGGCCGCGAACCGAACCCCGTGGAAACAATCGAAAGAACTTGTAGATTACCATGTAAAATAGCGACTCTATCTATCTATATACGACCTGATCCAGGACCACAAATCCAGAGATTCATAGCTCAACTCCATTTGTTCCCATATTATTCTTTCCTCGTTGATTTCTATTCTTTTTTTTCTAGAATCGGGAATGATGGCCAAGGAATATTCGGTGGATGGAATTTAGATTATGTTCTGGTCAGTGAAAAACCTGATGGCGATTCAGCTTTGGAATCTGATCCTATAGAAGCATCCTCAAACCTTGTCGACACTAAAATTTCTTTGAAAGAGCCTAGTGTATCCAGCGACCCAGTTGTGTCTTTAGACGGTCCTGAAGTATCTTTGGACGGTCCTGATGTATCCTTAAGCGAGCCAGTTGTGGCTTTAGACAGACCTGAGCCATCTTTGGACGGCCCTGATGTATCTTTGAGCGGCCCTAGCCTGTCCTTAGATGGCCCTGAAGCTTCTTTGGACGGCCCAAATGTAGCGTTTGATGGTCCTGGAGGGACTCTGAGTGGCTCGGAAATCTCAATAAATGATCCTGAAATAACTTTGGACGGCCCGAATTTATCCGTGGACAACCAGCAAGAAACTGAAATCAGTATTCCTGAACAACCTTTTAATGAGTCGATCGATTCTCCGAATGTCGACATTGCCATCCCTGACATCGATGCAAAAGACAAGGAAATCATGGAGACAAAGTTCATCGCATTGGCTCGCCTTGATAAACGAAAACAAGGTTTCATTGAGTTGTATTCGATGGGTGTTTCACCTGCCCATAATGTTCCATTGCCGGAAGTTGAAGATGCTGAAGATGTTCAAGGGGATGGTGATTCTGGTACAACTGGCTTTGGATTTGCGCTTCCAAGTTTCAGATTCGGTGGAAAGAAGGATACACCTGAAGAAAAGGAAAGTGAAGAAACGGAAGGCTCCGGAAAAGAAGCCGTTGATATTGAACAAAGTGGTGACTCCAGTGGAAATGTTGATGATGATACTGGCAAAGCCGGTTTCGCGTTTTCCTTACCAAATTTGAAATTCAGAAGATCAAAGAAGAGTGGAGAAAATGATGATGATGTATCTGATGAGAAGATTGTTGAAGGAGAAGAACCGGATGAACAACATGTAGATGATGCTGATGGAAAAGCAGGATTCGGTTTCAGATTGCCTCAACTCAAATTCGGTGGAAAGGAAGAAAACAAACCTTCAGAAAACGTAGAAGTTCTAGGCGATGAAGACGTCATCGTTCCTCAACTGGAAGGAGAAGTTGAAGCAGAACCTGAATTGCCAAAGCTGGGTGAACCAGCATCTGATGGAGAGAAATCAGGATTTGGGTTTGGTTTCCGTTTGCCAAGTCTTGGATTTGGAACATCTAAAGGCGACAAAGTTGAAGATGATCAGGAAGAACCTTCAGGAGAAATTGATTCTAACGAAGAGATTGTCGTACCAGAGGTAGAAGACCCGGTTGAATCAGCTCCTGGTGATGAGGGTGAAGCTGATTCGAAAGCAAAGGTTGGATTTGGCTTTAGGTTACCTAGTCTGAAATTCGGAGGCAATAAGGATAAAGAAACTCCATCAGATGAAAATGAGATTGAAAATGAGGAACCAAACGAAGATGTCGAGGAGACCAAGGTTGATGGAGATTCTTCTAAAGGAGGTTTCAGATTCCGTTTACCAAGTTTGAAATTTGGTGGTAGTAAAAAAGAACTTGATTCTACATCTGAGATTGAAGGTGATGTCGTTCCTGATGAACAGGACTCTCAAATCGAAACAGAAGCTCCAGAAGCTGGCGATGCTACCGACTCTAATTCATCAAGTAAATGGAGTTTGAATCTTTCTTTACCATCTCTACCAAGCTTCAAAGGAAGCGGGAAAGCTGGCGCTGATGAAAAGGAGAAAGAGGAAGATGAAGTGATTGTTCCTGAGGTCGAAGGGGAAGTCGAATCACAACCAACTGATGTCGAAGGTCCTGATTCATCATCTACTTCATCAAGCAAATGGAGTTTGAATTTACCATCCTTGCCAAGCTTCAAGGGAAGCGGGAAAGCAGATATCAATGATGGAGATCAGATTGAAGCTGATCCTCGGGTAGATAGTCCAATTGAGCCAAAACCTGAAGATTCAGTTGATAGTGGTTCAACGCCAGAAGGAAAGACTTCAAGTAAGTGGAGTTTGAATCTTAGCCTTCCATCGCTGCCAAGTTTCAAAGGAAGCGCTAAAACAGATGCGGATATCAATGAAAAAGATGAAGACAACGAAACTCCTCAAATGGTTGATGATGGTGAATTGAAGGCTGATGAACCTAATGTAGACACGCCAAACACAGACGAAACATCTTCTAGTAAATGGAGCTTGAATTTAACTTCATTGCCGAGTTTCAAAGGGAGCGGAAAAATCAAAGGTGATGATATAGAAAAAGGCGATGATACTGAACAGGAAAAGGAAGAACAGACTGCAGAACCGAACGATAATAGCAAAACTTCAAGTAAATGGGGCTTGAACCTTAACCTACCATCCCTACCAAGTTTCAAAGGAAGCGGGAAAGCTGGCGTTGATGAGCAAGATGAAGAGCAAGATGAAGTGATTGTTCCTGAGGTGGAGGGGGAAGTCGAATCTCAACCAACTGATGTCGAAGGTCCTGATTCGTCATCTACTTCATCAAGCAAATGGAGTTTGAATTTACCATCCTTGCCAAGCTTCAAAAGGAGTGACAGGGAAGAGGATACAGTTTCTGGAGATGCGGTGATTGTTCCTGAAACAGAAGCTCAAGTTGAGTCTCAACCTCCGGATATTGCAGATCCTGATGATATTTCCAGTTCTGGCAAGTGGAGCTTGAACTTGAGCTTACCATCTCTTCCAAGCTTCAAGAGGAGCTCAAAACCAGGAGATTCTGATGAAGGAACAGCTGAACCAAAAGATGACCAACATATTGAAAGCTCACAAGAAGCTCCACATCAAGACCAAGGTTAGTCAATTAATAACAACATGATGATTAAAATGTATTTTTCACGACTTTGACCAATACACTCTTAATTTTTTATAAGCATAATAGTTGAGGGCCAAGCCTGGGGTTCCGTGACATCTTTTCTACGACCTAGCCATTTTTAGTCTATTCCAAAGAACAGTATATTCTAGGAGTGGGCTATACAGGTTGATTTTCGTCAAATCATGTCAAACTAAATTTTCTTTAGCTCCGTATGGCATATCTAGGCAGGATCAAAAATAATTTTTGAGATATTTTAAATATAAAAAATGTGGGAGCCCCTTTTCTGCCCCCCCCCTATTAGACTCATATAAAGTATGACAAAAAATCCCCAATTTGACCTGGAAACCTTCAAAATCATTAAATTTTGCTGCAATTTGGTACAAGTCCTCCTTGAATAACAATAATAACATTTTGTCAGTATTATTTAAAAATTTGTATTATCGGACGTTTTAGGGCGTGGCTAAACCCCAAAAAGGGCAAAAAGGATTGGGTAGCTCTAGAAAACTTTGGAATAATATTTTTGCCCTAAAGTTTTGCATACCTACCCTCAGTTATCTATCTTGACGAATCCTGAGAATATTTCCCAAAGTAAATTCGTTATTTCGTAAATAATTGTTTCGATGTCCGTAAAAAAAGGGGAAATATAGACGGGCTAGGGCTCATTCATAAATCGTGTAATTCAATTGAAGTTCCCTCTAGAAATTGGTATTCTTGATCCCAAGAACAGTTTTGAAGCCTTTCAGAGTCGAAATTCATGAAAAAGTTTCAGTTTTCCGCTTTCAGATCCCTTTTTACGTCTTCTGAACTTAGTAGTGCTAAATCAAGGAAAGTGTTCCTATCACATAGAGCAAATTGTCGGCAGTTCTACGAGAATTTACATTATTTCAGATATAAAAAAAGAAGTGCTTACAATTCACAAACATAAATTTTGATGGATTTTCTGTTGTTCAAGATTATAGAAAAAAAGGTTGTCAAGTTTTCATATATTTAGGACGAGAAGTCACTCCCTCTAGGTAGGAAAAATAAAATTTTTAAGATTTCACAATTTACACTGACAAATCTTCACCTGAAGAGGTAATGTGCCAAATTTAAGCAGGAAAGAATGTTTTCTCGCCTTTATAGTCAAGCCTTCCTCTTTTTTGCCTGCGTAAAGGCTTTGGGCTACGCCCAAAATGTCCAAAATTATATTTCTCGAATAAATGTTTTGATATACTTTATTTCTGTCCCTGAGAAGTGAATGTGCTAAATTTGAGCGGAATTCGATCACTGTGTGTCTCGTTTCCAACAAAATTTGGGTAGTTGGGTAGATGGAAAAAGATTGATTTGAGGGCACAAACTTTAGTCTACAAAAAGGCTTCCCACATTTTTTTTCTTCATTTTTGTTCAAAAATTCTATTTGATCCTTATACACTTATAATTTAGACCTCAAAAAAATTTAGTTTGACATTTTTTTGAAAAATCACTCTGTATAGCCCACTCCTAAATTACAAGATATTTTTGAGAGGGGGGACGCGGATTAGGCCCGGGAAAACTTTTTATGACAAAATAGTGATGCCATAGGTAAAACTTCAAGGGAAATAAGGGGTAGAGAAATAGCTGATTTTCAAAAATCAAAATAAACGAAAATGATTGGTACCATCTGAAAGAGCATGAAATTCTTAGCAAATTTGTGCAGCTTTTCTAAAACGCTGACCTTTTTAGGATTGCTTTTAAAGCTGTTTCGGTTTTCTTGGACCAATTATTTTAAAACCTGCGGCGGCAAATTTCAAAGAAAACTTTCATTTTTTGAGCCGAAACAATGTTCTGACTTAAAAATACAAAATTTTGATTGAACGCTAAGAAAATGAACAAATCAAAGTTCAAGCATATAAATAAGCATGAATTATGGCTGAAAATTAGATTTTAACAGGTTCTTTATATTTTGGTCATCGAAGCCTTATGTTTTTATATCGTTTGTTCTTATTAAAAAATATGTTCTATTAATTTCTCCCATACAGATCTTGGTGAAGAAATGATAATTCCATCAACAGAATCGAACGTTGAATCAGGTGTTCCTCTTCTTCTGGATGAAGAAACGAAATCACCTTCTCGTGGATTTTCTTTCCGTTTTCCAACATTTGAGATACCGAGATTCCGTGGTTCTGGAGATGTTGAAGTGAAGGTGAGAATCAGTGTCGGAAATTTTTCGTTTGTTGATAATATCTGTCCAGTTGAGATCTAGAGACACAATCTTTGTCATTTAGAGTGTTTTTTGGTCTCTAATTCAGAGATTTTTCAAGATATCTGTTCATATTCACAAAGCTTATTACAGCTTTGCAGAAGTGAATGTTTTTTAAAGGGACTTAAAAGTAGTAAAATGTAAACATTGTGCGAACTACGTGTCAATTAAAATCACGTGTCATCCTTTAACGATCGGATGTCTTCAATTCAGACTTATTTTAGACGAGAGTTCCTCTTAGTTTTTCGAGTTGTTTTCTACAGTTTAGATTATGTTTTTGCCAAGATAATGGCTTGCCTGAACTAGTCGTTTTAGCTGAAATCGATTAAAGCTTTAAATATTGGTGACAAGATAAGAAAATCTTTATATTCGACTTTTCCAGGCTGATTCGGATGAGATTGAAATAATGGAATTAAAAGCTGACGATTCTTTTGGGAATCTGGACGATCTCCTTCCACTGCATATGGACGATGAGATTGAAGGTAGAAAGTTTTTTCTCAATTTAATTCTCCATAAATTTTCCCATAACTTAACAATAGAAAATTTCAAACTTTGAATTCATGATATTCATGGCGTAACGTTTAATACGGAAACAGCAGTGGCAAATTTTGAACAATTTGTTACTAGATTACGTCACGACTTAGATTATAGATTGTTTTGTCTTTTTTTGTAATGGTTGAAAGTAATTTTTTTAGTAAAATTGAATGAATGAGGGCAAAAACAGCATGAAACCAGAAGTTTTATTCACTTTGAGCCCGCATTTTGATCAGATCTTAAATCCTGGAGATATATTTAACCGGAATTTCAAGACTCGTTTTTTTACAAAGAGCGCTTATAAGAACATCAAAATATTTTGAAACCTTCCAATGTTCTTAAGTTTTTTAGTTTTAAGTCTAAAAATGTTCTTAACATTTCGTGAGTATTACTGTCAATTTTTCTAAGAAATTAGGTGTTTTAAAGTTCTTAATGTTGAACCTTGATATTTTGGCCTTTTGTTCTTACAAAGTTTGTTCTTATAAAAAATGTGTAAATTTAAGTTAAAAAATGATTATGTTTTAGCTATATTAAGATAATTTTATTTTATTTTCCAGGTGATTTAGTGATTCCTACAACAGAAGCGCGAGTAGAAACCACTCCTTTCTCCATGGAAGGAATCGAAATACCTGGTTTCTATGATGAAATTGATAATGATGATGGAAAAACTGAAGAAATGAAATTACCAAAAAGAAGTAAGTAAAAACTTCTGCTGAAAATATTTTCAAACGGAGTAGAGATCTTTAAGAATGGGCTCTTCAAGAATGGGCTCTTCAAGAAAAACATCGTTTTTTGGCGGGCTCGAGGATACCGTATTTTTCAGTGATCTACCCCTGGACATTTCGATTTTCCGAATAGGTGTCCCTATGGACACTAAAGAATTTACCCAATAAAAAAGACAGTTTTTCACAATTTTTCCAATACCTATGGACCCTTATGTGTGGTTTTTTCTGAAAGAGTGCAGTAGAGTTTAGGAGGTTGGAATGTTTAATACTATATGGGAGAATAGTTAGGGCCCTTGGAGATACTGAGCCGAATCATGAGAAGATACTCATCTTCTAGCATTTTTCATTAAAAGCTACTTAAGGTCCTGTTTCCCTCCAAAGACTTTTCAACTTTCAACAGTTTTCTTTCCAATTTTTCAACTTTCAGAAAAAAATAAGCGTAGATCATCATTCCGAAAATCTTTAACATGTTTGGGATGTAGAGGTGAGAAGGCTTGCTGGTCATCTGCATGATTCAAATACTCAACTCAAAAACAAAGCATAAAAAGCAAGCTTGCACCTCAAACCATTCTCATACACCCAATTTGAAAACACAAAAAAAAGTTTCTTAAGATTTTTAAGTTTTCACTCACCTCATGGTTAGGAAGTAAAATATCGAGGTCTCATTCCATTCCCTATATGCTTGAAATTGTACTAATTGTTATAATTAACTATTAATATTACTAGGTTATTACATAATTTTAAAACAATAACATTTTTCTCCCAAGTTTCTGTTGTAAGAATGTCATAAGTAATGGCATAGCTCATATAGGGGTATACCGTGCAACCCTTAATTAGGATCCGTAACATCTTCGTTAGGCGCAACCGCATGTGATTGGTTCGGAAATAGATATAATTTCGAGATTTTTTTTTAAGCAGGACCCACTAATTAGGCCTGGCAAATTAAACTCTTAACCCCCAAACTAACCCCTACTTTTACTAGTAACGCTTTGATGGTGAATTTGGACAAATACATGGGTCATCATTTTTAGTCGATCATCATCCTGTATTACAACTTTCTTTTAAGCGAAACCACTGGTAGAGAACGAAGAGATTGCACCATTGAGTCACCAAGATGATTCCCCTATCGAAATGAACAACTTAAGAGGTATGTCGAAGAGTTTTGATGAAAATCAATATGTTTTTGCTTTTTTATTTATCTCGAAGAATGATTTTGCTATGCTATTAAATATGATAGGCTTTGTCATATCTTTCTTTGTTTTGAGCTTAAAACTTTTACTCTACAAAAATAATCCTTGAAATTTTAGAGAAGTGCAACCATCCATGATCATTTTACTTTAGACTTGACTAGCTCTTATGAAGAAACGTTTAGCTGTGTGTATACACACATTTTATTTGGCTGACCCTGGCTTATTTTTATTTTACAATTTTAAGCCTCTTCTATTCTTTTTGGCGTTCTTGAAATAAATTCGCTTTTATATGCAGAACATTTTATGGGCTATAAAAATTGGTGCACGTGCTTTTTCTCTAATTTAAATCTGGGAAGAAAAATAATTACTTCAATTTTTCTCAAATTCAAGGTTCTAATAAATTAGCGTGTAGAATAAAGTTCGAAACTGACAAATTTCAGTTAAATTACCTCAACTCACTTTTCACTTTCATCATTTTTCAGCTGAAGAAAGAAATTACTTGGTTCGAGTGAAGACTGGTGACCGATTGAACTCCGGAACCTCGGCCAACATCTACATTTTTTTGGTCGGCGAAAGTAGCACGAGTGGTACGTCATTTGCTTTATTTGATTATGTCACAACCCAGCTGGCACATAACGTTTTTTCGACGTTTATCTAACGTTCACAACGTCCATATAACGTTAGATGAACGTTGAAACAACGTTGTGTGCTAGCTGGGAAATATCATATTCATCTACATACTAGATAAGGCTAAATGCTCACAGATTTCCCTAGGAAGTGTGTCCAGTTTAGAAGCGACTACTCTTAGGTTTCAAATAAACGCCCCCTTCCTCGCTTGTTAATTTTTCGAAAATTTTTCCGGACCTTATTAGGACCCCCGTTTATTAATTTTCAAGAATATTTTCAGCTGTCAAAGATTTTCGGTTTCAGAAGTACAATTATCAACCCCCCCTGGCAATTAGGTCCCCCCCTGTTTATCAAAATTTTCAAACCCCCCCCCACCACTTTTATTCGAACCCCCCCCCTGTTTATTTGGAACCTAAGAGTAGTCAGTCCACCATGTTTCGAAAGTTCGACTTTCAGAACATTTGATCGTCAACCAGAATAGAAAGTAAAGTGATCAACTTCATAACTGGACACACTTCCTTTTATATGGAAGCTCCATCCAGTTAAGTATTCAAAGGTCAGCAGATCTGGATTTATCTTTTAAACTCCCTAATTTTCATTTGGATCAACTTTCAAGTACAATTTTCACTTTCAGAAACAATAAAAAGTGAAAGTTTGTAAGAAAACAATTAGTCATATGAAAGTTTCAAGAGGAGATAATAATGCAAGTCAAGAAAGAATAGCAATATTGCTTATTATTTCGACTTACCTGTTTTCTTATTAGATCCAATTGATTGTACCTTTCAGAGAAAATAGAGTTGAAGCATAATCAATGACGACTTTCAAGTTCAATCCTTTAAAAAGAATGAAATTGAGTGTTGAACAACTTACGTGTAATTGTAATTGAGCCACATTGAATTATGGGATTGTAACTCGTACAAATGTGAAACAAAATGTGTAAAGTAAAAATTATGACGTATGCGTCGCGGAGCACTATTGAGAAAGATTCTATTGCATAGTGCGATAGTTCTGTCGCACTGGTGGAAACCACGTTTAAGTCTTGCTCAAAAATATTCTACGTAAGGAACATTATTCAAGTCAAGAAAATACAATAATATCCAAGTCAAATTGCTTGTTCCTTTTCAGAGAAAATAGAGTTGAAGACATCACGAACACACAAAAGACCTTTCAAAAGATCGCAACTCGACGAATTTATCGTCACCACTTATGACGTCGGAAAAGTCGTCAAAATAGTGTAAGTTTCTAATTGTGATTTACGATTGATGTATGAAGATCATCGGATATTGAATACTAATTAAGTACAATTATCGGCGATCAAAAAAATATTTTCGGTCAACGCAACAACCTTGCAAGCTCGGTTGTTACTTGACCTCGGGCAATATTTCTCAGTACAGCACTCACTAACCGGTCATTATTGTATTAAAAGTTACGCTTTTTTCCAACACAAAAAGTGCATTTTTTGGGTCACCGATAAACCAGTTATCAGACATTTACTCGTACAATATTAAAATATTACACTCGTCCCGGCTCGGACAATATTGTACGGAACAATCTCGGAACTCGTAAAATATTTCTCATATTATACTCATCTGAAACTGTCTGATAACTATTACTTATTATGAAATATCGAAGTTTTTCTTCACACTTTTTTATACAGCTACCTGTTTCAAATAAGCGGTACTTCTACAGAGGAGGAGGCGTTTATTCGAAGATGGCGTCTATTTGAGAGGGCGTCTATTTGAGAGGGCGGGAAAATTAATGAATACTTTCCCTCATAACACTGGCGTTTTTTCGAGGGGGCGTTACTCACTGCAAGTGAGTGTACCTTCGCTGGGTTTAACCCTTATCATTCTAGGAGAACAGGGTACCGCAACTCTGATATAAGAGTGCGGGTAGATATTTCTCGCTCTGTTCCAGTGTACGAATCATTAAGCAACATGATACCTGTGTCTCGCGTACATAGGATCAGCAACGTATTGAGTATAAATTCCTACTCGTAAGAGAGGGGGACTCCTGCTTCGAAAGGAGTAGGACCCATTCCGTAACCTGAACGTGTAAGATCTATCCATCTATCTTTATAAAAAGGTTTATTTAAGGACTTTGACCATAGTGAATTTTTCATATTTGCCATGTACAAAATGCAGATTTCTGCCTGATGTAGCCAACAAAACTATGGCATGTTATACATTTTCTGTAAGCCAATTATTCCTGAATCCGAAGATTTAAAAATCGCAATGAAAAAAAAATTGATGAGGAGGAAAATGGAGATTTTTGCGAAGAAGAATATTTCAACTTTGAAGAGCTTATTATCGGCGAAGAAAAAACATTTCGAAATTTTTTTGCGTTATAAGGTGTATTCTTAACCAAACAAAAAAATAAAATTTTCGGAAAAGTTTTGTAAAAGCTTCAAATTTTCATCCCAATTTTTTCGTAAAAAAAACAGTTATAATTTTTGGATACATCAATTCAGAAAGTTTTTCGGAAAAGTTTGAAATAGTTCAATTCTTTGCAGACAATTTAAAAACATTTCGAAAGAAAAAAGTTAATTACCCATTGAAACTTAGATTTTTTGTAAAAGAGGGTAATATAACATTTTATTAACGTCTTTTTTAAACTTCATAACGTCATTTTTGTAATTAAATTCTTAATTACTATTGACAGAATGAATTTCCAAACAGCTTGTAAAGTCAGTTTTTTGTTAAAAATGTCAAGGAACCAAAAACAAAAGTTATCTTTCAGATTCCTTAACAATTTTTTTGACTATAGTCAGAGCCCTTAAAGTAACGATAGTCACTTTTCCTAAATGAATCTCTTTCAGAAAATACAGGGTTTCTTAAGCTGGAAATGATTTCCAAATACTCTATTTCGTACTAAATATAAACCTATAATGGTTAAGTTGCATAATTATAAATTGGACATTTAAAATGCAGGCTGCTAAATCTCTTTCGATCTCTTTAATCTGAGAGAACTTGACTTGGGTTTTGAGAGAGAAATTCTTAGAGAAAAAACGAAGCAAACGAAAGATCTTGAGTTGGAATTTGAGAGTGAAATCCTGAGGATCACAAACTATATTCGAAAATTGTTTTTTATTCTCTAATTTACATAGCATTGGACACGACGGGAAGAGCTTGTTTTCAGCATGGGGATTGGATTATGTGTTGGTGAGCCATCCAGAAGCAAACCTTGATGATACGAACGAATCTGTTGGCAATCTTGAAGCTGATGACATTGATCCAGACTCACCTCCATTAAGGTAAAAACGAAACTCTAATTTTTATTAATACTAGGTCACGGTGTGGATGTAAACCACACTGAAACGACCGCCTTCCATCACGCATCACGCTCGCAAAAGAGCGCGCGCACATTATTAACGCCTACATATCATCTCCAGTACATTTTAGATTGTTCATTGAAAATAGATTACAATATACTAGTCATTTTTCATGTCTCGATTATTCAATTCCGAATAAAAGACATTTAGGGAAAAAAAGAGAAACACCTGGGTAATCTAGTTAAATCAACATAAAAGGGGTTGCGGAACGAGCGTTCTGTTTTCGCAAAGCGAAGAAATCTCAAAATGTACTACTCCATTGTTAATGCAGAATTACAAAAAAAAACAACTAATAGGACCTTACAATTCACGTTGAATTTATTGCCAGTGAGAATGTTTGAAAAAGTAGAAATGTATGAAGAGGTGTTCCAAAAGCACTTGGGGATATTTGAAAAGTCATTTGTACTCGACTTTGTCATACTTTTATAAAATCTTGCTGATCAAAATTACAAAAATATCTGCTCAATACAACTTTCCACAGGGTAAAATAACAAAAAATGATATCAAAAATAAAAACTAAAACTCTAAAAACTAGCATCATAGCTCATATTAGACTTGTTGTTACAGAGAGTCTATAAAAGGCTTTTGAACTAAAAATAATTTGATGTGTCTTAAAAAAAGCATCTTCAACAAGATTCTCAACATACGTATCCTGTGAAAAAAGACCCTCTCTTAATCATGAGGTCATGTTGAATTATTAATGAAAAACTGCATCATAAAAACACAACAAGACGACTTAAAGTCGAAAATTTCGCATAATATTAGAATATCAACGACGAAGACGCGTGAAGCATTATGGATTTTGAATGAAGCGTTACACAAAATATACACATTGTATTGTACACACAGGTCGTAGATACCCTGTTTTCTTATGAAAAATCTCAATCCAATAAAAACAAAAAGATAAAATTAAAAAATGCGACTAAAAAATTCCTTTTTATAAGCGTTAAAAATATCTTTTATATTCAGAATAAATCAGAGAACTGCCATATACTGGGAGTTTCTAAACATCGACCAGAAATGGCGACCACGACCAGCGACCACGACCGGCGACCAGATAAATTTGGGTTATCGAGTTTATCTGCTCTCTCCATCGTAGAGAACATCCAAATCGAGTCCTGATGTGGCTTTCAAATGAACCACTGAGCACATGGCTGAGAAATACTCTAGCTTAGAATACTAAAAGTGACCTTTGACGCTACCAGTCATTTTCTAGACAAAGTGACACTTTTTGACAAAAATATTGACAGGGCAATTAAGTGTGATGCCTGTAAACTTTATTACACCAAATATTTTAATTATGCTGAATGAGATGCCTTTAGTATGAATAGATAGAAATTGTCAGTAGGCAAAAGCTGGGAAGGGCAGTTTTAGAGATATCAATCTCATCAATTATTCTATTGTCCTTAGATAGTCAAAATGACTTATTTTGACAAAATAATGATCTGATGATCAAATATAAAGCTTCTTAAATGAATTTCAGCAAAAAATTTGAAATTAATTAATTTGATGCCGAAAATACAAGAGGATAGAAATTGACACCCCATTCAAGCTCCAAGAGCGTTAAAATGGCTGTTCTACACGTTTTGCACGTGGCTTTATAATTACTGTAGGTGAGACAGGGGTGAGCTTTACTCTTCAATTCGATAAATAATTGATCATAGGAGAAAGACTCTAAGGTGGAGAAAGAGGAAAAACTCGATAACCCAAATTTATCTGGTCGCCGGTCGTGGTCGCTGGTCGTGGTCGCCATTTCTGGTCGATGTTTAGAAACTCCCCAATATACTTGAGAAAAATAATTTTAAATTTTTTTGAAAATGAAGAAGAAAAAATGAACTTTTCATTCTTTGATGCCAAAAACTTCATTTTGTGCTTTGATAACAAGTCACTTGTGATAAGACTCCTTTCACTTGCGCAAAGTTTATATCAACTTCTTTCTATAAGCAGTAGAATTTTTCTCAAATTGAGAAAATAGCTACATTAGTCAGAAAAATCTGTTGTATACTATCTTTCTGAAATGAATGATGGAGCATTACCATCAAAATCATTGGGCTTTTCCAGAACAAATTTGAATATTGCAGAATATTGTGGGGGGGGAGTGGGTTATCACATTTTTGGAAATTTACCCTGTGATTTAACCAATAGACAGCAGGTTTAACCCCCCGGACAGCAGGTCTAACCTTCAGACAAGCCAAGCATCAGTTGACCCCATGGACAATCATAGGCCACTAAAGGCAAAAAGCAGTTGAGTAGTTGAGCTCCAGCTTCTGAACTAGAAAATGGCAGGGTAAAAACTAGCCAACTTCAAAGAAATAATACTCTTTGAGAATTTCCAAAATCTCAATGCAATAATCCATATAAAAATGTATTAAGAAAAGCTCGTAACTTAAGGGTCAAGATTTATTTACCACCTGTCACTCAAATTTTCTCACCAGATACAAATTGACTAAACCTCACTAAAAGTGATGCAATTATTTTCAATCTTCAATTATTTTCTGATGCTATAATAGACCTTTAAAACTAATTATTTCTAGGTTGACCATAAATCTTTCAAAATCATAAAATAAATGTTTACACACCAGTGAAAGTAGTAAGTGCTAAAAACAGTAAAAGAATCAATATTATACGTAATCGATTAATGGCCCTTCTAGCAAATCACAACAATGACTCCTTTATAATTCTGCTCTAACTCCATTAAAACGAACCCTCCCCAATATCTTGCCAGTTATCCTGTAAAATGGATATAGGGGAAAGATTCCAGAGTGCGGAAATAGGAATCTCATACAAAACAACGATACCACTGGAGTTTTTAATGATTCAAAATGAAAATCCTGATTAGCAAAAGGGGTATCAAGATCGCTGAAGTTTGTTTGAAGCTCAATTAGTTTGATTTATTACCGTCAACTGCTCTAACTAACTGGGACTATCTGACAAAACATGGGACGGCAATTCGGCCACCATTTCACCGAACCTCCAAAGTCATTTGATTTGAGTTAAGGAACAGTGTATTTAAAAATACACGATTTCTCTTTCGATTTTACAGTAAGTGAAAATACAGACCAGATTTGCAAAAGTCCCATGTTTCGACCAATCTTCCCAAGTTAGAGCAGGTAACGGTGCCTTGTTGCCCATTCTTTTTACACTCTGAAGGCTTATTAGCAGACACCTACGCTAAACCTTATAGAGCAGGCCAATATCTATCATCTCATCGGCCAGGCGATATCAATAGAACTGTTCGATTATCAAACCAAATCCAACAGTCATCGAACCAAGAAATTCCGGTAAAGTTCAATTAGTTTGATTGATGTTCGATGTGTTTGATTGAGCTGTTGCGCTAGCAATAACTGGAACCATTTGAGCTACAAAAACACTGATCGAACTTAATTGAACTGCGATATAATCAAACATCAACCTGAAGATTTTCCAGTAAAGTTCAATTACTGTTCGATCAAGTTCGATAATCGAACACCTACCGTGAGAGTGGGTAACTTGTAGTCCAGCAGAAAAACAATGATACACCCATGCATAATTATTACAATATGCATGAAACAGTAATTATGCATTGCTGTATCATTGTTTTATGGCTGGACTACATAATTATTCAACAGGGTTGCCTCTTTGAAAAAAGGTCTATTGGTTAACATTTAACACACAATGACTATCTGGCGAAAAAAAATAAAAAAATATCATACCTGTGTGTTTGTAGTTTTTTGAAGAAGACAGAAGAGGGTTTTATGTGTTGTTGTTATGTCGATTATGTTGTGTAAAATTAACTCTTTTTGTACTATTTACTGAGCATTATCAATTTATTGGTGCATTCACTAACTACACAAACATAAAATAATTAGTAGTAAACGAATAATAAACCTCTTTAAAACCCCTTTAAATACCAGAAAACATGATAGTTGATAAGAACAGCAGCAGCAAGTTTCAAAAAGGAAAGCATGTGCAATCACTTTTTGAAAAAAGTTCTCATGATGAAGATTAATGTTTACAAAGGCTTGGTTACACGTCTTGCACTAGAGTATTTTAATTATCAACAAAAGCGCTGTTTTTTTATCTTTGTGAGTAAGGTCAGTAAGTCCACCTTTAGAATATTGGCCGTAGTACGCCCGCAGCCAAACGCCCACGCCATAATTTGCGCCCAAAAAATTTTCTCGCCACACAGAAAGACTATCGTAATACTTTCGCTATGCGAAATTAATAATACACTGATGTGTTATTGAAAGTGTAGTCTTTCTTTTCATTGTTTTGCTGTTGTAGTTTTTGAATATTCAAGGTGAAATCGTGATCAAGAAAATAGAGCTTTTGATAAAAATAAGTTCCCTTAAGGTAACAGTAAAAAGTGGATTCCATTTTCACAAAAATATCAATAGTTTATAATTTTCTAGTTTTCATCCGGGGGGGGGGGGCACTCAAGGTAAATGACCTAACAGACGTTCGGCCCTTAAGGGTAGGTTTTTCATAGTTCAGCTAGTGCACTGTAAGGGTAGGAAATTGTGATAAAAGGCCAATTTTTTGGTAAAATTGGCACAAAATTGGTCAATTTTGGAGGAAAGATTCCACATTTTCTTGAAAAGTAGCAAAAATTTTTGCCCTTACGCGCGAAAAAGTGCCCTGTAAGGGTATGATTTTTCATGGAAATTCACTGCACTGTAAGGGTCCGATTTTAGAAGCCAAATTTTGGGCCAGACGTATGGTCGTGCCCCCTCCCCCCGGGGTTTTCATACATTCATCCGATTCATGCATTCATCCGATTCATGCAGTCGAAAAAACAAATCTTGCAATGACTTTTACCCATCTCTTGTATATAAACCTCTTGAAACATTATTAGATTGTAGTAAGGCAGCAATCATTGCATTCAATTATTGCATATTGCATTCACAATTAATTTACCCCTTTCTTGTGTTGCATATAAATACGTACATTATTGTATATCGAAATTGTATATATTGGATGGGAATCGTGTAATGTTTGCTTGATCTCAAACCACAACAAAGTCCTTCTAATTTCATGTAGAATGATTAAAAACTCCTGAAAATATTGTGTCTGTTCTTCACATCGTACCTCCTCTCCTCAACGAAAATATTACTGACCACAATCATCCAATATTCGATGTTTTTTGTTAAAGCGTTACTCAAATTGTTAAACAACGACAACGTGACAACAAAATCATTGTTTGGTAACAATGCCCGCTGAATGTAAAATTTAACGATGACATTTCCAATAAAATTATAAAGTCTAAACGTTAAAATATTTTGAAATCCAAATGTTGTTTTAAATCTGACTTGACTGCTGTTTGGGTTGGTTTGATCAAGCCATAAAAATAGTTTTCGTTGAAATCAATTGATGTAATAGGAACGGTTACTCCAATCAAATTATCACAAGAATGTACCATGAAGTTTGAATGCCACAAGGTAAACAACCATCAGACCATTCTGACCATTTATCGAAAATTTCAACAGTTGACTGCCACATCAGCAAGTGACAGATCTCACCTCTCCCAGAGGAAGTGGTAAAAAAACCTAGAATAATACTCGAGTAAAATTTCCATTAAGTGTGAACAGCAGCAACGTCATTTTACAAGCAAAGGATGCATCCAGTAGCTTAAAAAATCAGCGAAATCTCTGCCTTGACAAAAATCGCCATCTTTGTTTATGTTTCGCAAGTGTGCAAAAGTGAAAGTGGCAGCAACGACACAAAAACAGACATCTCGCACTTGATTGGATATTCAAACTCGATATAATTTTAGATACACTTTTACTTTTTTTAAAAATATGTATGATTTTTAGAAAAAATGACAAAAACAGAACCAAAGTTTTACTAAAATTAATTTTCAATAAAGTTTACGAGGTAAATGCTTCTTTTCGGTGGCTAAACAGGTGCCATTCTTCAATACAGAGCAAAGTCGACATTTATCGTCGGAGGTAGCAGTTTTGGAAACACTTTTTCGAACATATACAAATTTACGCCCCGCGTACGCAGATCTTGCCAAAGGATGCTACACTCCCTATTCGGGCGCTTCGCGCCCTCAAAACGGTCGTTCCGCAAAAAACCGAAAGTAAATGGTAGACAAAGTATTGAGCCAAGGCAAAACGAGATTAGCGTACCACTATGAAAGAAGCCGCCTCCGGCGGTCGATTATAATGAGCTGTTCCATTTAAAATCCATACAGGGGGTGGACGGACCTTTCTAAGTCAAAAAAATCTTTTTAAGATGACACCCCCTGGAAAATAGCAAAATTTGCAATAGAACCCTTGGAAAAATTATTTTTATACCTTTAAGTGAGGATGGACGAAGTGAAATCAGTTTTTGACCCCTGAGAGTTTGACAATAACATTTTACCCCCTGGAAAATTAAAAAAAAAACTTTCCTTAAACGCCCTGGAAATCCTTCTTCGTAGTACCACCTGGAAATCTTCGTCCAACCCCTTGTATGGAAATAAGGTGAAATGATCCCATGGTGGAGTCAAACATCACTATGAACACAGTTTTTTAATAAGAATAAAGGGTATCGATAATCTAAATATTAAGAACTAGTTATGAACATTTTAGGCCTTTCTAGATTCTAAAACTCTCTAAAATAAGAAAAGGTTAAAAATATTTTAGACCATTCAAAACTCGAAATTTTAGAATAGCAAAATCTTCAAAAATTTAGATGCTCTTATAAAAAACGTAAGATTTTTTCGAGACTTGTTTATAAAGTTTTGTTTTATTTAGGGACAATGTTGACTATAAGGTAGCAAAAAAAGCTATGCAGTTGAGTCTATTAGCTCGAACGTCTCCTTAATTCGAGCAAGCTTTCTCGTCTCTTCAGTTAACAATGCCTTATAAACCTTACTCCATGACTCCAATTTTCTTAACTCGAACAAATTTGTGTTCCCTCAGCGTGTCGAGCTATGGAGAGTCTATATTTAGAATTATTATAATTTTAGGGCAATTTGTTGATTTCTGGTTGATTTTTGGAAGACGAATTTCCTTAACTTGAACAAATTTGTGTTCCCTGAGCGTGTCGAGTTATGGAGACTCTATATTTAAGATTATTATAATTTTAGGGCAATTTGTTGATTTTTGGTTGATTTTTGGAAGACGAAGTGAGGCTCTGGTGTCCTTGCAAGCCAGATGACTTTTTGCATTTTATTCTTCTTCGATTTATAGAGGTTGGAATTATGGAGACTCGAGAAAAATAGAAAATAAATTCATTGGAGTCTCAATAACTTGAATACTCAGGGGGAATTGAAGTCTGCTCCTGTTATTATGGAATTTTTGATTTATTCATGATATGCACCACTGTAATGTCTTCTGACATTACATCACGGAACCAATCGCTCATTGGTTGTAAGTGACGTAAAATCAGTCAATACGTCACTTTGAACCAATCAGCTATTGGGTGGAATGGAAGACATTGCAATGGTGCATATCATGAATAGAGACTGATTTATAAGGCATTGCTGATCGAAGGGACAAGAAAACTCGCTCGAATTAAGGAGACATTCGAGTAATAGAAGTTCGAGTTCTGGCGGGTTTTCTTTATATTTGTAATCTCATTTTTGCATTCAGATGGATGAAATTTGACGCAGAAACGAGGCTGGTAAATGAACGCAACAATGAGATTGAATTATACGGTTATGGATGGTCTCCTATCAAACACAAAGAGGTACTAATTACCCCGAATTGTCCAAAATAACCAAAATTCGCCCCTGTTTGATTAATATTTTGAAAATCAGGTAATTTGGGACCCTGTCAGATATCCTCAGAGCCTAAAAAGGGACTCTGACCAGCGGCACGTCCCCGTAACCAATTTTGGCTAAGTGCCTCCCCCGGGTAATTAGGAAATTATTTCATTTTGATTTAATAGAAGGGCTTTGTTTTTTTAAAGTTCCTCATTGATGTAATTGTACCTTACTCGAGTTAAGTTTCAAACATCCACAAATGATCTTTCGAAGTTCAGAAATGCTAACTTATTCTATTTGATCTGGTCAGCCAGGGTTCAGTACGCAATCTCCTGACTAAATATAGTCTATTTTCTTTACCATTTATTTTTATTTTTCTTTATCATCAATACTATCTTGTCTCCATAATAATTAGTTCTTTTTACAAGAAGTAAGTATGTAATAATAGATAATACTGAAATACAAGCCATCCAGTGAAAATTAAAAAATTAATCCGAAAAATGAAAATGTTAGAAGTTAAACAGGCTTTCTTATTTTGTCAAATGCCTAATTATTTTATTTTGTGGACGAAGTTATTACGCAAATTTAATTCTCGCAGATTATTTATATGCTCATTTAATTTTTGGACCTACCTCGGAGGTCCTATAAATTAACCTTTGTCCGTCCGTTCGTCCGTCCGTCCGTCCATCCGTCTGTTACCAGCTTTTCTCAGGATTGGCTCATTAGTTTTTTCAGATTTTTGGCACAATGATGCAAAATGGCTATGCCCAAAATGTGATGAAGCCCGATTTTCGAAAAAGAAATTTGCCGGAAAAACTGTTTTTTTGGCATTTTCTCGAAATTTTATCATTAGTTTTTTCTGATTTTTTGCTCAAAGATGCGTATTAACAATTCCCAAAACATGGTCGAGTCCGATCTTTGAGAAAATTTTTTTTTCCGGCCGAAAATGCCGGAAATGGCCGTTTTTCTGGATTTTCATTGGACTTTTTCCTTAATTGGTTGTTTTTTTCATTCAAAAACATTATTAATAGCAATGCCCACCATCAAACATGTTTAAATTTTCAATAAAATTGACTTTTGAAGCCGGAACTATTAAAAAATCGCCGGAACAACCTATTTTTGCCGGAAAGACAGTATTTCTTGAATTTCTCGAGCTGTACGTTATATTTTTTTATGAAATTTTGCACACTGATGCAAAATGACAATACCTAAAATGTGACGGAGCCCGATTTTCGAAAAACATATTTTTTCCGGCCGAAAATGCCGGAAATTTTCTCGAATTTTCATCCATAGTTTTTTCTGATTTGCAGAAAGATGCGTATTCGCAATGCTCAAAACATGGCCGAGTTCGATTTTTTTAGAAAATTTTTTTTCCGGCCGAAAATGCTGGAAATATACCAGAAATCACCGTTTTGCAGATTTTCATTGGACTTTTACTTAATAATTCTTTGTTTTTTTCATACAAAAACATTATTGATAACAATGCCCACCATCAAACATGTTTAAATTTTCAATAAAATTGACTTTTGAAGCCGGAACTTTCCATTTCTTTTTTCTCTGCTCCCCTTCCCTCTTTCTCTGCTCCCCTTCCCTCTCCCCCATCAACAATCAATGATGAAATTTAATGCGTTATGCATTTTTGCGAAACGCTGTGTTTTCTGACTGATTATTTTCATTTTTCTCTTTATTGCTATCTAACTGTCATCATCAGGTAGGTCCATTCAGCATGTAGCTTTTTTCATCTATTGTTTATCTTTCAATTTCAGAAAACACCGAAAATCGAATTGGACTTAGATGAGAATGAAGGAAAAGTTGATAAGAAGGAAGCAGGTATGTTTGATTCGTTTTAGGTTCACTGTAGCGACCGTATCATGACGATAGGCCACCAAGCTACGGTACGCAACGTTGTGGGTTTGACCCCCGCATAGTGTCCTCCCTTTGAAAAGGGCAGGGGAGTTGTTTTTTTTCAGAAAATGGAAAAGGGTGGGCAAAATCGTTTTCAAAATTCTAGGGGGCAATCAAAAGGAGGGGGAGAAAAAATAGCTCCAAAAAGTCATGAGTGTGGAGAACAAATCTGAGGAAAACAATTTTCTATTCTCTGGTGTCAACTTTTTTCTTTGTATACAGGGACGAGATAACATGAATAGAAGCAGTATTATGTTATGAGCAAAAAATCAAAAAAAAAATTCAAGGGGGGGAATTATTTTAAAAACCTTAGGGAGGGGAACTAAAAGGGGATTTTTTCAATTTTCAAAGGAGGGGAACCAACCTACTAGGACACTATGTCCCAAGCCGGGTCATACCAAAGATTCTCAAAATGGTACTTAATGCCTCTCTGCTTGATGCTCAGCAATTAAGAGAAGGATCAAGAGTAATTGGAGCAATCCAGGGAAAGGAGTGGCGCCCTCCCCTACCTTCGGGTAGACAGCTAGAGAAAGGGAGCCTTCGGGTCGCCCTCGACTGCGGTCGCAAACTTAGTATTTATATTTTAGAGTAAAATAATCTAAAAGATTAAATGAAAAATAAAGAGGAACACTGGCCGTTGTTATGACATGACACACAGAATAATTGAACATTGCTGATTTCAAATCTGCGCTCCTAAAAGTTTTCTTTGGGACCTTCACCAGAAACAAAATCACAACCATGCGGAGTAGAACTACTGTTATTCGTCTATTCATGATATGCACCATTGCATTGTTTTCTGACATTACATCACGGACCCAATAGCTGATTGGTTGTAAGTGACGTAAAATCAGTCAATACACCATATGCAACCAATCAGCTGTTGGGTTCGTGGAAGACATTGCAATGGTGCATATCATGAATTTTCTGTCGTTCTCAGCCGTTATTCTTGGTATTCCCTGTTTGTTTCCATTAAAAGAAGATATATGTCGACCAAACATAAACCACAAGTTAAAATGTTTGAGCTTTTCGTTCCAGAACCGGCAGAAGATTCTCCAGATGCACCAGCTGATGAGATATCAGGAGAAGAATCGAGTAAACCTAGAGGAGGGTTCGGTTTCTCTTTGAGATTACCACGTTTCAGCAGTAGTAGTTCACCGAAAGATGACGATTCACTGGATTCAACCGATGAGTCCATTACTGCAGATGATGACGTCATTGCTAGCGATGGTAAGATATATCTTATTAGTTAAATTTAGTTGGGAGAAACATTTATCCAAATATTTCATCGCTTTTTCCTCTATTCATATTATTCAATACTTTTTTGTTTTTAATTACATTGGTTCGTTAGATTATCAAAATCATTGCTGGCCTCCTTTACAAATAGGTTATTCTTTAATCGATACTTACTAAAGACTGTTATCAATTCCAATCCAATAAAATGTTGGAATAGTTTGAAAACGAGGTGCGCAATAATTTTATTGCCATATCTTTCGTTAGACGATGTTATCGTCCGTTACAGTGATAGAAAAGGCGGGAAGATACGGCGGTATGGCGTTATGGTGTATACGGAAAAAAATCGACGGGAGAGTTTCGAAGACTGGCAACTCTACCGACTGTAAACTCTTTTCGGCAAAAAAACTCGTTTGCGAATTTTTTCTTAGACAGTGATTCGTCTTACACTATAGCATAGTCTAATCTTTCGTTTGATATTAGCTGTCACTCGGGAATATGAATGAGCAGGGCCGGCGAAACTGGGGGGCCGGGGGGGGCCATGCCCCCCCCCACTTTTTTGCTAAGAAAGGTCCGTCGGCGCCAACCATGGTGGCGCCTCCTTAGACACTTACTATTTGGCCCCTCCACTTTCAAAATTGATTCGCCGGCCCTGATGAGTGTTTTAAACATCTTTACATGGAAAAAGCATTTCAATCTCGATGGCACTATAAATAAATAAGTAAACAATTTATCAGGGAACGTGGAAAGCCAATATTTTTAATCATAAAATTCCTTAAATTGGTGAGTTTTAGCGGGGCTTGTTTGATCTTACTGTGTGAAACACTTACATAGGCTCCATAAATCAATCCGCAAAAATTAAAATAATTTATTTCAAATACATTTCAGTGGTCTGCTAAATAATTAAATGGTTTCAAATCTTTTTACATAGTAAAAGTTTTTTATAAGAAAGAACTGTATAAGAACATAAAGCTTCGATGGCTACAATATTAAGAACAAAAGAACATTTTAAGGCATTACGGATCCTAAAACAGCTATTTCTAAGGAAAATGGACAAAAATAGAAAAATAATGAAAATGCAAAATAGTGAAAATAAGAACATTTTTAGAACAGGCTTATTAAAACTTAAAAAGTTAAGAACATTCAAAGGCTTGAAATTTTTTAGATGTTCTTATAAAAAAACGTGTAAAAAGAGTTTGTAAGCAACCCTACTATTATAATCAATATATGACTCAATATGAGAGAATGCAAGCACTATCCAGCTTTTAAAAAACATCAATATCGTCCATATAGCGTTAGTTGATAAACGTCAAAAAGATGTGACAAAATGTGGTTTAAACGAGTAATGGATATGTAGATATTGGTCCTGTTCCGAATACAAAATGCATTTTTGGGTTTTAACCACATGCTTAAACCACTTTTGTAGTAAACTTTTTGCTCAGAATTATTGTATGCATTTATTATCCTCGTCCCCGTGTATCCCAGGCTTTGTTTACGTGATTGATGGACGCCAGAGAATACCCTCATATTAGCAAGTATATGGATGTGCTTTTCTGTGATGGAGACGGTACTTTTCTATTTTGTCTATATCATGTTGGACTGAGGGCAACGCTAAATCAGCACTTTTACCGTCCTTTATTTTGTGGGTCAAAATTGTGGGTTATTCCAAATCACTTGAGTCACTCTATCGTCCTCGAATAGTACGTAATCCCGCCAATGCCTTAATAATCAAAGGGAGTTTCCGCCCCGTTTCCGGAATCCCAACTTTAAGATTGTAATTAAAAAGCAAAATTATGCTTTTTGCGTAAATCAATAAATCATTGTTTCCTTTTCAAGAAATCTTTTGCTAGAAGGATACAGTAATGACTTCCTGCATAAAAATTTGGTCAGGACAACTGCCTGCCCCCGCCTAACAAACTTCGAAAAGTATTACATTTTATGCGAACATCCTGAATCTTTGAAACTTTTGGATGTTCTTAACTTTGTGAGTTTTAAGCCTAAAAACCTAGAAAAAAAAATTTCTATTCTCATCATTTATTGGGCATTTTCGTTAGCATTAGCAATTTCTTAAGAAATGTTTTTGTTTTAGTTTCTAAGAAGCCTCAAAAGGTTCTTAACTTGTTCTCAATATTTTGGACGATAAAGCCTCGAGTGTTCCTATATACTTTGTTCTTGTAAAGAACGTGTACTTTAGGGGGTGAGATGAAACAGTTATCGAGGATATCTCGTAGGAAATTGTTACACCGTCAATAAGCTCGAAATTATGATCATTAAAACAAAATTCCTTTACACGTTTTTTTTTTTTATTAGAACCTAGTTTATAAGAACATATAGGCTGAAATTCGTCGAAAAAATAAGAACATCGTAAGAACATGCCCAGCCTCAGTTTGGAAGAAAATGACAAGAAACTACAATTTTTTTCCTCTTTTCAAGCAGTTTTAACCGAACTTAAGGATGGATTTTCTAAAATCGAGAGTTAAATACTGTCCAAATTTTACCAATTTTAAGTCGCGTTTAAGTGCTCTTTATTTTGCATGATATTGTCGATTTAGAGTAGTATGAAAAATTAAGAACGCATTTAAGAACATTTTAGGCTGGAAATTGCCAAAAAAATAAGCACATCCAGGTTCAGCCAAAATTTAGGTGTTCTAATAAATAAATAAACGTGTAATAGTAATAACAACAATAATGTTCTATTGCAATCTCTAAAATTTACATTTGACTCTTCAGCTGGAAATATTGAAAAACTGTCCTTATTTTATTGGGTACTATGAGCCTTAGCCTGTTAGACGAAAACAGCTTTTTTATCGCGATTTAATTTCGAGCTTATTGGCGGTGTAACAATTTTCTACGAGATATCCTCGATAATTATTTCATCTTTCACCCCCAAAAGTACACGTTCTTTATAAGGGCAAAGTATATAGGAACACGAGGCTTTATCGTCCAAAATATTGAGAACAAGTTAAGAACCTTTTGAGGCTTCTTAGAAACTAAAACAAACATTAACCCTTTCCGGACGCACGGGCCACCGGGTGGCCCATGAATCGTGTTCATATATGACGCACGGGCCACCGGGTGGTCCATGAATCGTGTTCATATATGACGCACGGGCCACCGGGTGGTCCATGAATCGTGTTCATATATGACGCACGGGCCACCGGGTGGTCCATAGCTTTGTAAAAGATTTTAACCGTTTTCGCGCCAAAATACAATAACATGGTTTTGAATAATGATTTTGAGATAAATTTCCCGTAACCTGCAAAAAAACCGCTTTTCGATATCTTGTTTACAACTAGAATTATAAATGTTCAATGTTTGTTGTAAATTTACTCAGGCTAAATCTGTAAGGGAAAAATTGCTCAAAAATTTGGACAAAAAATCACTTTACTTAGATTCTAGGAAAGCTTATGATGACATGAAATTTTTTTTACCCGTTCAGTAAATTCAATTCTCTAAATCATATTCAAAGTTCAAGGCGTAAAGCAAATGCCTTTTACTCTATTTCTTTATTCAAAGTCAAAAATTTTGCTGTTCCGAAAAAAAATCTGCCGATTTTTCGGTCACGTGACCAGGTGTCAGCCATATTTCAAATTTTTTTTTTGGTATTTCAAAGCCTTATTACATGTGAAAAAATTGAGGTATTACTTATCGTGATATCTTTTATCAATCACTTTCTATTGCAATTTTAGTGAAGTAAGTCAAAAATCAAATTTTTGTTCGCGTCATATAGCCGTGAAATCATACGTCCGGATACGAGGGTTAAATTAAAAATTACAAACTAAAATTAACAGCTCTGTATTGCTTTCTTCATGTCATAAAGTCTGACACTTTTTCACCGACTCATTAGGTATAGAGGAAAGTCAACACGCAAAACCGAAGAAACAGAAAAGATACAGCGTCAAAGTAACGACGAAAGATAAATTGGGGTCTGGCACCGACTCACGTGTTTACATTGTTATTCATGGAAACAAAGGAGAGACGAGTAAGTCAAGTGTAGTTTTTACCTTTGCAGAGGAAACATCATCGAGCAAAATCCATGATATGCACCACTGCAATGACTTCACGAAATTATGCAACTTTTCTGTTTTTGTTCCACCCAATACGGGTGGCATTTCTATTGTTTAAGTGACGTATTGGTTCGAAAATTTTAAAAGTTCTCAGAAGACTTTCCAGTGGTGCATATCATGAATTGTAGTTTGTACAATTGTGGTTAAACTGGTGTCCGATGAACCTTTTTCATCGGCAAGACCCCCTTTCCCCACAAATCAATGCTGCAGTTGCATTTTTGCACGTTCAAAAGACTCACCATCAACATTGATATTGGGGGAGGGGGTGGACGAACAGTTCTATCCAGGATTGTACTGTATAAGGGGAAACATCGTCGAGCAATATTTTCGAAAATCTTTAAGAAATTTGTAAAAACTGTATATACCTTAACGGCCGATTTTTTACTTTTGTTTGCTCAAATTATGACGAACTATACTGTACCCCTAACCCCCCCTTGGGAGCGTGGACACGAAAAATTGTGGTCGATTGAGATGCCCAAATTGTGAGTTAGAAGTCTTGCGAAACTTTAAAGTTTTCTTGAAAAATATGTCAATGGTTAAAGCTCCAAAAAATATCTCTAAATAATGCCTATTCTTCATATTATTATGCTTAAGTCATTTTTTAACGGAAACACCCGAAAAAAGTCAGGATTCGTCCACTGACTCTTATTAAAAAAAGATACACGATGGATAATATCCGGTTTTTGTTTCGGGTGATTCCGTTAGCAGATATCCACGGCTAATCAATAACGTTGTTTCAACGTTTATCTAACGTTCACAGCGTCCTTTTAACGTTAGATGAACGTTGAAACAACGTTGTGTGCCAGCTGGGAAGACTGATCAATAATAAGCAAAAATAATTTTGTCCTGAGTTTGCGTTTTCATAATATTGTTATAAATCTAAATTGTTTTTGTGTTAACCACAGAAAAACTCCGGCTAAAGAAATCGCGCACATTCAAGAAACCGTTCCAGCGAAACCAAGAAGATGTCTTTGAAGTTAACCCAAACGATGTGGGAATTATAGATCTGTGCAGGTATGAATTCATTGGTTCATAAAGCAATGTTTTTTACCTTGCGAAACAGATTTGGGTATTATATTTTGACTGTAAACATCTTTTTTTTTACTCGGGGCAAACGACATTAAATTTGTGACGTATTAAACGTTTTTTTTAAGAATTTTTGAAGCCTTAGGATGTTCTTAAATTTTTGAGATTTAAGCCTAAAAATGTTCCTAACATTTTCTTAATTTCACCATTTTGTCAGTACTTTTGTCCATTTTCTTAAGAAATTGGGAAATTGGCCATTGTAGAGTCTGTAAAAACTTAAAATGTCCTTAAACTTGATTTTAACATTTTGGCCATCGAAGCCTTATGTTCTTATATAGTTTGTTCTCGTTATTCTCCTCTTGGAAAATCAAACTCAGTCTTTTCCTGCTTTAAGGGTTGTGAAGTAATGACCTGATGATAGGATATATGCGATTTTAAAGCCATTCAAGTTGCAAACCTGAAGATAGACACTAGAAGAAGAGAAGAAGTAAGAAAAAATTGGCTTCATCCACTCAGAAACTTACTCACACAATTATTCTTCTGTTTTTGCTTTTTAGAGTCAGTCATGACGGCAAAGGTTTCTTTTCGGCCTGGGAACTAGATCACGTGACTATCATCGATCACCATGACAACCATTCTGTTTACCATGGCAACGCAGATACTGAAGTGTCCAAACATTTCGAACTCCACGTGCCAATGTTTTTACAGCCAAAAGAAAATCAAAATCTAGATGGTATGTGTTTACGTTTATCATTGAAATCTTTTACATATTATTTGCTTTCCGATTTTAAAGGCATTTCGTTGATTTTCTGTTGTTTGTTGAATTAGTTAGTACAATTTAAATGAAGAAATTTTTGTTTTTGCTGCTAATCTTAATTAAAAGACCAAACCTCAAAATTTAGGCAATAATTTTGTTGGGAATTGAGAAATTATAGATTTAAATCTAAAAAAAGTTTTGTTGATAAATTGTTGTCAGCCAAGTCTCTCTAATTCGAAATTCAAAGAAGGCTAAATATTATTTTTTTAAATAAAGACTGTGTTCAGTAAACTTTCCAGGCTGATGAGAGTAATTTTGATTTTGAGTTATTGATATATTCGAATGATAAGAGTTTCGAATTAGAGAGAGTTGAATGGTTTGTAGTTGAAAATATAAAGATAATTACAATACAATGGCCCGAAGACAATGGACTATTTCTCATTCTTTCCCAATGCATTGTGTCGTCTCTTTCGGTTATGATTGGTCCGACCCGCCAGGTGAGTTTGTTGTCCCGGGGGGTGGTTAAGGGTGGGGACTTAAGGTTAGTGACCTGGTTTTCAGGCATCCCAAAGTACATTGTAAAGGTTGTAAAAAGCGAGAAAAACGAAGTTTTTTGGTTGTGTGATCAAAATTTTTTTTTAGTTGTAGTTTGAGTAGAGTAATTAGATGCACGCCCTTGGCAATTATGGTGGCAGCAGGGTGGTCTTTGCTACTTAAAGAGATTATCAGATGATTTTTGATATTTGGCTTAGAGATACCTTTTAGGTCATAAGAAACACATCCAAAGTTTTTGACCCAATTATTTTCCAAAGCTGAGATATTCGACTTCGAATTTTCAAATTTTTACTTGAATACAATAGAAATTCAACGTAAAGACTGTGTAAAGACTCATTTTTAGAGATTTCGAGGTCAAATATCGCAACTTTGGAAAAATATTGTGTCGAAAGATTTAGAGGTGTCTCTTTTGGCCATAAAAGGTATCTCTATGCCAAATATCAAAAATCATCTGATAATCCCTTTAAGACTTGTGCCGCATTTAGGATAAATCTAGCCCTTTCTTTGTTTGCATGCGTTTCATTTTCCGAAACCGGCTGATAGATTTTGTTTTTCAATCCGGCGTTAGTGTGAAAAGCACACGAGTGACGCGTTTCGGGTGGGAAAGTAAATTGCTTCATTTCTTATCGAAGAGTCGCTTCAAGGCTTTGAACGCAAAATTTATAGATTATCATAAGATATTTTCCGTTTTAATTGTTTCATTTCTCGTACGACATTTTATGTTCTCGTTTTTTTTTACAGGCAAACAACCGATCGTTTCAGAGAGCGACGAAGAAATCATTCATCCACAAACAGATTTCATCGTTGAAAACACACCACCATCAGATTCATTGGTTGAAAATGAACACCCAGGTCCAACTGATGGTCAAATCATTTCCTCTTTAAGTGGAGATAAATTCAACCATGACTTTTCGTACGGTATGTCAGATGTAAACTGAAATCAGATCCTCATTGTTTTCAGCTGGTTACGCTAAACCTTATACTTTCATAGTTCGTATCCACCCCCTTATAAATAATTTCTTAGAAAGGGGGGTTAGTGCGTTAGCATAGCTCTTTGAACTCATCTGTCCAAATATCAAGTTTTGCAGTCTTGGACTGGGTTAAAATCTTAAAATTTTTTATTTTAACCAATTTTTAGAAGGGATACTACAAATGGACTCAAAAGCACCTCTTTTCAAGAGTGAATATGTTATGATTTCAGTTAATATGGGTGGTGCTTTTTACATTACTAAAGTTCTGGCACTCTTTTGTCTGCAGGGAGTTATTAATTGCGCCCTTTTAAGTCAAGTTTATAAAGACCTTTTGCTATCCTAACTGAGCCCACTTCGAGCCAAAAAAGAATACAAGTTTTGGAAGATTTTTGTATTGTAATCTTCTTCAGTAAAAAAGATCCCAGTGGATCCTCAGAAACCCTTGAAATGTGTAAATCGTGTTGTAGTCCTTGATAAGTTATCGGACAGTTGCGAGTACAATATGAGAATTATTTTACGAGTTCCGAGAAATTTTATGGAAAATCCAGAACGAGTGAAATATTTCCATATTGTACGAGCAAATGTCTGATAACTGGTTTATCGGTGACCCGAAAAGCGCAGAGCACTTTTTTACCAAAGTGACATTAGATTGCTTCTACCGGTACAATGCAACAACATCTTTTCGTCGATTTATATTTTGTACATGTAAAATATAAAATATATTGTACTCTTTTTAACCAAGCAGATTGCAGATATTTTCTTTATTTTTTGCTGATTTTTTCAGGTATCGTTACATACAAGATTATAATCACAACCGAATACAATGAGAATGACCTGAAACCAAATCTTGTTCCACCCAATGATGAAACAAACGTTTATATCGTCTTGATCGGATCGCGTCAAACTTCAGGTAAGTTCAGTTTTGTTTTCGAGATCTGCGCCAATATATTTTTCTTGTGATTTTGATACACATGGTTGAGTTATTACTTTATATTCACATTTATACAAAATTTAAGCAAAACTAGAAACAATTTACAGCTTACCCAGTAGACACTAAACGCCAGAGAAATAGATAAATTTTTTCAATACTTCCTTAACTGTTTATTTAGCCTGATTCGTAATTTTTGTTTGAAAAAAACTAACTCCTAACTCCAGGGAACAAATTTTAGCCAAATTTACCAACCAAAGACCGATGTATGATTTTAAGGCAACTTTACATTCTAGCCTGTCAAATACCAACCACATTTTTCCTTCCGGTTAAACATCAACCAATTTTTTATTCCGGTCTGTAAAATAGCTAGCAGCTTTACACTTTGGTTTGTAAAAACAAATCACTTTTTCATTTTGATGGTCAATCTTTAGGCACCAGTTGATTTCAATATTGGGAATGCGTATTGTATTTTAAAATTCCCGCCTTTAAGCTTTTGAAGGGTATGGTTTAACAAACCGGAGAGATTTCTGGTTGTCTTCACTAGAAAAATGAAGGAGAGTCGTATCGGTCTTGTCAAATTGGTGTTGTGCTATAGATTTAAACAGGTTACCCCAGATTTGAGGAAACTCTCGGACGGGAATTTTATACACGATACGCATCCCTACACGTTTTTTTATAAGAACATCCAAAATATTTTGAAGCCTAAAAATGTTCTTAACATGTTCTTATTTTGACCATTTTGTGAATATTTTTGACCCTTTCTCTAAGAAATAGGGTGATTTTGAGTCCACAAACCTTATTTTCTTGCATAATTTGTTCTCATACAAAAACTTGTATACCGAAACATATCAGAGGGGTTGCATGCAGCAATAAAAGCAATATAAAATTAATTGCATTCAATTTCAGGCAATTTAATTCAAACATGAACATACTGCCGTCGCTTTAAATATAGGTACACGTTTTTTTTTTATAAGAACGTCAAAAATTTTCGAAGCCTTCGGATGTTCTTAGTTTTTTGGATTTGAAGCCTAAAAATGTTCTTAAAATGTTCTTATTTTCAGCATTTTTTGAGCACTTTGATGTAATTTCTTAAGAAAATGCATAGTTTTTAAGTCTCCAAAGCCTTAGAATGATCTTAGAATGTTCTTAAATTTTTGGGCCTCGAAGCCTTATGTTCTTATATAGTTTGTTCTTATAAAAAAAAACGTGTACCAGATTTTCCAACAATTATTTTTAATTGGAAGTTCCTAGTAGCCAGTCAAAACAAATAGTAGCTAAATTAAATCGTAGGTTTCTTTTAAAAAAATAGAGAAACGGAGCTGATATTTCTGCCACTCAAATTATATGCGCAAATTTTTTTCCTTACACGTTTTTTTTTATAAGAACGAACTATATAAGAACATAAGGCTTCGAGGCCCAAAAATTTAAGAACATTCTAAGAACATTCTAAGGGCTTTGGAGACTTAAAAACATGCATTTTCTTAAGAAATTACATCAAAATGCTCAAAAAAATGCTAAAAATAAGAACCTTTTAAGAACATTTTTAGGCTTCAAATCCAAAAAACTAAGAACATCCGAAGGCTTCGAAAATTTTTGACGCTCTTATAAAAAAAAACGTGTATTTTCTCTCTCACTGTTGCAATAACAAATAATCTGGAAATCATTTCTTCACACAGACCGATATAATTCTAACGTTACCAACGGCAACCTATTATTATAATACATTGATATCATCTAATGTCCTATAATTAAGTTTCGTGCATTTTTTAGCATGGTGGTAATTAGCTCTGATAATGCGTGCACGATTACATTTAATTTGCGCTGTCTGCATCATGTAGATTTATGAACTTCCTCTAATATAATACACCCCGCGTGGTTTCGTCATGTAGCCCGAAGTTTGATGGCAACATCCGCGGCCTTTATCGAAAAGTGAAGATAGGATTTCCCACCAAAGAAATCACTTGACAACAAGCAATTTCACTGGTTTGAGAGATGCGAAATAGCGTTTGCCGCCTACTATTTTTTACCTCGCGCTCCGAAAACAATTAAAATGCTGGGTCCTATCCATCGGCACGAAATTTAAAAAATTCAAATTTTGTTTCACTTTTTTTTGCTAGAGAAAGCTTAAAGTTGCCTATCTAGCCCTTATGGCTTTACAGATCTGTGTTTGATGGTTACTTACTATGCTTCCATCAAAACAGGCCCGGTGGAAGCGGGGAGACTGGGGAGACTTTAGTATCCCCACTTTTGAGCAAGATTTGAGATTATAGCTTTAGATCTTGCATTCCATTCCTAGCGAATTTTACCCCATTTTGAGCCTCCCCACTTTTATTATTGTTCCGCCGGGCCTGTTAAGTGAATTTCAGAGAGAAAAATTCGTCCCAGGATCTCTATAACAAACAAATGCTTTCAATTTTTAGGGCCATTTGACCTCTATTTCTTATATTTCAGCAAGAATTGTAAGAGATGGTCCACCTTTAGGGGGAGAGGTAGTGTGAAGGCCTCGATCTCGATCTTATATACCGCTGATCGACTGGGTTTGAATCTCGATCACTTCGAGGCAGATTATTAGGGAAGGGTATAATAGTGATAAAATTTCTACCTCTACTGGAGATAAAGAACTCGTATAAAGGCTTGGATAGAGCATGCTGCATTGTACCAACACGAAAAAAACTTCTCGTTTCCCCAAGCCTTAAAGATAGCTGTTTTTATGTAAAAATCATTTTTTCTCTCTCACATTCCTCTCTTAAACATGAAAATTGAGGACAATCAGGGCGTTGTTTGTTAGTTAATGCCTTCTCATCTAATTATGTACTTTAATTATGTTTCTACATAATTACCATATTGCTGCGGAAAATAGATAACCTATAATATAAGAACTAAAAGTTAAAAAGTATAGTTAAAAAGTAGCAATTTCTTCAATTTTTTCAACTCTGCGAAATCAGAACGCTCTAACGTCTTTAAATTTCCCTAAAAAAATCAACTGAAAGTTACTACAAAGTTCTAAAAAGGCATTAAAAGTTCAGTCGTGTGTCTTCAAAATGTTCTTATAAATTAAAGAACAATTTTCGAATCATTTAATAAATTAGCGATAAATTATGAACTGTCTGACTTCGTGTGTTTGTTTTGATGTTGTTGTCTGTGATGTGAAAACAGAAGGAAAATTCTTCAGCACGCCTTTTATTTCTATCTTTAGGTATCTCCCAGGATCTCTATAACAAACAAATACCTTAATTTTTAAGGGTCAATTAACCCCTATTTCTTCAATTTCAGCAAGAAAATATTTTGACCCCATCTATAGTTAATTGAAGCCGACCTTCTTAAGTATTTGATATTATTCCCCCCACGACACTACTATGATATGGGTATCTGGAAATAGGCCATTTCACATTCGAAATGAATCATGGGTAATCAGGACTAGTTGCGCTCTAGTATCCATTTCCGGTTGGCTAAACGCAAAAATCTTCGAAATTTTTCAAAAAAATGGACTAATAGTAAGTCGTCATTAGCGCGCAATGGTCCTGATTACCCATTACGCTTTGCTACTTTGCGACTGTAAAATGGCCACGACACTATTGGGTGTCTGGGAAAAAAGTATCAAGTTCGGACATATCATTGAGTAGAAAAGTTAGTTTTAATCGTATTAATCGATACCCCTTTTTGTGATCTCCTTGTTACACAAAAGTTCGTCTATAAAAATCTAAAGAAATGGAGAGAAAATTCAAAATACAACTTTGTTAAACTAAGCATACAAGTTTTTTACTTATGTTTTTTTTTTAACTATACTTTATTCCGGACAGCCTGTAGACCTCATTCGATCTGTGCACGCTGTTTTACTAGCATTGCGACACCACTCTCTTGGGAATTTGCTTAATAACGCTGAGATGGTTTCCACATTGTTGAAAAAGAAAACACTGACTTCATATTAAGCAAATTGCCGTTTACATATAGTGATTTTCGAATCCATAATTCATTCATGTTTTTGTTTGAATATTTTTCAGAGAAACTTGTACTGCTACAACGACCGTCCGACAGTCCGAATGCTTTTTCCAGTCGCAAAGTTGACATATTCTTTGTCGATCAACAGGACGTTGGTGACATCTCAAGAATCCGGTATTTTTTTTTCTCTAATTCCTTTTGCGTCTGTTTGCTTGCCAGCCATAAGTCCGTCTTCCCCAATCCTCACGAGCCATGTCCGATAAAGGACACAACTAATTAAAGCTAAAGGTTAGATTTCCGTCTAAAATCTACGAAAATCATGAATACAGTTGACAAAGTTGACAAACCATACCATTTTTGGATACTACTAATTCAGGGCCATCCAGCTGTGGGAATGATTTTATTTGAAAATGCTCCTAGGAAAATGCTGACGTCATCGGAAAACGCCCAAAACGTCGATTTTTCGCCTTAAAAATGCCATTTCTCGGCACCATGTGGTCGAAACTTAACAAATAACCCCATTTTCTTTATCTACTATTCACGCTGAAACCGTTGGTAGCCTCAGATATTTGATTTTCAGACTTCAGAAAAAACCGTTAGTAAAGAGGGGACCGGATCGATTAACTAAAAATAAAAATCGATTCACTCGAAAACTGCAGGAGATTCGAAATGCAAATTTTTTTGCCAATTCTAGACCCTATTAGGAGCATAATATCAAAAATTTGCCTTGATCTAAGGGGTGCCCTACAAAGTGACACAATTCACCTCGGCCGCTTGTCTAAATTACCAGGATAATGTGTGAATTGCGCTATGCTCTTATAGCATAAGGTGAATGTGATTATCTGACAACCTTCTTTAACTGAAACATTTAAAATCTAGTTACCTTTTGCTTGAAAACAAATGAGACTAGGTTCCAACGTTTATATTTGATTGGCGTGTATTTTGGTGCAATTGTTTCACTTTAACTGATCACCACACTTAAAGGTTAAATTAAAATTTAACTCAAATCTTGACGATAATTATCAAAGCCTTTCCGCAACCTCGGTAAAATCCTTTTACGCTATCTTTATAACGAATGCGAATCATAATTGTAGTAATTTGAATCTGCTCAGAGATTACTAACACTCTATTCCTCAGCGCGAGCCTGATTTTAACTATTGACCGACCGTGATTCTACTTTAACCGACTAATTTTTCCACAAAGGATCGGCGCCGACAAAATTTACAACGATTGGCAAATCAACAAGATTGAAGTTTCAGTGCCTGCAACAGGATCCAACTATGTTTTTAAACTAAAGAAACCTTTACAAGCTGAACGTACATCTGTCGAAGTCTCTTCCTTCGTTGATGGGCAATCGTCATCCGATTCTGAATCTGATGATGAAAATGGGGAAACTGGTTCCGTTTTCGGATTCAAATTCCCGAGTTTCACGTTACCGAGACTATCCATTCCATCAGATGACGACAAAAAGCCTGGTGACGAAAATCCAGAAACTGAGAAAGGTAAGATATCCAACTTTGTTAAACACGTACTTTCATCGTCCAATTGACGCACACAACGACCAAATAACGTTATATGGATGTTGAAACAATATTTTCATATGGTTGAACATATTCACAACTATAGACGCTTTTATTTTGATGTTTTTGCCGTCGTCGAGCAAAGTATACGGCGATTTCGGCCCCATGTCAACTTTGCTTTATACCGCACCCCCCCTCGATTTATCTCGAATAAATAAACTCGCTATTAACGACCACTATACAACGGCCCCAGCGTCGTTCCACACTATCTATGTGAAGACTAAAAATTTATAAAGAATTATCACCCCGCATCAAAGGAAATTGTGTCTGATAATTAATTTACAGTGAATTGTCACTTCGGGGTGACTAATGGGTCTAAAGTGTTAGTGTCAAAAGCCAGAGGCTAAAGTGTTAGTGTCAAAACCCAGAGGCTTGGGGTTTAAATCCCTGCTCTTTCAGTTAACAAATAGCAAAGCAGCCTTGTTGTTGTGAAAACAATTAGCCTAGATTACTAGGCTATCTACGTATAATACCAACTTAAGCAACTTAAGCAGTCGCTTCATTTTTCTTTTTTACATATTTGCTGCTTCTACATTTTACGTTTTCTACGTATTGGGCTTTTCCAGAAAAAAATCGTGCACCCCCTGTTGAGGAGGTCCATTTCCGTTCCAAGGGGGTAAGGTTTGAAATGCAGTGGAATGCAGTGGAATTCCATCAATGTTTAGAAAAAGGGGTTACGCGCGTTCCAGAACGCTTAAGTACGTTCCTCCACTCTGTTTGCGTTGCAAATAATACTGAGGTAATCCAAGGTAATCCAAGATAATCACGACGATCGGCGAAAAATTTAAGACTAGTGAGAATACGTTATTTTATTGGTTGAAACTCACTAGCATGTTACATTCTTCGGCCGTTTTCGTGATTATGCCGATTTACTAGTTAACCTCACAAATATTTAGAGTGTAGAGTCGTGAGAAGCACTAGTGAAAGGTGAAAACAACAGCTTTTTAATTGGATATTCTTTTTGCGGGAAATCTGTTAGGCAAAACTAGAGTGCCTTTTCTGGGTAAATATGTCGGGGGAAAGTGACGAAAATTATAAGAATTAAGGCGACGACA
The DNA here is from genome assembly GCF_902728285.1 of Clytia hemisphaerica. NCBI lineage: Eukaryota > Metazoa > Cnidaria > Hydrozoa > Leptothecata > Clytiidae > Clytia > Clytia hemisphaerica. The sequence goes on along the minus strand of NW_027104247.1, from coordinate 1,026,128 downwards.
TTTTTCCCAGTTGAAAAAAAAATTATTTATCTGGTTTTTTATCCCCGGGGCCGAAAATTTTACAACAGCCTCAGGATCTATAAAGTCCAAAATATCTAAAAAAAACACATTGGCCAAAGGGAATGTAAAAAGAAATTCCAAAATACCAAAATTCTAAAAATTTGAAGAAATCCCGAAAATCGAGTATATTGCAAGGTCCCAGGGGGCGGGGGTACCTTTTTTCACCTTCACGAGTCCCAGGTAAATGCCGCAAAAACACATTTCAGTCCCATTCAGGGTCACTTTTTTTCAAAAGAGAGTCCCACGAACGAAGAGTCAATTTTTCGAACCTCTCGCTGAGAGAGCGGAGCAGCCCTTTTAACAACCTCGTTCCCTGCGTATTATCAGCTTTTTTATGCTTTAACTGATAGCGCCCTTTTACTTCCGCCTTGTGGTTTCGAATGTTTTTATTCGGAAATCTAATTCGAACGTTATAGATTCGAACGAAAATATTCGATTATTAGTGTTTGCATCTTTTGACTATGACAAAATAGAGAAGCATTTTTCGATCCCAGAAGTTTTGTTTCGCAGTGAGGGGTATTGCAGATTTTTCAGAGATGTATTTGAAAGTTTCTACATTGATAATTGAAAATGCAGATGATGTACAGTATTATTTCGATAGAGAAGAAACCACCCTTCATCATTGGATTAATCAGATTGAAAGCACTGAGTCTTTTTCTATGTTTTTGTTTCGATATGCATGGAAAAGAAAAGCAGAGGAAAGGAGTTCCATGATTGAAACGTACGCGTTGGTTGTAATAATGGTTAAAAAAGACAACATTTTTGAAACAGTAAAACAATGTGAATAATTTCTTGATTATCGTCAAGCCGTAATGATTGTTGAGATGCTTAAAAAGTCGTACCTTTGTCGCAAACGAGAGAATTGGGAGAGAACTTTTATAAATATCGCTCGTCATATGGTTTTTAAATACAAGACATTACATTCAGTTACATTTCCCATGATATCAGAAATCTCGCATATTGGCAAACATTCAAGAATCTCAAACTTTTTGTATGCAGTGATGAAAAACTGTTTGGCTTCACACGGACAATACCAAAAGCTGAAAATATTTGGATCATGTCAAGTAGTTTTATAAATTTCTTAGTTCATCAGATTTGATTTTAGTGTATTTTATGGAAGAACTCCAAATTAAAAGTTCATCTGAAAATATTTTTGTTGCGTTTTCCCCCTTTCCCTTTGTCTTTGACACTTCCCTACTCCGAAAGTCATCTTTTCGACTGTTTTTGATTTGATTTTTCTCAGACAGGCCTGTCTGTTGTTGTTGAGTACTGTATGAGATTTTTAACTTGAATATGAAACTCTTTACCTTGAAATTTTGTCTTCACAATTAAACCACAGTAATGTCTATGGTTAAAACCAAGAACCAACAAACAAACTGTATCTTACTCTTATTAGGTTCTTAGTAGGGGGAGGGCTTATTGTTGGAGGGGTTGGAAATTTTAATTCTAAAAACCCAAAAATAAGCTAAAATCAGGCTTTATAGAGCAAAATAAGGAGCCTTCCTTCCCTCTGTCAGCTGAAAATATTTTTACAAATTAATAAACGATGGGGGGTCCTAATAAGGTCCGGGGGTTGGAAGATTTTTTGTTTTGGAGCAATCTCATCATTTAAAATATCAATGTTTAGAAAAAGGGGTTACGCGCGCTCCAGAACGCTTAAGTACGTTCCTCCACTCTGTTTGCATAGCAAAGACATGTGAGAGTGACAAAAACAAGCCGTAAATGTCACGAATTTAAGTTGCGAAGCGACCCAGAACCTCCTCGATTTGCAAGTTGCAAACAAAAAAATTGAATGACAAACAAACGCCGTATATTAAAGTAAGATGAAAACACTAGACACTCTCAGAGGATCTTGAATTTAAAGAGTTGTCGCAATAAACAGACTGTACCCTTATAATCATAAAGGTTGGTGAGTCCAGTCAAAACACAGATTTGATCTGTAGCGTCATGCCTCACCTTACACCTTTACTTTACAAAATGGAGAAAGTTTTACAATAAACCAAGGAAAATATCAAAACCTAGGAGGTTAAAAATTGCGCAAAATGTCTTACAATAGATTAAATTTTCACAAAAAAAAATTACACTTTGAATTTTTTGACATCATGCTAAAAATGGTAGTTGACGATCTACCCTAATTACAGTAAACCACATTTTAGATGCATGCGAAGGAAAGGTCATAAGGCGTCAATCACATATAAGTTGTGTTCGCGTCATTTCCAGCCCTAAAAAGTGAGTTGGTTGGCACTAAAATCGTCGGTAAAGTGCGCTCTGAGCCTAGGCAGTCGGTCAGCACTAGAATCATCGGAAAAATGCGCCCTGAACATAGGTTTGTTCGCGCGGCAAGAATTTTCAAGCGCACTAGCTGCATTATGATCTTTGTTACATATCACGGTTGCAAAAAACAGTCGCATAGCGCTTTTTAACGCAAACAATCTTTGAGAAATTACGGACGGAAAGCTTCTTTGAATTAACACTGGATGATCCAATCGGCGACTAACGATGAATGTATAAAATGCTTTGAAAAATATTGGTAAAAAATCCGATAGATTTCCCACTTTCCGACTGAAAAGTGTTGGATTTTTAAGATAGAAAGTGAGTCGGTCGGACGACGCGAACACAACTTATTTGTGATCTACGCCTAAGTCATAATTCACGACAAAAGTTTTCCAAGTTTTAAACGCCCGATGAAAGAAATCACCAAATTCATGACAAAATTTTTCCCCATTTTAAACGCATGCGAAGGAAAGTTCATAGTTCACGACAAAAGTTTTCCCCATTTAAAACGCATGCAAAATAAAAGTTAATAGTTACGACAAAAGTTTTCCCCATTTTAAACGTATGCAAAGGAAAAGTTCATAGTTCACGACAAAAGTGTTCCCCATTTTAAACGCATGCAAAGGAGAAGTTCATAGTTCACGACAAAAGTTTTCCCCATTTTAAACTCATACAAAATAAAAGTTAATAGTTACGACAAAAGTTTTCCCCATTTTAAACGCATGCAAAGGAAAAGTTCATAGTGCACGACAAAAGTGTTCCCCATTTTAAACGCATGCCCCATTTTAAACGCATGCAAAGGAAAAGTTCATGGTTCACGACAAAAGTTTTCCCCATTTTAAACGCATGCAAAGGAAAAGTTCATAGTGCACGACAAAAGTGTTCCCCATTTTAAACGCATGCAAAGGAAAAGTTCATGGTTCACGACAAAAGTTTTCCCCATTTTAAACTCATACAAAATAAAAGTTAATAGTTACGACAAAAGTGTTCCCCATTTTAAACGCATGCAAAGGAAAAGTTCATAGTTCACGACAAAAGTTTTCCCCATTTTAAACTCATACAAAATAAAAGTTAATAGTTACGACAAAAGTTTTCCCCATTTTAAACGCATGCAAAGGAAAAGTTCATGGTTCACGACAAAAGTTTTCCCCATTTTAAACTCATACAAAATAAAAGTTAATAGTTACGACAAAAGTGTGTTCCCCATTTTTTTAAACGCATGCAAAGGAAAAGTTCATGGTTCACGACAAAAGTTTTCCCCATTTTAAACTCATACAAAATAAAAGTTAATAGTTACGACAAAAGTGTTCCCCATTTTAAACGCATGCAAAGGAAAAGTTCATAGTGCACGACAAAAGTTTTCCCCATTTTAAACTCATACAAAATAAAAGTTAATAGTTACGACAAAAGTGTTCCCCATTTTAAACGCATGCAAAGGAAAAGTTAATAGTTACGACAAAAGTTTTCCCCATTTTAAACTCATGCAAAATAAAAGTTAATAGTTACGACAAAAGTTTTCCCCATTTTAAACGCATGCAAAGGAAAAGTTCATAGTTCACGACAAAAGTTTTCCCCATTTTAAACGCATGCAAAGGAAAAGTTAATAGTTCACGACAAAAGTTTTCCACATTTAAACGCATGTGAAGGAAAAGTTTATAGTTTGCAATAAAATTTTGGTGTATGTGCGGTCTACATCCATATTCAATGCGATTAGCTAACTTTTTTTCAGAAGTTAACGTTCTTCGTTGGTCATGTCCTGTGCTGTGAGCGTGATGTATATTCAAGTTCAAGTTTCAAGTTTATTTTCGTTTTACGAGCTTGTTAAAAATGTATTCACGAAAACCATCAAGAGAAAAGAGGGCTTGGAGAACTGAATTAAAGAAACAAATATTTTGTCCCATGTTTTTCAGGGGCCAATGGTGAATTTCTCTGTTGTTCACGAGAATTCATATTTGAGATGGTGGATATTGAAAAACTTCGACTAATTTTTTGTTAGCTAATAAATTCAAATACAACGTATGCGTTTTATAACTGAGAGTGATGATACAGCTACAGGTAAATATTCAAAATATATTTTAAGTATAAAACCCTTTTTTGCTTTTATTTGTTAGTTGTACAGTATACTGGTCTTTTGGGTGTTGCTAGCGCTAGCCTAGGTAAGTTAAGGCCAACAACCCTCAAGTTGGAAAATCAAGGGGCAATGTTGTATACAGTATATAATAGATGAATATCTATACAAAATTTTATACTTCCCTTTGTACTGTTGATTGGTGCTGCCCTGTCTATCTGTTTGTTTGGTGCTGTCTACTGTTGATGAGGTATGAAGAAATTTGACTTGAATACAAGCTTCTTTGCATTGATACTCAAAATTCTATATTCAATTATAACATAGAATATGGTCCTTGTGGAAATAGCTCGGAGGAGAAAATTCCACAAATTTCAACAGAAATTGCTTCGGTCATTGGTCAACCAGTCATCTTTACGTAACTAATGGTAACGGATGAGCATTTTTGAGCAATCTCATCATTTAAAATATAAAGCACTGAGGATCCTTCACTTGCGATCGGAGTGATCTGAGGATTTAAAAATTGATACGAAAATTGATGTCATGTAGTCATACACGAACCTTGAATTTTGAAAGTGGTTGAGCGATATACAGGAACTTAGTCGACCGCGCGCACATTATACCAAAGGAGACGCGCTGCGCGCGTAATAAAGCACTGAGGATCCTTCACTTGCGATCGGAGTGATCTGAGGATTTAAAAATTGATACGAAAATTGATGTCATGTAGTCATACACGAAGTCTGAATTTTGAAAGTGGTTGAGCGATATATAGGAACTTAGTCGACCGCGCGCACATTATACCAAAGGAGACGCGCTGCGCGCGTAATAAGCGGAATTCCAAGGGGGTAATGATTGAAAATTTGTAAAAATCCGGAATTCCAGAGGGGTATGATCCTAAAATTGCCTGGAATTCCAAGGGGGTAGGTCACAAAAGGTTGCACCTCCTCAACAGGGGGTGCACGGTTTTTTCTGGAAAAGCCCATTGAGTATTATCTCAATTTATATTTCACTTTTAGTGGAACTTCTAATACGTTCTAATTTCTTTTCTTTTTAGATGGAGAGGTTTACACAAAGGTGGCACCGGATAGTGACGTCCCTCAAAAGGTTTCTGAAGAGCTTCCCGATAACAAAGACGGTCCACCCAGCTCGGGTTTTGGATTCCGTTTACCGACAATCGTGTTACCCCGATTTAACAGAACTTCAAGCAGCGGAGATGATGATAAAGAAGGTATGAAACTTTTTTTGATTTTAATTTTTTTTTAAAGTCTAGGAATACAAAATAAATCCTACTAAGTTCCTAAGTTATTACACATTGTTCAATCTTTCGAATGTTCTTAATTTTTTTAATTACAAAGGTTGTTTTTTTTATAAGAGTGATGTTATTTGCTTACTCATCACTTTTGATTAACAAGCTTTTTCACATTGAATTGACACGGGTGTGGAGCAAGATTGGTCAGAAAAATAAAAATAAAAACATCTTATATCACCGTAATGGAACGACAGGCAGACACCGACCTGATATGAAACGGGAACACTTAAAATAAAACCTTTAAGTCTATCAAAATCAAATGTCTAGCAAGCATTCAAAAAGTGCACTATACAGTTACAGTCCTTCATAAATAGGTACCTTATCGGGGAAAAAAATGTCGGGGGAAAGTGACGAACATTTTGAGGGGGTGACGAAATTTTCCCCCTGGCGAATTTTTTCCCCGATATTTTATCACCCGACCAAAACTTTTACCTGATTTTTTTATTCACAACCAAAACTTTTAACCCCCCCCCCCAACCAAAATTCAAATCCAAATTTTTTACGCATTTATTAACCGAAATTGGTGCTTTGAAACGTCGAATTAGAAGCTCTATTTTCGAGCTAGTGAAGGAAACCATTTCATTTGGACAATTTAGTCGGATGGAAGTTGCTAAATTGTAAATTTTGTCGGGGAAAAGTGACGAATTTGAAATTTTAGTCGGGGAAAAGTGACGAAAATGCCTTTCCCCGAAGAAAAAATTTCCTACGGGAATAAAAGGACCTTATATTAGGCAGTGTCTTCATGCTGAGGCAGATAAATTAAAGCTGCTTTTTTACGTAACGGTATCCTGCAAACAAGTGAAAGATCGAAAGTTGTTTCGAGATGTGACCTCACATTCTATTGCTTTTGTAAACAAAAAAATAGCAAAGTTGATATCGAGCAAATTTACAATCGAATGTTTTTGATTATAAGATAGAAAACGTTCTATTTATTATAAACATAAAAACATTCGAAAGAGCATCAGTAAAAGTTCCTTTGTTTGAGGAATGTTTTTTTTATTCAATGTATTTTCATTTTTCAAAACCTTTTTCGAATCTTGTCGCACTTGTTTTTACTACGTCAGCATCATCAGACCTTTCAATAAAATCAAAGCCTTTAAACTTGTACTATTTGAGTATGTCACTCAAAACAGGTGCACACCCAGTAATATCAATAAATCTTGAATATCTTAAGCTCTTAATTTGTTTGCAAAGTAACAAAATCCCATACGGATATACATAAATAGCAAAAATAATTTATACCACATCACAAAATGTTCATTAACAGTTCTTAAGGATGTGAATAAGCTTTCGGAAATCTATTCCTTCCTACACGCTGCTGGGTCAAACGAAATCTACTAGTTAAAAATACTTGAAATCGTAGCTCGTGCGTCACATGGGCTTGTAATGTTACTTACTTATATGAATCATATAAATACTTGACAACTAGGCTAGCCTTGGTGGTTATAGTAACTGCCTAGCAACTAAGGCTAATGACGAAATTTCAATCACATATTAAAAGCGATAATTGCAATGATAAATTTATTTCTGGTATCGTTTCCTTTAGTCTGTCATGTTTTAAAAGTATTTTGATCTCTCGTCCAATCTAAATTCAACGTATTTTTCAAACATCCAATCAAATTGCATGGATAAATTAGCATCCAATCAGATTTGAGTACTCAGGATAACACCAGCCAATCGTGCTCCGTTTATGGAGACTTGGTGAACCAATCAAAACACCTTTTTAAATTGACGTCAGACTTGGGAGAATTGGCATTTTCAACTGTCTGTGAAGGTTTTAATGGGTCATTGAAAATGTCATTAAATTTTTTTTAAGGGTGGGTTATTCATGGAATCACCTTGAATTATGTTTCGTGTCTAAAGTTACATTCATTTAATATTTTGGTTAATTTTTTGTCCGGGACCTTTAGATATATTTAAGATGCGCGTTTTTAAATTGCAATTTTAGGATTCAGAATTTAGTCTTAAGCATTTTACAAATGATATATCTTGGCTTAATCTATTAAAACTAAATCTCAAAAGTTTTATATATTTATTTTTAATTCAAGAACTCTTACCCTATGACAACTCAAAATATTGATTCAGTGAAATATTTGATAGGCCTCAAAGATGGAGAGTCTAATTTAACAATACTCTCCTCTCGATACTGCAGTGTACTCTCCTCCACTGATCCTATAGCCAAGTTTTTCGAAATCTAAAACTTATTTTGAATATTTGTAGAGAGTCAAAACAGAACTCATTTTAATAATAGGAAAAAAGCTTTTCTGAAGAATAGCCTCACTGTAAACCTCATTGATTGAGCAAGATCAGAAATTAATTTTTCAGCTGTTTTGAAATTTAAAGTATTTGAGAATGCCAAGTTTAATTTAAGTGATTTTTCTTAAATATTTTTGTTTGATATTCTTGGAAAATAAGTTTTGATGTAAAAAATAATTTAGAGCAATTTGATGAAATGGAGGTCCCAAAGATCATGATCAACGGTAAGTAAAAAGTGCAATCTTCAAAGCTTTTTAGTGATATAATGAGACCAATCTTATAAGAACACGAGGCTGAATTTTGAGAACATCTTAAGAACATTTTTTAAGAAGCGGGGGTTTTGAGAACATCTTAAGAACAAATTTTGTTAGGACCCAGAGTATTATTAATATCTTAAGAACATTTTTGTAAGAACCTTCGATGGGTATTGAGAACATCTTAAGAACACTTTTTTGTAATATTAAGAATATCCTAAGAACAAATTATGTTAAATCCTTGGGCATTGATAACATAAAAAGCCATATAAGCCTAAGAATCTAAACTAAGGCATCTGTTGCAATTTCAAACAGCGTGGTCCCATGGTATTTCTTTTCGAAAAAAGGGAAATTTTTCAAGGTAAAGATTTCATGATTTCAACATTTGAGTATATTGAAAATGAATTTTAGGGACCAAATTTCTGGTAGGAGAGAGGGATGAAACTTCCGATTTCAAATTATACGAGCTAAAAAAATACATTTAACTTCAGATGTCCAAGGGACCAAAATTATTCGAAATAAAGGGTAGCCGTGAGAAGGGGTATAAAGTATAAAAATCCTACTCTATCATATAAGAATGCATTGCCAGAAAAAAAGTCGTTACATTACAAAACCGTCTTACATATTATCAGGAAATTGAAAACTGAATGTATATTACCGAAACAAATTTTTCTGCACATTTCATGAAATCATAATGAAAAATCCCGGAACAAATATTTCTTGTTTCAGTAGATAGATAAGTACTACATGTAGTCTCCGCAAAATATATATATGGTGAAGATCAGAGATCTGACCCTCAAGGAGAGCAAGTGTTGAAAATACTAAATAACATAAAGATGAAACATATAAAGGGACTAATATTTTTATAATTATGCGTGTTTCTCTATTTTTTTGAATTTTTCTAAATATCTAAATTTAACCAATCAAACATTCTGTCAGGAAATGAGAATTTTATGCGAAAAGAACCAACAAACCAATAGACAAAGTTTAAAAAGTCAAGCAGAAATATAAACACAGCAATCAGAGAAACACCGAAAACCACTCAAAAACCCAACAAAAATGTAATGTAATCTGGAGTCCCCGACAGTCGACAGGCGCAGTGACTTTCCACGTGTTTAAGACTTTCAACGTGTTTAATGTATAGACAGTAGAGAAAACATATGAAGGCCAATATCACATGTAAGGACAGGGCGTGAGCAGCATAACAAGCCATTAAAATAAACCGCAAAGCACTCTTCTTTGGCTAACCAATCAATTAGATTTCAGTTTTCAATTTTCTGATAATATGTAAAACGGTTTTGTAATTTAACGACTTTTTTCTGCCAACTCATTCTTATATGATAGAGCAATACTCAATATTCTTTAATCGTTTTTAAAGACTTTTAAAATTTGGGAAATTATAGGTAATTTTATTTACGTTAAAAAAGAATTTAAAGAAATCTTTGCCGCCGTATGTAGCTCATCACTGAAAACGTATTTCACTTAAAAGACATTGAAAAAGCGGACATTAAAAAGTGAAGTGAGCTGTTCTTTTTATAATGTGAAGAAATTCAAAGATTTTCTGTCCGACTATCCTCTATCGGGAGATTAACCCTTGAACGACCGATGACGAGATATACCGAAAGAAAAAAGAAATCGTCTAAAATTTTCTAAGTCTACAATCATGGTGAAAATCTATTGAGAATTTAGCTTATTTCCTCGTTTTTCGGAATTTTGAGGTCGCGCGAGAAAGTAGCTTTTGGGCTAATTGATAAATTTATTCGAGAATTTCAATTCGGGAGGGGTTTAAAGACCTCCAGGCTATATTCTGAGCCCTATTGGACCATTATTGAACTTCTGGATCCTTAGATCCTAAGCTCTTAAGTCTCTAGTCTTGCGTTATTCGAATTCTATCAAAAGTTACAGCCTTTTTTTGTCTCCGCTGCAAATTATTTTGAGACATAATAGAGAGATATTATGTGTATTATTGAGACTTCAAGAATAAGAGAAAAAAACACAACATTTCTACTTTGGTATGTATTTTGATACATCCTGTACAACTGCTTGAATGTCAGAATTGATGACGTAATGATGACGTAATGATCAACAACACTTCTCCGAACGTCCTTAAGGATGAATACACTCCTTAATGACAAAAAATGACGTCATCTTGTAGCAAGGACGATGCCTAGAAACAGAAAAATGTGGAAATCAGACATTCCATAAAAGGAAAAATAAAAAAAAGATGACTCACTCATGTGTCACTTCTCTTCAACTTTTCGTTTACACTGAATTGCCAAATCTTTGAAACTAATGAAGGCTAAAAACATTCAATGCCAAAACACCACGCCTTATTTTGATCAGGTCTTTCGGCGCATGATGAATCAAATTTATATCTGTGCACTTTGTGCAGGTTTCAGACAAATTCATAATATCGTTATCTCCTTGCGGAAGTACTCGAAAAAATCGTGCATTTTTAACTAGTGTTGATATCGAGGTTAAGCTTGAACTTATTTACGAGATAAAATTTACGACAGTCACATCGATTCTGCTGCCCTTTCCTAGCGGTTTCTTAACTCCTTACTTTAATCTATAACGTATCGAAATTACTAGACCGTAAATTTGCGAAAACCTCGCGAAAAAAAACTCGAGCAATAGATCTAGTACGGCGTAGATGAATTTTATCTTAAAATTACAAAAATAATTCTGGAGTGCTCTTCCCTTAAATGCGGCACATCCTCCCGTTCAAAAAATGAATGAGTGGATATGGGCGAGGTTGTTATTCTCGATAGGGGTTAGACTAAAAATATATGAATGAAAATAGGTATCAAAAGTAAAACAAGTATAACAAAAAGTATTAACTATTTAAAGTTATATAAAAGACATCCCAGCAGCGATTCTATTGTCACTTGGGCTTCCCTTTATTAAAGTTACGTGTTTTTTATAAGAACAAAATATGAACGTAATGCTTCAATGGCCAAAATATTAAGAACAAAGTAAAGAACATTTTAAGGCTTTATGGGCTCAAAAACGGGAAAACACCCAATTGCTTAGGAAATAAGAACATTCTAAGAACATTTTTAGACTTAAAACTCAAAAAGTTAAGAACATCCGAAGTCTTCAAAATCTTTGGATGTTCTCATAAAAAAAACGTGTATTCTATAAACAAATAAGTTTCTCTTAAAACGGATAAAAACAAGGGTGGGGTTTCATTAATTTCTTTCCCACTGCAGGGGTTACAACTGGAGTAAACATAATATGTATTAATATCAATTAAGTAAATAAAGTATTTAATTGATTGAATGAATATTGATAATTAAATAAAGACAACACGGAAGCGAAAAGAAAGTTAATTAAGATTAATTAGGCTGTATTAAATGAAAATTGGCACAAACGACAAGGCTTTTTTTAGGGTGCGTCTACATCAACATTTTTGTTGCATTTTCTCAATTTTGTCCTTAGTTTTTGGCAGACCTTTAACGGCGTGTCGGTGTCGTTGTGGCTGTCAAGGGGCGATGTCGTCTTTTTATGACGCTATACTATAGCTGAAAAGTTTTTTAAGCTTTAAGTGTTTACTACATGTTCTTATATAAGAACAAACTATGTAAGAACATAACGAGAAAGTTATATTAAGAACAACGTAAGAACATTTTAGGCTTAAAAAGAAAATCCATCGGCTTTGAAAATTTTGGATGTTCTTATAAAAAAACAAAAAAATTTATGAAAATATAAAAATATTTGACCCTTATATGTATATTTTAAGTTTCAAAGGCATATCTTAAATAGTTTTTGAATCAAAATTATATCGACTTCTGAGTCCCACTTGCTGAGCCTAAAATTACACAATTTCAAGCAATTTAGGGGTTAAAGTAGTAAAAATTGGGTAAAAAGGCCCAAAATACCTCAATTTACTACAATTGTCACCTATAAGAACAGGATAAGAACAACTTGAGAAAAAAAAAATAAGAACAGCCGAGCCTCAACAAAAATTTACTGGTTCTTATGAAAAGAAAAATATTTTGTTTATTTTGTTGGAGTCTCTTTAGATCAAACCTCTACAAATTTTATGGTCTTTTCAGGTTTATATACCTTACTCCATTTTGAAATTTTCCTTAAATCGAATGAATTTACGCTCCCCGTGCGTGATCGAGTTATGGAGACTCTACCCGGGAAAGGTTTTTACTTCTCGTTTGTTTGAAATAGTTTCTATTGTGATAATTACAGCTGACAAGAATAATTGTCTCAGTTTTTTTTGAAACAGAAAATATCCCAAGCTTCTTTGGTCACGCAGATTTACAGCTGAAAAATATAGTGCACTATAAGGGTTGGATAAGTCATGAAAAAAATGCACTGAAAGGGTACCTATTCAGCCATATTGAACTGCACTGTAAGGGTACGATTTTGAAAAGCAGATTTTACGCGGCAAATACCGTCGTTTCGAAATCGATTGCCCCCCCCCCCCCCCCGGGAGACTCTATTGTATAAAGATTACCTCCGAAATGCTGAAAGCTGCAATATCCATTTCCCGGGTTCATTTGTACAATTATAACTGATGAAAACTAATTAGTTTTAAGATATGAATTATAACTAATTAGTTAAGTATATTTTTGCTTGTTCCCATGCTTCCTGCACTCACAAAAAAAGATAATTTGGTCGAGACCAATATAATGGTGGAAACGCTAAAGAAATTACGAAATCACCCTAAGTTTTTTGCAGATTTTGCGCTAATTATCTTTATATAAGTGCTATAATGACCGAGCGCTAAAGCACTACCAAAAAAGTATACAGCATGGAAAGATGTTTGGGATTTTTTTATTTTTGTGATAGTTTGAAATGTGTTTAGATTTTTGGATTGTCCAAGGATTTTCTTATATGTTTCATGATACACGTTTTTTATGTTTTAACCAAATTTTTTTGAAACCTTTTGATGTCCTTAACTTTTTCGATTTTAAGCCTCAAAATGTTCTTATTTTCAAGGTTTTGTGAGTATTTTATACGGTATCCTATAAAAATTCGGTGTTTTGGAGCCTCAAAGCCTTCTTGGTATTTAGGCGATCGAAGCCTTATGAGTATATTTTGTAGTTCGCTCTCATAAAAAAACATGATTATGCTGTCGCCATCTCAGACCGAACTCTTATATTAATCAAAGTTTTAGGAATTCGAATAACAGGAATAGAGACCAATTTGATTAGTTGTTTTACGGGCCCGACCGACCCTGAAATTTTTATTTTCATTGCTTTACAGACTCCCAAATTTTCAAAATTTTCAAAATTTTGGTAGTTTTTGAGAATTTTATGTTCAGTTTTCTATTTTATCCATGAATTCGACCTTGTCGTGCCTTTTTATTTTCTATTTCACATTTTTGTTGCTTTTTTAGGATATTTTATAGATGAAATTCTACTTTTATTTTTAAAAGAACAAATTGAATTGGCCTCGCTTTAACTTAACATTGATTATGTAATGAAATTTCTATTGTTATTTGCTCTGATTCTTCGTGCAACAATGATATACCCCTTGAAACCTCTTTACCTTTATCTTATCCCAAGTGGATATGCAAAGGTGAAACAAGAGATTTTCATAGATGAGTGCAATCTACAATCATGGACAAAATATTTGAGACAAAGTGGATCCCTGCGAAATTTTAAACACCAAAAATGATTTTTAAGCGGGTTAAACTAAAGTAGAATTTTGAGCGCGTTAAACTAAAGTAGAATTTTAACTCTGAGTTTTAACATGAGACTTTGGACCTTAGGATCTCCGAATTTAAAAGCTCAAATTTGCAAGAATAAGGCCTAGAAGCCACCGAACTCTTCCAAAATCGAAATATTTAATATATATTATTGAAAGAAAGTTGAAGTGCTAAAATAGCAATTCTCGCCCGAACTTTAAATTCTGAAAAACGTAAATAAAATACACTAAAATGTCAATATATTTCGACCATGGTTGTACATTGTAAGTTTCAGGAACACTTGGTCTGCCAACCAAACCACTCAGCCTGAATAAATTAGCTCTATCAGTCAATAACAGCCTTTCATATCGAGTGACCTGTTTAACATTCGATGGCGAGTTTATGTATGTGTGTTTTTCTGCAACGCCTTTTATTTTGTTTTGAGCATCTTGACCAGCTGAGGACGACGGTAAATCAGTACTTTTACTGATCTCGGTTTTGCGGGTCAGAACTGCGGGTTGTTCAAAATCGCTGCAGTCAGTCACTCTGTTGTGTTCGAAAGTGCAAATGAAGTGCAAAGTTCTCAATGATAGCTTGACGTTTGAAGTCTGAAAGGTTAACCAAATAGATCGAACAAAGATCCCTCGATAAACCGACCGAGAAATCTCTCGTTTACCGGTAAATAAGGTGGAATAGAGACAATAAATCGATGTAAAGTGCCATCCATAAAGTACGTACATAGTGAAGGGGTGGAGGGGGGTTTAGCAAAAGCGTACTTCTATTGTTTAAATGACATAATTTCTATTGTTCTCTGCGTACAAGGGGAGGGGTATCAAATTTTTGGAAAATCTTTGCGTACGCGGCCCCTAACATCTTTGGTATATTGCTCGAATAAATGACAGAATTATGTCAATCAAAATGATCGTGCAAAAGAAGTGCAAAGTTCTTATAAAGAAATCGTCTATAGTTGAAAAAAGCTCACCCAGTAAGCGACATGTTTTGTCACGAGGTACTTAGTCTAAATATTTAGCTCACAGGTTGTCATGGAGAGTGATCATGCTTGTAATTGCCAGTCTAAAACAATTATTATTATTAAAGAAACAATAGGTTCGGAATTTAACGATGCCTCTTTAAATAGCCTTCGTTCGCCTACACTTTTCAATCCTGATTTATTTTAAATTCTTTATACCGTGAGGTAGCGACAAGGGAGGTAAAACCATTTTCTACTTTCATTTTTATTTTCATCATGCGTGTTTCCGTGGCTTGCGTGCGACTCTGTTTTCGAAAGCTTTGGTTCGCACGCCTTATCTTGGCACGGTTCATAATTTCTTTCTCTTGTATTAGATTGATCGCATTATTGAACATTGCTTTCAATTTAATTGCATGCACGTTTATTGCGCAACTAATTCTTACGTCATTGAATTAATCTTCCGATTTCTTTTTAGCCAGTTTTTACGTGCTATTTCTCCTGCAGCAGAGGCTGTTCAGTTTTTGATTTGTCTAGATCCTGACTGACTGAGAACAATGGTTTTATCAGTGCTTTTATCGTTTTCAATCTTGCAGGTCCAAAATTACGGGTAGCTTTTCTCGCTCAACAGCATATACTCGCTATATTCTAAACTTTGGCGAGATCAATTTGATGAGTTATTTTACGGCCCGACCGAACCTGAAATTGTAAAAATCGAAATCAAAATAAGATTAATTTTGCTAATACATTTTTATTTTCATTTCTTTACAGACTCTCAAATGTTCAAAATTTTGGTAGTTTTTTCGCAAGGATTTGAGAATTTTATGTTCAATTTTTCATTTTATCCACGAGTTCGACTTTTTTTCGTATTTTTATTTTCTATTTCTCATTTTGGTCAGGATGTAGTAGTTTTTGCTGCCATTTTGGTTGATTTTACAGGTGAAATTCACTTTTATTTTTTCGCCGCCCGACTGACCCTCTTTTTTGGGTAGCCCGTAAAACAACAAATTAATATGGTCTCGCCTTAACGGCTTTTCGTAGACAAGTTAATGATTCATCCTTCTGAAATGCGTTGATTTCCAAGACCAGCAGATTTGTATATGGATAATATCAATTTACTACTGATCTAGCAAAGATCCACGCTACCTAATCCTTCTTTGTTTATACGGAGATTCGGGAAAATTGGGGATAAAAAATTATTTTTCAGTAATAGACCTTTTTTGAAAAATTACTTTTTAGCTGCCTTGTTTTTACCCCGATAGTGAACATTTTTTTGGCGAGGAAGAATTTTTTACAAACCATTCATCATCACGTTAAATACTCGTTTCTTAGAGAAATTGTGAAATAAATTCTTCCGTTAAAGAAACAATTTTTGGTGTATTTATTTTGTGTTGCTTCCTTTAAATCGAAAATTTACTTTTTATAATGAGTTTTTGATAGGGTGATAACAATTTATAGATATTTAGTTTTTTTTCCGAATCGCCAGTTAATTTCACAAGGAAATAAAAATTCTCTCGTCCATGAAATCAACTGTCAACTTATAATCTCAATGTTGTCGCAATGTCGTTTTTGCCGAAAAGATTCGTTAAATCTTGGGTTTAGTTGACAGTTGACAGAATTAAGATTCGTTTGATAGTACGACTACACTACAAACTATATAAGAACATAAGGCTCAAAAGACCAAAATAATAAGAACATTTAAAATAAAGGGATTATGTAACCTACGTTATTGATGGACGCCAGTGAATTTTATCGAAGCTGATGATACGCCGGGATTGTTCCAAGACTTTATGAACTCTAAAACAAACATTCATTTTCTTAGGAAACTTGCTAAATGGTAAATTAAAGAACTTTTTTAGGCTTGAAACTCGAAAAGTTAAGAACATTCGATAATATTTGGATGTCTTATAAAACGTGTATACTACACACTCCACTTCGATGACATAACTTAAAATAGCTGAATATTCTATCGATCATTTTGATTGACATCATTCTGTCATTTATTTGAGCAATATTGCAAAGCTGTTACATTGATTTATTGTCTCTATAGCTTATTCCGTCTTATTTACCATTAAGATATACGGTAAACGAAAAATTTCTCGGTCGATTTATCGAGAGACTTTAGTTCGATTTATTTGGTTGATATTTCTGCCTTCAAAAGTTGAATCTTCGTCTAAAATTCATTAAATTCTAGTTTTTTTGTTTACTGTTCAGTCCTTAAATCGAGGATACGTCACTATCTCGTATTCAAACCGAAATTTTCAGTCATTGTTAAAATTTTATATAAATCTCGGGTATTTGTGTTGCATTGTTGCTATATTGATCTCTTTTTTTTTGTCGTTTTTCAGCCGAAAATTTTTCTCTAAATTTTGTTCAACTTTTAACATTTTTTCGTTTAAATCAATATCTATTTACAATATTTATATTTATATTTCTCAATTCTAAGCCGAGCATTAAAAGTTCTATTTTCGTTTCAACGATTCTTATTTAGTCGTTGTTCGGTCGGTCTGCCGAAAATTCTGGCTAGATCCGTTTAATCAGCCTAGTGGACCCTCATTAAAACTGTCGTTAAAAACAAGGAGTAAACTTTGTCTAATCGCATCTTCAAATTTTCACATAGTATGTCTAAGCCGAGTATTTAATTTTTATTTTCGTTACGAATGTTTAGTCGTTACTCGGTCGGTCAGCCGAGAATTCTCGGTTTATTATCGTTACATTGCAAATATATCGGTGGTAACCAATGCGAGTAATTACAAAAGAATCTTTCCTCGACAGCTATAAAAAACGCCTCCGCGTGGCAATCAATGAACACATTCTCGATCGCACTTGTTCGTCAATATTATTGAGAGAACTTAGAATTGGTCTGCACGTCTTTTGGAAATTATATTTTCGAGTACACACACGTTGGCACACGTTGTTATTTTCCATTGTTATTATTTTTGAGAAGGTATATCCTAAACAATGCCACGTTGTAATCAATATATATTTTTCTACACACATTTTATTCCATACGTTTTTCATTGGAAAGACTCAACTTGGACTTAACCAGTTCAATCAACTAAGGATTCATTCAACCTGGGATGTTTCCATCCATTCATCATCTACCCTTATTGTCTTTGAAAACTTAATTTCATATTTTTGACCATCAATTTGATTTGGTTTAGATTTTGCAGTACCAGAAAACTTAATTTCAATTTTTGGATCAATTTGATTTCGTTTTAGGTTCTGAATTACCATCAACACCAGTAGATACAACCAAAACTAAACCAGATTCAAAAACACCAGAAATGTCTTCAACCATTGAACCTCGATCACAATCTGACGTCAAACCTGCCAACAAACCAAGAGGTTTTGGAAGCATCTTGAGTTTCAGAAAGAAGAAAACTTACACGTTGAATGACAGAGAAGCGGATGATTTGAAAATCGTTTCACACCCTGATAACGAAGGTATTTAAAGGTTTTATTTTTATATAAAGTGTTCCCGTTTCATATCAGACACATATTTCATATCAGGACAGTGTCTTGCTATTGTTATATTATGCTGATATAAGCAAAAAAAAAGTTTTCTTTTCCTCTTTCTGACCAATCTTGCTCCACATACGTGTCAATCTAATGTAAAAAAGCTTGTAAATAAAAATTGATGAGTAAGCAAACGATATCACTCTTATTTAAAAATAAAAGCTTTAATAACTATACCAAAATACCAAATTTTAAGAAACAAGGTTTTTAATCTAAGAAATTAGAAATCACTTAAGACACCCCCTACTCACAGATCCGGTAGGATATTTTCCGTCAGTGGGGGTTAAAATAACGGACTGAAAATTGATGGGGATTGATATTTCCATATTTACTATGACTGGGGATTTATATTCTATTGTTTTCAAGTCAGAAAATTCAGTAGGGGCGGGGAAAGTAGCATAACATTTTTGCAGTAAGGATTGATTTTTCAGGAGGAAAAAATTAGAGTATAATTATCCACCGGCGACGATATTTTGGCAAATTTTTTCAGTGGGAAGGGGTCTTAAGTTCCCCCTTTAAAAGGGATATTAATGCTATTCTTCAGATTTTTGTGAAGTTAAATTTTGCCAATAATGCTTACCTTATCCGGAACCAGAGCCATATTTTATTTCTTTATGTTAACCGATTTGTAAAATAGAAAAACAGCGAGAACACTATGTTTGAAAATTCTAGTTTGTCTGAAGATGAAAATTTGGTCGAAACCAAATTAGTTTTTTCCGTTTGCGAGAAAATTAACTTGCATGAAAAAATCTAATTTTTGGTTACTTTCTTATGTAATAGTGCATGCTTTTCCTTTTCCATTGATCTTGCAATTTCTGTAACTGAGATACAACATGACAACACTGCTGCTTCGGAAGTGAGAAGAAGGCCAATATTTTCATCTTCCTTTATTCTTTTGAAAATGGAGTAAATAACAGACAAATACAGTAAAGAACACACACCCTCGGTATTTTTGAAATTTCATCAAAGAACATAAAAGCACTCTTTCTATCATTCTATGTTAGTGAAAAATTAGTCTCTGGTGAATTCTAATCTTGAGATTAGAAAAATACGCTTGTTCTTCTTAATCTCACGCTCTTAGATACACGTTTTTTTTATAAGAACAAATTATATAAGAACATAAAATGTTAAAAACAAGTTAAGAAACATTTTAAGGCTTTGCGGACCTTAACACACCAAATTTCCTAGGAAACTGGACAAAAATACTCAAAAAATGGCGAAACAAGAACATGTTTAGAACCTTTGTAAGCTTAAAACTCAAAAAAATTAAGAAGATGTTCTTATCAAAAAACTCGTATGTGTGATGTAACGTGATCTACTCCCACTCACCGTGTCCTGTCTTTGTCCGTTGTTTACTCCAATTTTCAAATGAATAAAGAAAGATGAAAATATTGGCCTTCTTCTACACTTCCGAAGCAGCAGTGTTGTCATGTTGTATCTCAGTTACAGAAATTGTAAGATCAATGGAAAAGGAAAAGTTTTCATTATTTGCTATTATGTATAAATATTTTTTAATTCGTCGCATTGATTGTAAATGGATATCGGAAAAAACAAATCTGGTTGGAATAAAAAAAAGATTTTTATATCAAGACAATGCAGTCATTGTCTGCAGTTATTGTCTGCATATCTTTTCATGATAATTCAAATCCAAAACTGATCAAAAGTTTCCTAATCAATTGCTAATTTACATATCGTTTTTAGTATAGTTCTTTGAGAGACTTTCGAGGATTTAAAAAAGGACCCTTATGCAAATACCTGACACCCATTTTGCTAAAGTACCAAGTGCCCCTAGAGGAAACCAAATACGCAAGCCCTTCTTATTCCTGACATGAAACATTGCAATGAGCCCAGAACACGAAATTGTTGACCTTTTGTAGTTTTCCACTTAATACGTCAAGTTTTTCATAATTTCAGTGATATTTTCAAGGGGAGGGGGAGGGGAGAATTTAGGAAGCCCAGCTGGCACACAACGTCTTTTCATCGTTTATCTAACGTTCACGACGTCCATATAACGCTAGTTTAACGTTGAAACAACGTTGTGTGCCATCTGGGAAACATACAACGAGTATAGGCAAATAAAAGCTCATAAACCTGCAAGATGCAGGCCATTTCACTTAAAGAATAACTTTCCATCTTCACTTTAATTTTAAATGTGGCGGTTTAATCCTTCTGATGTGTTTTGGTTGCCACGTCAGCAGATTAGAAAAAATTAATTTCCAAACTATCGAAAAACAATTACAGACTGTTTTAGATCATTAAAAATGTTTAAATAAAAACTAACAAGCTAAACACGGAAAAAATTCTCACAAATTGCTTTTAAATGTTTGTGTCGCTATCAGCTTTCATTTATTTAATTTTCTAAAATCAGAGGACATTTCTTAATTTTTAATCTTTAAGGAAATCTTTCTCATCTGCTTATTTATCACGAAATTTTTCCTTTATTGCAGGAGCGATGAGTTTCTTGTTTCAAGCAAACTTTGTTGTTGTTATGGTCCTTTTTAGCTTTCTTCGGTGCGATTAACATAATATACGTTTTTTTTATAAGAACATCCAAAATCTTTGAAACCTAAAAATGTTCTTAACTTTTTGAGTTTGAAGTCTGAAAATGTTCCTAACTTGTCCATTTTTGGGGCATTTTTGCCCATTTCCCTAAGAAATCGGGTGTTTTAGAGTCCACAAAACTTTAAATTGTTCTTAATATTTTGGTCATCGAAGCCTTGTGTTCTTACAAAAAACGTGTATTGCTAATTAAATTGTTATATTGTGCTGACATAAGCAAAAAAGGTTTTTGTTTTCCTCTTTCTGACCAATCTTGCTCCACATTCGTGTCAATTCAATGTGAAAAAGCTTGTAAATCAAAATTGATGAGTAAGCAGACGATATCACTCTATTCAAAAACAAAACCTTTAAATTATGGATTTTAAATTTAAAGCACACGCACTCAAGAATGAGGAAAAATAATTTTAAACCCCCTTAAATAAAAATGTGATGATGAATAAATGGTTTACTAATCTCCTGTGAGATTGTTTAAATCCTGTGAGAAATATTATTGTTTTATTTCAATCATGCAGGATTAACAAAAACCATAATTGATCATTACATTCGATCCGAGAAGGAAGAAGTGCAATTTTTTCCTCTTTTGAAATAATTTTTTCATTTCCAACTATCTGGAAATAACTATTTCAGGACATTCATCAAAAGGAAGGTGTAATTTTATTTTATTTTTTTTCAGGGACCCAAACTTCAGATGAAGAAGTAAACGCAGAATCTTTGCGAGAACCTGAAGGTATATATTTTTTCTGTCGGCTTTGTTTTCTTACGATAAAAAAAACTTGTACTAAATGCGACTTGATGGTACTGTTGTTTTTGTTGTCTCCAATTCCATTTCATCGAATAAGGGAGCGAATCGAATCGTAGAATGTCGAACTAGAGAGTGTCGACTGTAATTTATAATTATATGAAATGAAAATGTTTATTTCGGCCAGTTGAAAGGAAATCCACCCTTTGTAATCTCACAAACACAATTATAATAATCCGGCTAATTTTGGCTCGTTTTGTTGCTAGACGGTCTCTCACTGATTAAATTTTAATATCTAAATCGGCGGAAATAATTTCCCATTTTCCTAAGCTGAAATAATCATTTAATACGTTAGCGTCCGACTACGAGTATACTGGTTGTACAGTAGAGAGGTAAAAACACCGGTAGTATACCTTCAAAGGTCCATAACTTTTTATACAAAACCTTTTATGTTGCATTTTTTAAATCTACGTCAATTTGTATACAATTTGAAGGTATTTGATGCTAAACTGAGGCCATTAGAGCCTTTGAAACTCATTTGATTTAAAAAATACGAACGTCCCCGATTTTCATTTTAAGAAAGTTGAAAACTAGTAAAATTTTAATAAGAAGCCGAGGCGGCCCAGCAAGCCGTTTCTTCCGAAAAAAATTTCAATCGACAAACCGCGGGCGGCTTCTTTAAAAACTTAAAAACAGAAAATACAGCGACATGAAAGGTCCGATGCTGAGCCGAATATTGATTACTTTATATGTAATACACCTTTTCGACCGTAGCTGCTAATTGCCGCGTGGGCATTTTTGTCCATTTTACCACCCTAAAACCGTCCCAGTCTTTTTTTCGCGCATAAAGACAATAAAAATAAGTGTAGAAAGGATTGGATCGAGTTTAGGGTGGTAAATTAATTAATAAAGTGGCACGCGCCTGACCGCGTGACTACGATCGAAAAGGTGTACTGTTTATACGTTGAATTTTATCTTTTCACAGATCTTATCGAACCAGAGATTTCAACCAACGTAGAATCATCTCCTGACATCGAAGGTGAGAATCCTTCAATTGTTTTTGTTTTTTCTTCATTATAATTTTTTTTCATGAAAACCGAGATTTTCAATTCCTACGTCTAAAAATACAGTAAAAAAGCAGCAAAGTTACCAGATTGCACTTCGATCTACACTTTATTGTTTTACATTGGTAAAATTTCAGCCTCAATCTAAATCGACATTTCTAAATGACCCTTACAAAACACATCTGCAGGGTGTCCAGAAAAAAAGTATCGAGTTGCACCACTTCTATAGAAAGAAAGTTCTTGTGTGTGTTTCACTAGATTTGCAATGTTTATCAAAGTTTCTTTCTGTGTCATATTAATTGTCATGAGACATCTTTTATGAATAACTTTTACAAAAAACAATTCTCAATAACTTAAACGCAGTGCCGTAGCAACCAATAATTTTTTCAAAAATGGTTATTCTGCAAAATGCAAAGTTTTTCTTTTTTAATTTGTCATAATTGTCACAATTGAGTGCACTTTCAAGCAATCTAGAGCTCAAATTTTCAAAATTTCCCCCCTCGGGCCAAACCATGGTTGGCCCTCGCGGTGTCACTAAACTTCAGCCCCCCCCCCAATATGGAAATGCTTCCTACGGCACTGCTTAAACGTCATGAAAATTGTAAAGAAAATTAATTATTTTTAATCACAAAAACTATTATTGTGTTTGTGTATTATATTTTCTTACATTTTGTTAAACACACGCAGCAACCTTTTACTCAGAATCATGTTCGAACTCGATACTTCCTTTCCGGACACCCTGTAATTCGATCAAAAACTAAATATGCGTTATTGCATTTGCAATTATCCATAAAATAATCCTGTCTGTTTTTTCAAGAATCTTCTGGGAGTAGAAACCCTTAGAGGAGTGAGGGTATTTTATGACAAATTCCCAATCTGAAGCTACGGATAAAAATGGCTTACGAAAAAAAAGTCAAAAGTGTTTATATATTCAACGAAAGTTTTTTGGTATAACTTACTTCAACTTCAACTCAAAAACTATTTCTGCAACACAAATTTTACCACATACACACATACATGACATAAATTTAACATATTTACAAATTTAGAATATTCCGAACGGTTTTCTTAACCAAAAATTAACCTGGATCTGGTTGAAATGTGCCGGACGTCGATGGTTGGACGGGGAGACGTCGTGACGTGGTTTGAAGTGTTTTGACGTAACGTATACCAACGTATACATTGACGTGACGTGACGCATACCAACGCATACATTGATTTGATGTAACGCATACCAACGTATACATTGACTTGACGTGACGTGACGCATACCAAAGCATACATTGATTTGACGTAACGCATACCAACGTATACATTGACGTGACGTGACGTGACGCATACCAAAGCATACATTGATTTGACGTAACGCATACCAACGTATACATTGACGTGACGTGACGTAACGCATACCAACGTATACATTGACTTGACGTGACGTGACGCATACCAACGCATACATTGATTTGACGTAACGCATACCAACGTATACATTGACTTGACGTGACGTGACGCATACCAAAGCATACATTGATTTGACGTAACGCATACCAACGTATACATTGGCGTGACGCGACGTAACGCATACCAACGCATACATTGATTTGACGTAATGCATACCAACGTATACATTGACTTGACGTAACGGGACCCATACCAACGCATACATTGATTTGACGTAACGCATACCAACGTATACATTGATTTGACGTGACGTGACGCATACCAACACATACATTGATTTGACGGGAACGATACGCCTTGACGTCAACGAATTTACCTGTTTTCACCAGACGTTAAACGTTGAACTATCTATACCTACCATGACGTGACGTGACATGACGGCATAGAATGACGTTTCCGGACGGATGAATCGAATATTTGGAACCTTAAAAAACTGTGACTGGTTCAAAACGCGAACTACAGTATTCATTATAACGTAAGCTGAAAAATTGTCGAATATTTTACTATTAACGAATGGAATAACAGCAACCTAGCAAGAATATGTCATTATAAACAAGACTGAAGACAATATGAATTAAAGGACGATTCGCTTCTTGGTCACCTCCCTTACTTCGCAACCAATTCTTCCCAATGATGTGCAATCGGAGATTATTTTTCTCAAATATTTTCTAATCAAGACTTTTTGGAGCAATCAACATAATTGGATTTAACCTGCTAAAAGAGACTTAAAAAATGATCGTGAAATTTTTGACTAAAATGTACATATTTATAATTAACAGGCATGAC
Source organism: Clytia hemisphaerica (assembly GCF_902728285.1). Lineage (NCBI taxonomy): Eukaryota > Metazoa > Cnidaria > Hydrozoa > Leptothecata > Clytiidae > Clytia > Clytia hemisphaerica. Next base: position 1,001,168 of record NW_027104247.1, on the reverse strand, counting down.
TACGATCCGTGCCGAAATATATTGGCAATTTTGGGTATTTTCATGTTTTCCAGAATTTAAAGCTCGGGCGAGAATTGCAATTTCAGTACTTCCACTTTGTTTCAGGAGATTTTTCGATTTGGGAGGGGTTAAGTGGCTTCCAGGCTTTATTCTCAGCTTTTTTCGATCCTGAGATCTTAAGGTCCTCCTAAGCCTTAAGTATAATGTCAAAATTCTGAGTTAAAACTCTACTTTCTAACCGTACTTTAAAGCACTTAGTAATCACTTGGGGTTTTAAACTTTAGAGTGAATTCCCCTTTAGTGCCAAATATTTCGGTGCCGATTATAGAGGTTACCATCAATTTTAATTGGACCAAAGATAACGGAGACACTTGATTGAACAGACATTTAAAAAGGCACTTAAATTTTTATGTAGTTTATTATTTCGTTATGAGTATTATTGAGAAATATTTAGAAATATATTTATCGGGAAAAACCGGTTTTAGTTTTATTCTCTTCAACGATAACTACTTGATACGTTTCCGATCTGTAATGCTCAGAACAAGTTGAGAATATTTTAAGATTGGGTTTACTTTAGAAATTGCACAAAAATTCTCACAATTTTGTCGAATAAAGAACATTTTAAGAACACTTTTAGACTTAAAACTGAATAATTAAGAACATCCGGAAGCTTTAAAAATTGTTGATGTTTTAATAAAAAAAGCGTGCACTAATTTTTTTTTATGCAACCGATTGGCAAATCTCTTAAGGGAACTAATTCGCCAAGATCTAATTTGGGTAAATACGGTAAAATTGGTTTTTGTTTGACTAAAAATAAGTTTTTGGGCAAAAATTAAAGATTTCCGCAAAATTCGCCAAAATTAATTCCCTTAACCCTATTTATACTAGGCTTTTAGGGGCGGTTCAAAACTAGGGGGATTTCCCTGTACCACCCCTTAACTTTTGATCTAGTTGGTCTTTTTGGATGAAATTTTGCACAACAGATCCTTGTCATATAAGATAACTTTTGACAATTTTTTTTTTTGATGACGTCCCTCGTCATGCCCAAAGTGAGCAAAAACCGAAAACTTCCTTTGTTATTATAAGTAGCTATTGTATTCTAACAAAGGCTTTAGAAAAAGGTTCTTTGAATCTGAAATGCTTATTTTATCCTAAATAATCAATAAATTACGGTTCAAAAGATATATTTGACATAGTAAATAAATTTGTTTTAGACAAGTGTCAATTTTTGTGAGACCTTACTGTCAGAAATGTCTTCATGCTCAAGATGTAAAAAATTCTTAGGTGTCAGTTTTTAAGTGTCAGTTTTTTTTGTTTTGAAGCTAAATAAAAGTTGGGAATTTGCAGAAAATTTCACGCGAAAAGCTGTATTATTTCATGAGCTAATAACATAAGTGTTACTGTTACCCCCAAACAGAAACAACCCCCCCCCCTAGTACGAATAGGGTTAAGGTAAAAAACCTCACACATTTATTGTTAAAAGGTGTCTTTTTTATGAGGATTCTTAGAAACATTTTGCTACAGAAAGAACGACCCCTAAAATTTATACACGAGAATTTATTAATATCGAACAATTCAGACGAAACTTTCTTTGATCGATTTTTATCCCAGTTTTTCTTTTTGATAAGGTACTAGAATTGAAGTCAACTTGATTGTTTACAAAAAATCAACATTGTGTATTCCCACTACATATTTTTTTATAAGAACGTCGAACGTTTCTTTTTTGAGTAATTTGGTATAATTTTTGTAAGAAATGTTCTAGGGCCAAAAGTCTTAAAATGTTCTTAGCATGTTCTCAATGTTTTAGCCTCAAAGTCGTATGTTTGTATACATTGTTCTCGTAGAGAAAACATTCAGTTTCAAATTAGTGAAAAATTTGCGTTCCCATCAGCAATTTTCCTCAACTACTCCACGCTCGCGAAAGAGTGCGCGCACATTATTAACGCTTACATGTCATGTACCAGATAAACATGTCATCTCCAGTACATTTTAGATTATTCATTGAAAACAGATTACAATATAGTCATTTTTCATGTCTCGATTATTCAATTCCGAATATAAGACATTCAGGGAAAAAAAGAGAAACACCTGGGTAATCTAGTTAAAAAAAACGAAAGTAAATGGTAGACAAAGTAATGAGTCAAGGCAAAACGAGATTAGCGTACCACTATGAAAGAAACCGCCTCCGGCGGTCGATGATCACTATCAAAAGAAGTATTAAGACATTTTGATATTAAAGTGAATTTTGCAACAGCTAATTGTTTTTCCACTTTTTGTGGGAGTTACCCTTACTCAAAATAAGACAAAATATTTATTGAACAAAATCATTTCCATCGAAAGAGTTTTCAATGAATTTTGCTGCACATACTCTAAGCTTCATCAATAAAAATCTTGAATTTTTGTACAGCAATACCAAAACAAATGAATCATATCTCTGTGACCATCTTTTATACCTCACATCAAACACGAAATTAAGAGGACTAGCTAGATACAGAGTCTATTCCTTTGAATGTTGTTATGTTCTTATACGAAACGTGTTATGTCAATTTGTCCCTTCCATTATTTTTTGAAGAAAAGTTTTAAAATGTCAATCATTTATACGATTTTGAATAACGATCTTCTATTTTCTGTCGTTAAGGAATAAAGCTTTTCAACAACCATAATTGATAAACACGTTTCGTATAAGAATATCCAATATTTCTGAAGCCCTCGGATGTTCTTAATTTTTTTAGTTTTAAGACTAAAAGTGTTCTCAATAGGTTCTTATTTTTACCATTTTGTGGGTATTTTCCTCCATTTTCCTAAGAAATTGGGTGTTTTAGAAGCTGCCTTATAATTTTCCTAACTTGTTCTTAACATTCATTTTGACCATCAAAACCTTTTGTTCTTATATAGTTTGTTCTTACAAAATGACGTTTACCTTCAATTTTTTCTCCTACCCCGGAATTGGCTAAAAATTGACTCTCTCTCTAATTCGATCTTCAAGGGACTAAAGATTTTTTTTCGAACTAAGAAAGATTCGAATTAAGGAGAATATTATAGACGACTTTTCAGCTGAGGGGAGCAATGTTTTAGTTCGAATTACAGAAAGATTCGATTAATACAAGTTCGAATTAGAGAGGGAGTTGACTGAATTTTACTGGAAAAGGTATATTCAAAAAAATTAAAGTTCGCGCCAGGGGGGGGGGCACGCAGCTACAACAAGACAGTATGACACTTACTACCGTGGTGGTACTCTATTCAGAAGTTTGTTGAAAAAATTCTTTGTTAAAATAAATATTTTTGTTATAAATGGACGGAAAAAAATTTTTCTCAGACCCAACTTTGAAATTATGCTTTCCGTAATTATTAATAAAATATTCTCAACAGCTGTTAACCAAGTGAATTAAAAGAAAATCTAGCACAAAAATGGCTTTAGGTCGAAAAAAATCGCAATTTAGGGTAATTTCGAGCATGTTTTTTATGATATCACTCAAAAACAGGGGTGGTACCTGGAAATCTTTTCAGAAAACAGTTACTACCAAGGTGTAGTAACTGCAAAGGGTGGTGGTCCTGAAAAAAAGTGTTGAAAAAGCACTTACTACACATCATGTCTTGTAGTAACTGCGTGCCCCCCCCCCTGTTCGGGCTTTAATGATTTTTATCCAAAATTGTTTAAAATGGAGTTATGCACTGGGAAAGATTCTTTAAGTGACAAATCAGTACCATTTGGCTCATTTTTGTATTCCAATGATTATTTGAGGCGTCAGAAAGAAAAGAAAATTCATCGACATTTTGGGGTGCAGACAGTGTAATGTACTATAATGAATGTGTTACTTAACTTTTTTCTTTTCTTTTTCATCTTTCCAGTCATTGAAACGACAGAATATTTGGTCCATATCATCACAGGTATGGTTTATATAATTTTGATTCATTATATATTCATTACGTGATGTTTCATACCGTAGCACCCTTAAACGTGCGGCCGTTTTCTACTTTTAAATAATTTTACATGATTTAAACAATAATACATCTTTTTACGGTTAGCTGCTTCGTATAAAAAGTCACTAAAATTTCGAGTAAACAAACTATCCCATTGGCTAAAAGCAAAAACATAAACAAGAGCAAAGAAAGCACATTTTTCACATACTCTGCCCATTTTTTCGTTTATGTTTTTGCTTTTAGCCAATGGGATGGTTTGTTTACTCGAAATTTTGGTGACTTTTTATACGAAACAGCTGGAAAAAGGTGTACACATATCTCAAAATTGACTGCCATACTACGCTACGTTAAACGCGAGGCCCGGGGGGGTACTAGGGCAAGATGGGTTACGGGGATGCTCCGCTGGTCAGGGTACCTTCTTTAACCTCCACGAGTCCCAGGTAGGGTCGCAAAAACACCAAAATAGAAAAAAAAGTCCCTTGTAGGGTGCCTATTTTGAAAAATTTGTGGAAAAAGTAGAAAATTTGAGAAAATTTTGGAATTTCAGTCCCATTCAGGGTCACTTTTTTCGCAAATTTCGAATCCCACGTAGGGTCCATTTTTCGAACCTCAGCGGAGCACCCCCGTCGGTCGACAAGGGTAGTACCCCCCCCCCCGGGACGCGAGGATACACTCTGGAAAAGAGTATAATCACAGAATTCCGCAGGAATTTCCCTTTTGTCCACTTCTTCTTTCAGTCTGCGCCACAATTAGTTTTATGGCGTGAGATACTAGGCAATTCGATCTGCCTAGCTAGGGTGATAGGTATGCAGTGCTGACGAGTCCTCTCCTGAATAAAGATAGTTGGACAGAAATTCTATGAATTTCTTTACATATATAGGTGTATTTCCATAACAATAGTTCTTTCCATAAATTATTTTCAGTCCAACGACTGCCTTACTTTTAAACCACTAACAAGGTGATTAAATCTCTTCAGTCCTTAAATAGAAATACTTTACAAATAGGATAAAACTTCTTATGAATTCCTCTGGGAATCGATTACCATAGTAATATTTTGGTAAGCCTTACTCGTGACGTAATTTATCAAAAGTTCTATATTTTCTTTTACCAGGAGACAAACGAGGAGCGGGTACGGATGCGGATGTTTTTATTGTTTTCATTGGAACAAAAGGAGAAAGTGGTTAGTGTTTATACATTCAGATTCTCCCTAATTCGATCTTGAAGGTTAGAATAAGAGTAAGATTCGATTTACAGGAACTATATTTTTTATACCTCTTTTTCGAGCTGAAGAGACCGATATTTTAGTTCGAATTACAGAGGTTCGAATTAGAGAGAGTTGACTGTATTAGTATTATTTCGAGGAGAAAACAAACTGTTCTGTATTGTTTGATTTAAATTTTAGTGGATTAAACCACAAACTATTAAGTTAAGAATACTGAAATCTAGTCCGTTATTAAGGACTACATACACTACACAATATATTGTCAACCAATATATTGATAATATATTGCTGAATGCCGGCAATATATTGAAAAGGTGTCCGCAATTATATTGTAAGCTCTATTTGCAATATTCCAACAATAAAGGGGGGATTGTTTACAAAAACAAAATTCCTTTTTATAATAAAATACCTGTTATTTACTTAGTACATTACGGTCCGCAAACCACGTTGTCAGATATTGTTCATCAATAACTGTGTAGTGTATGTAGCCCTCAATTAAGTATTACTTAATTACTTTAAAAGTGATACTTTTTCGCTGATTGGATGGTGTGATTAAGTGGCCTAGATCACTATCACTACAAACGGCCTACTGCGAATCTGTTTCTCATGTTGGTTTCTCATTCTTAACTAATTTTTCAACGCAAGTAGTTTTTTGGAATTTTGGTTTTATTCTTTCAAAATGGCGACTTCGCTAGAGCGATACTTTTTTGTACTCAGCCTCATGATACTTCTTGGTTATTGGTCCTAAATCCGATTGAAATTTACAAATAGTATTTTTTTCCAGTTTTGCAATTTTTCCGTCTGTAGACGAAAATCCGTCAAAATGAGACATGAATACACTATTTCCGTCTTAGCAATAAGAGACTTTTTGGTTGAACCGACCATCTATAATCTTCAAGTTTCCGTCCATATTAACTAAACTTAATTTCAACACTGTTCCTCTCTTTTCTACAGATGAATACAAACTAAAGAATAGCGTCACAAAGCACAAAAGTTTTTTCGAACGCGATCAAACCGACTCGTTCGAAGTGTCCGTAAGCAATGATATCGGACACTTGCGGAAGATCAGGTAAATAATTTTTTTTAATCTATCATGGTTGGAGCTACTTCTGAAGTCCTATACACGTTTTTCATAAGAGCATCCGAAATTTTCGAAGCCTTCGGATGTTTTTAACTTTTTGGGGTTTAAGTCTAAAGATGTTCTTAACATGTTCTTATTTTCACCATTTTCTGAGTATTTTTGTCCAGTTTCCTTAGAAATATGGTGTTTTAGAGTCCGCAAAGCTTTATAATGTTCTTAATTTATTATTAATATTTTGGTGATCGAAGCCTTTTATTCTTATATAGTTTGTTCTTATTAAAAAAACGTGTGCATCAAATTACCGGGGTTTTTGTTAAAGGGCAATATCATGATCTATTCCAAATATGTTTTTAATTCATCAAGACGCGCAGTCGGAGGTGACCCGAAGCTATCTACAGGGATTTAGAGGAGGGACAACTCTTTAACCGTGATTTGCTATTCTCACTCTTGTTTGCTAAGCGTCAGGCGGAGGGCTATCAAGTACCATTTTGGAATCTTCGTAAGACCAGGCAAAGGGATTAAGGCTCCTGCAACGTAGCCCAATACTCTGCCTTTACACTTCGGCCGTTATTATTCCTGGGTGTTTGAACTACCTAAAGAGCCTATAAACGAACCTTTGTTCGCTCGTTTGTTCTTCCGTTCGCTCGTCCCTCCGTCCGTCCGTCCGTCTGTTACAAGCTTTTCTCGAGACTGGCTCTTTAGTTTTTTCAGATTTTTGCATTGTACTGCAAAATTGCAATGCCTAAAATATGATGGAGTCCGATTTTTGAAAAAAGATTTCGACCGAAAATGCCTTACTCCATAACTCAAAATTTCTTTAACTCGAACAATTCGTGTTCCCCGTGAGTGTTCGAGTTATAGAGACTCCACTATAGTTTTTTCTAAGCAGCTTTTAGCGTAGGTGAAAGAGTTGCTTTTATTAGAAATCATTTCTCTCTCTCTACTATAGAATTCGTCACAATAACAAAGGTGGATTGGCGCCATGGTATTTAGAGAGTGTCATTTTAGAGGACATTGAAACTGAATCGAAGAAGCATATGTCAGCAAAAATTTGGTTAAAGAAGAAAAAGAGCTTGCAAGTAGAACTTGATATTCCAGGTATTTATAAAATATTGATTCGCCTTCGAAAAAGTAGCAGTCATTGACTTCCAAGCTGGAAGTGCTAGACTTGAGACTCCTGGATGGGAAATTAAGCCACTTTTTTCCCATCCAGAACGTCCGCGCGTGGTTTTTACACAAACGCCGGATTGCAAGTAAAGTCTATCGCTAGATTTCAAAAAAACGCAGTTCTTAAAAAGAAAGGAACCACTACATACAATCCGTCGTCATGATTGTGGCGCGTTCTAGGCGCGTTCTGGTTGGGAAATAAGTGGCAATTTTTCTTGCCTGAGAAAGCTTAGATATTCTACTCCAGCCCTTCGGGCTTTAAACTCAATATTAGCAACCCCCGAGAATATGTCAACTGACTTTCATCCATTGGGAATAACACAATTATTTTTAAGCACATTCGCTATCGACTGCTACAATCAGAGTCCTGATATTGAGAAAAAAGAGAAATTCTATGGCAAACTTTAAAACTAAAAATCATTTTAAGTGCTGTATCTTATTTCAGAATTGTAGAGTTTTAACTCTAACTTAAGACTTACGACTTAGGACCTTAAAATTCGGGACCATAAAGCTCAAAATCATCCCATAAAGGCTGAAAATATAGGCAAGAAGCCAATAAATGTCCAATAAAGTAAAGTGGAAATGCAAAACCGCCATTCTGACCCGAACAAAATCTGAAAACGACAAAATACCCAGAAATTCCAATATTTTTCGACCTCTGTTGCAGTATAGTAGTATTTATAAAACTAAAAAGAGGTTTGAAGATCTCCGGGATTATCAAAAGACGGGGTAAAATTGTAACATTGCGAATCATTACTGTCAATACAGTACTGTCAATTCATTCAACGCATGGATTGCAATCTTTTTTCTGATTCACCCATTTAAGCAACCAAAAAACCCATTCATGCCTTCACGCAAGCCGCTTCGGGTCCCCATTACTAGTTTCCCCCATCGAACAGAACCTCCCTACTAGTAAGAACAGGGTTGATGGCCATAACTTTTGATACAAAAACTTAAAGGGACATAACAGTACTTGCGAAATTTGTAAACAAACTGTATGCAACGGATACAAAATCAAAGCAAATGTCAAAAAAACATGTCACAATAAAAGATCAAACCAAATATGGCTAATTTTCATTGTTCAATTGTTTTACAAGTTTGTTTTTGACACGTGATTTTAATTGTTCTCTTTAATAACACGTGGTTGGCGCATTTTTGCCCCCGCAGGAGCGTAGCGACGAGGAGGCTCTCATAGTTTCACGCATAGATATTGGACTGGAATCTCAAAATTTTGCGAATTGTTTTGTTGTTGTCGCGTAAGCATTTCCGTAGTTAGTCTCTTCCGTAAATGTTCGGTTTTTTTCCGGGACGGTAGTATATATTTTCATATTACGTTATATGGTATTATCATTATTACATATTACAATTTTAGCTTTGATTCAGCTTTGAAAAGCTGAAGCGAGTGTTATAAATGCAAATCAAAACAGTGTATGATATAACACGAATTACAATATTACTTGTGCAAATCAAAACAAACAAAATGGCAGACTGGTTATGATGATGATGAGCTGATTCATTGACTAGAAAAAGTGTTTTGTATCTCAAATTTTGTTTCTTGTCTTTGAAACTGAATACTAACTAACTACTGTAATTTAGTGAGATGTTCACTTCAGCAATGATTTCAATTCTTTTTCCAGAATCTTTAAAGAAATTTGCTTAAGTTTTCAAATGTACATTTGATATTTTTGTTCAAACTCTGATTTATTTTTGTCTATCATTTTATTGATAACTACCTTTATTGTTTATAGGGCTTCTTGAGCTTTAAATACCATCATATGGTCGTAACTCGAAAAAGTCCTTCTTAACTTAGTAAAACAACCGCTAAAATACAAAAATGATGAATGTACATATATGTAAAGTTGAATCCAAACGTGGTTGACTTTTTCTTTTGGTCTTCAAAACAATTTACCTCACTTAGAGTGTTTTTACGTCTTTTCAGTGCGGTAAATCTTTTTGAAAAACCTGAAAAAAGTTTGCTTACTCGTTAAACTTTACATGCGCACGTTAAACTTTTTCATGCAGTTGTGATAGCCTAAATAACTTACGCTCCAGTGGTTTGGTGAAATAGCTCCAAATTCTGGCTTTCTAACTTAGGAGAGACCTTCGGCATCGAGACCGAAGGCATTTAACGGTGGTTAGACTAGGTACACAGACAGTCATACAGAAACACCATAAAGGGAAAGTATATCGCTAGCTATAAACTCAAAAAGTCTAGCTTCCTGAAGGCACGTCTCTTCATTGTATGCGCTGCGATCAGCTTGGAGAAAAGATTGCATCATGAAAAAGGACTATGCACTTGAAAAGAAATTTAGGCGCATTTTAACTTTTCTCGACTGTACGTCTGAATGAACCACAATGGCATTCCTTTACTTTTCTTTTGACCAAAAACATAGAAGATTTTGCTTGAGAAGTGCAATCACAGCGTACGCTTGTGGAGCCCGGGCCTTAACTAGGATAAGTGAGTTTCTATTTCACCCAACTTAAGATGGCGCAGAACTTTTTGATAAATTTTATACGCAGTATCCTCTTGACTATTGTTTATTAGGCAAAGTAGCAATAGATAGAGAAATGTTGAAATATAGCAGCCAATGAAAAAAAAACAAGCTATTTCTGACTGGTTACCTTGTGGATTTATTCACTGCGTATGTCCATATATTTTGCCTACAATCTAAGATGTCTGCGACATTAGGTATTAGAAAAGGTCTATTTAGTGAATAATAATCATGACATATATCGTTATAAGAAAGAAACTAGGAGAAAAAACAAACAAACAGGAGATGTGAAAATCAGTAAGATAATGATACCATAACTTTTTAAATATATTTTTGAAAGGCTTTTCCAGCTTTTCCTTAAATTTTATTAAGTTATCAAGCTGCATGAATTCTTCAAGTATGTATTTTTTTATAATGGAATATATTTTTTTTTTCAAGCAAACGCCTCAATCAATCAATAATTAAATCAATCATTTATTCCTGATTATTTTTTAATGTTTAATATTTAAAGCATTAAAGCTTTATAAGTGCATGACATGATCTTTATGTGGGGGCATTTAGTGAAAGCTATGACTAGTTTACATTTTACTACTTTTATGTCCCTTTAAGTTGGCCTTTTATTACATTTACAAAATCTATTTTAATTTTTTTCTTCCTAGGGAACTCGTATCAATTGACAATCTATACAAGTGATATCGAGAACGCTGGTTTGGATGGGAAGATCTATTTGAGGTTGTTAGGCCAGGACGCGGAAACCAGTGAAAAAGTTGTTCTCCCTGGGAACGAAGTTGGAAGTATAAAGAAGAAGAAAAAGAAATTAAAAGAATTGTTTAATCGTGGTGCAGAAGATGTCTTCGTACGAAAGGTATTACTTTTAGGAACCGTCACCTGGCGTCGCACCCGCTGCGTAGAGTGTTGTTGAACACATCAAAATCCTTTTGGATGGTGAAGAATTGAAGCCCAAAGAACCAAAGATGATTGTCTTTTAGATTGAACTCTAAAACTCCTAGATTACTGAGGCAGAATTGAGGGTTTTATTTTTACAAAAGTGTTCCCGTTTCATATCAGATACATATTACATATAAGGGCAGTGTCTGCCTTTTGTTATATTATGCTCATATAAGCGAAAAATGTTTTTCTTTTCCTCTTTCTGACCAATCTTGCTCCACATCCGTGTCAGTTTAATGTGAAAAAGCTTGTGAATTAAAATTGCAAACGATATCACTCTTACTTAAAAGCAAAACCTTTAACTGAAAATAACTAAACTTGGAGTTTCAATCTCTTTCATCACGTTACACTGGACTCTCTAATTCGACGCTCTACTATTCGATATCTTCCCTTATTCGAAGAAAATTCAATTCTCATTGACTATTGAATTAGAGAGCGTCAACTGTAGTTTTTCTCCTGAAAGCCCTGAAAAACATGAACAGAAATGACTGAATGAGAGGATGCTAAAATCTAAATAATTACATTTGGTTTTCTCTAATTCGATCTTCCTGACACCGAGGATTTTCTTCAAATTAGAGAAAGATTCGAATTACAGAGAGTATTTTAAAGGTAATTTAACCCTATTCAACCTAGGCTTTTAGGGGCGGTTCAGAACTAGGGGGGGGGGCTTTTCCTGTAACACCCCTTAATTTTTTATCTATGAAATTTGGCACACAAGATCCTTGTCACATAAGGTAACTTTTGATTAAAAATTTTTTGATGACGTCACTCATCATGCCCAAAGTGAGCAAAAACCAAAAATTTCCATTGTTCGAGCCTCTTTAATTTGAAGAAGGGCTCGTGGATCGAAGAATCACGATTTGCGGCATTTCTAGCGCTTTAGCCGCTTTGCTTGTTAAAAACTGACACGTGACTATATTTCCATTGTTTCATTTTTCAGTTCCAAGATGTCGGTTTAATCGAACGAATCGAAGTCGGGCTCGAAGAAGAAGAAGATGAAAATGAGAAGACGAAGAAGGACACCAAAGACAAATTACTGTCCTGGCATCTTGATAAGGTTAAGAATTCATTTAATATATCGCTGCCATCAAAACAAAAGGCCCAATCTCAAAATTAATGTCTGAAAAACTAGGACTTTAGATACTTTGCTAACTTAAAAATTTGAGATTGACCCTTTTCTTGTAGTGGAAAAGGGTTTCTATCAACAAATGGAAAGAGCAAATCTCAAAATTTTAAATTAGCAAAGTAAAAGTCTTGGTCTTCTCACACTTTTGAGATTGAACATTTAGCCTGGATGGTGGTGATATGAGCCTCCCAACCCATTGTGTGAGACAGGGATTACGACTAGAACTCTGTCAAGGAGGTTGAGACATAGATTTATAATAAAATCCGAAGGGGTCGTGCTTTGGCTGAAAAGTGTGCCGAGGTTAAAAAGAAGATCCTACCTAGGTCACGTGACATGACAATCGAATTTCAGCGTTTGACCAATAAGAAACTTTGCGGGTTTTCTAAAACAATAGCAGCAATATTTTTTGCGACATTCACTCTTTTGGAAGAGCTTGAAGCATGACATCTTGGGAGAAGATTGATTGAATTAAAAATGGCAATACAAATTTACTTGTACTGAAAGGGATAGTCGGATGGTTTGAGATATTTAGCCTGCAGAAACTTCCGATGATCCAGAGATCAAAACTGCCATATAATTTTGTCTTTCTATTTTCGAAAGTTGAGATATGACAATTTGAAATTTCTAAAAATGGGTTTGAAATTTTATTGTAACTCGAAATTCTCGACTTTCGAAACGAGCTATTAATAAGATAAGATTATAAAATTTATTTTAGGTTTTGTTCATGCCAATAGAAAGAATACGAATGATAGATATCTCAAACCATCTGATTATCACTTTGAAAGTATTGTATCTGAAGAAGCTAATCAAATTTCAGACAAACTAAAACTTTTCCCATATCATATGACAACAATCAAATGACCAATGAATTTTAACAACCCAAAATTCTAAAAGACAAAAGACAAAAGACAAAACAAAACAAATTTCCCTAGAGACGCATTACTAGAACAATTAATACAAATTTAGCGATCTAAACCGAAAGAAAATGGAAAAATTATGGAAAGACCGAAGTCTGAGATCAGGTGCGGTACCTTAAGTAAGCATATTTATCTGATCAAGAAAATAGTTTGACACTCAAGAAAATTGGTCTTATGCCAATGAGATTGCTTTGATAGTTTCAAACTAAAGAAGACATGAAAGGACTGGGAATAAGAATCTAGAAAGAATTCTCTGATGCTGTTAAACTTCTAACTAGGTTTTTACTTCATAAATGGGTTTTGCTGACCAAGCAAAAAACTCAGCCACAGTACTCCGAAAGATAGTCTGCGTGCTTGACACGTACTTTATCGGGAAAACTTCGTCGGGGAAAAATATTCGTCAATTGGCCAAAATTTCGTCACTTTTCCCCGACGAAGTTTTCCCCGATAAGGTATTCATTCTAAAGGTCAAGACTCAGATGATTTCTATCTAGTCACCGAGAGGCTTCTGGTTGCGCATGGCACGTATACATTCTAAAGGCCATGGCTCTCCAGTTGGCACACAACACTGTTTCAACGTTCATCTAACGTTATATGGACGTTAGATAAACGGAAAGAGTTACATCGGATCGCCCAAAGTTACCTTCATGTTTTTATTTTATTTTCTTATCTCTGATCCTGTCTTTCTCTTTTCTGACTGTCTGAGTTTCTGAGACTTAGTTTCTCATTTCTGACTGAGTTTTCATACCTGTCAATCATTTGTCCATCAATTTCGTCCAGTCTAATTTTCGCACCGAGTGGGATTCGAACCACCACCAAAGAAAGACCTTCAGATTCGGAAGCCAGCGCTCTATCCGTTGAGCCATCGCTGCATAGCAAAGTCTCGCTGTGAGCGGAGAGAATTGTTTTTGATCACTGGTCGAAATCACATTGTAAAAAAGGAACAGAAAAAATAGGAACAAAAATGCAAACAGAAACTTGAAACGAAATGTAAAAATCAACAGAAAATTCTTGAACTTAAAAAGAAACTAAAATGCAAATTCGTATCGTAAATCAAAAGTTTGCTCACTCTCACAACACACAGACTTCTCACAGACTCTCAGTGCTGAACTAGTTTACAATTCAAAAACACAACTTGATAAAGCTATCGCTAATTTCCCTAGAGGAATTACAAAGTGACGTAATATAATATAAAACACGACCCGGGAACACACTAAAGACACTGAACAAAAGAACTGAAAACAAAGAAAGCCTCGCGAGACACTCAAACAAAAGGACACTGAAAGGAAAGGACGCTATGCACAAGGGACTTCTAATTAAAAATATATACATAATTATTGACGTCATCAAATAATGGAAGCTCTCCATTAACACTCGCAATTCATAACGTATTATTCCGAACTGGCAAAAGACGGGGTAATGTTATTATAATATGGGTAAAAGTACCCCTTTTTTAACCCTGACTGAAATTCGAGCCGTTACTAGCAACCCTGCGGGGTATGCACCCGGCACAGTGACAAGCAGTTACTAGCAACCCTGACCCTACCTAACTGTTAGTTAATCAATTCCAAACAACAAAACCCCCGGAAAGGTGACTATCAGCGATCCGTGGATAAAAAAATAAAATAAAAAAATGAAGGTAACTTTGGGCGATCCTAGATCCTATATAAACTAGTAAATGAAGACTCCCTAGAGTTGCTATTTCCTAGGAAATCTTGACCCCCTTTGGTTTAAAATGACTCCCCTCTATTATCTATGACAAAATTATTTAAAAATTCATTTGGCTATCCAGGGCTAACTCTACAGACCCCCGTAAGAGAAATACTCCATCTGAGGGAAGCATTTCCTTCAAGAATTTTTAGATTTGGCTCAAAATTTGTATACTGTATACTTCCCTCTTTGTAAGATCATGTTACAAAATACTGGCGAGAAACCGAATGAGGAATAAACGTTTAAACTTCGTGTCTACCGACAATTACGTGAAAAATCTGTTATGCGGAATACCATACATTCTGAAAATTCTTAAAGTCCCTTGAAAAATGAAAGAATTTCGGCAAAAGGTGGGTGTCAACGACGAAAATCAGCTCTGTAAAAAATTCTTATTTCATAGCCTTGAACGAGAAAAGTAACGAATTAGCAAAATTTAGCACCTTAAAGCAATTCTCAAGAGGTTTAAAATCTGAAAAACAGGGGACAATAGAAATCAACGAGAGAATGCGCTTGTCACAGTGATCTTTTAGAACAAATATTTACAGTAATCCCAATGTGATGAAAATTAGATACAGTACGTCCATAAAAAATTAGTCATCCGTCCTTGAAGTGGTATAGCTTTTCGAATTTTTGGCCAATTTTGAAAATTCTTCCACAGTGAGATGGAGCATTTATCAGGCTGTCCAAAAATATAACTTTTCAAAAAAAGCTTCAAAACATAAAGAAAAATCGAAGATTTAAGCAATGCTACAGTACAGTGGCTCCGTAATCATCAATTAAATATTAATCATCAATTAAATCTTTTGTCTATCATTTTACATAAGAAATTATGCTTATAACCTTTTCATGTATTGTGCTAATAAATAAAGAGTTTTAAATAATTGTGCTATTATGAAAAGTTTTACATGGTTCGATGCGGAATTTTACGAGGATTACAATGGTATAAAAATCGCAATGTAAAAGTTTTTGCCTGATTTAAAAAAATCTAAAACTAAAATCTTATAAAAGTTGTCAAACCGGTTTTCAAGTTAATTTATCGTTAAAATTGTTAAGAACATAACTATTAGTTAAAAACTTGATTTTTAAGTTTTAGAAATCTTTTTTGAGCAAAGTCTTTGTACTTTTGAATGGAGGGGAAGATTTCCTTTCTAATGGTATAAAATTTATGAAAAATTAATTCTTCTATCGAAGGCTATGGCACTTTTAAAACAGAGGACTAATTTCTCCTGGACGTACTGTATAAATAAAAAGACAACTTTGGTAAAAACTGTAACAAACAGATTACACGGCTATAAAACAAAGGAACGTACAAAAGTTTTTCTTTAAGGACCTTAAAATGATACCTGGAAGATCTATTAGAAAGACGAAGGAAGAATATCTTGCAAAGACATTCAAATACGAATGCTAAAGGGCCCTTATGTATGGATATATATAATAAAGTAGTGTGAACAAACAATGACTACTTTGGGGGGGGGGAGGGTCATGATAAACTAGTTTATCTTGACTCCCTCAGCTTTTTTAAGGGGAGTCATTATTTACTAAGGGAGTCAATATTTCCTAGGAAATTTCTACTCTAGGGGAGTCATTATTTCCTAGTTTATATTAACTGGGGGGGTCAACATTTACAGGGAGTTAAAATAATAATCCGCTACACCGGGTCCGTATAAAGATCTACCTCAGTTTGGTGGGTAACTCGGACGATTATCATCAAGATTTGTTCATGGATGACTTTCACTTTCATTTTAGATTGTTCTGGTTCGTTTATTCACGGAGGACGAAGCGCATGCTAGTGTTCCTGTCAACCTTTGTTTCACCTGCAACTGTTGGTTCTCTACCAATAAAAATATGGGACAAAAAAACTGCAAATTCTTTGCCGATAATGAATTTCAGCCTGAAAGCCCGAAGCGTGTTTTTATTCCAACAGCTAAGAAACTGAACTTGGATCAGTCTGATGCTTCGGAGATGTATTACTCCGCTCCAGAGTCTCCGTCGAGTATCCGTCGGCTTCCAACAAAAATCGAGACATTTACAGGTAATTTGACGTGCGGTCCAAGAGGTTATAACAACTTTGAAATTTCTTATATAGATTATATTGCCAATGTGATAATCTTTTATTTTTTCGATTACAGTATGGATGTAGCCTTCTGTGCTTCATTATAGATTGAGGGGGGGGGTGAACAAATTATTTAGAGAGATGATTACACTTTCCTTTCCTTGACTCGATGCTTATGTTTTTTGAACATCCTTTTTGAATGTCGAATTTCTTCACTTATCCTTGATCCATCCCTTACTTACTGAGCATCAAGCGGAGAGGCATCAAGTACCATTTTTATACTAAGTACTAAGTCTTTGGTATGACCCGGCTGGGGATTGAAGGTGCAACCTTGCGCACCGTAGCTGGATGCTCTACCTTCATGCTATGGTCGCTTTTTTGATTAAAAAGTGCTACCAACCAAATGACACGGTCGCTTTATCCCATACAGGCCAGCTTGCCAGCGATCATTTAGGACATTCAACACCTACTGCCGATCTTTCCATAGATGAAAGCGAACATACAAGAAGACCTGATGCCAATATTTCGACAACTGTTACCGAAATTACGACAACGGAAGTCCAAATATCGAGAAAAAGTCCCGATGTTACGAGAACAGAAGCTGATTTAACGGAATCAACAACAGAAATTACGAGTCAGTATTACATAGAAATATTTATAAACTTGTATCTTTTTAAATTTTCTGTTTTGGCAAAAATGTTCGCGAATGTTCAATGATACAATGAAGTCTCTATAAATCGAACACGCACGGGCAACACAACTTTGTTTGAATCATTGAACAGATTTAAAGGCATTGCTGATTGAAGGAACGAGAAAACTTATTCGAATTAAGGAGACATTCGAGTTATGGAGGTTCGAATTAAAGAGACTCTACTGTATTATTTTTTAGGATATATAAAGGAGACATGCCTCTTATGCTGACAAAGCATGATAAACAAAATTTTAAAAATAACAGTTGAAAGCTCAAGGGATTAAACCACCTTGCTAATGGTTTCAAAAAAAGGCAGACGTTACACTCAAAATAATTTACGAAAAAGGCCTAATGAGAATTTTTCTTTCTTACTTTCAGAAACAGAGCACGGAGGAGAGCTCACATTAGACGAATCAACAGAAAGCAGCGCTCCTTCCATGAGGATGAACATTTCGAGTGAAGATGAAACTTCATCACAAAATATCATGTTTGTCTCTATGAAGGATGTCAGCAAAGCGGAAGAACTTGTCACTGATCAAAATACAGATTCTCCTATCATGACGTCAGGTTGGTTCCATGTTCCATTCATTGTCTGACATTTCTTGTTGTCATTTTTTTTATTATTATTATTTATCCTTGGTACTTTCGATTATGATAAGTATCCATCAAGAGGCTCACTACAAGTGAATCTTGGATCGAATCCCAAACCTCCCGTTTAGTTCATAGATAGCCAAGTAAGCCGTGGACCCCATGAAAACAATGTAAAGAGCGTCTAAAAGTACTAGAAAACTGCGTATCAACGTAAAAAGTCGACTCTGTCGAATCTATCAATCGGGCTCTTTTACAGTCAGTCATTAAGCAACCGTAGCATGAAGGTAGAGCATCCAGCTACGGTGCGCAAGGTTGTGGGTTCGATCCACAGTCGGGTCATACTAAATAAAGATTCCAAAAATTGTACTTGATGTCTCTCTGCTTGATGTAAGGTAAGTGGAGAAATCCAGGTAAAGGAGTGGCGCCCTCCCCTACCTTCGGTTAGACAGCTAGAGAAAAGAGCCTTCGGGTCGCCCTTCACTGCGGTCGCAAACTTACTTAAGTCAAATTTCTAGAACTTCACCAAATACCTTAAAAGAGTGTCATCCGAATCATCTTTTAGAGCTCCAAAACGCACCGACTACTTTCATTATTCAAACACCCTCTGAAGGAGAGCGCGTGACAACGACCATTAAAGAAGGGGAAGAGCAAGAAGTTGTCACGACAACCACCACAACAACAACAAGATCTTCTACCAATCAGCAAGAAGAATTTATCAATTACGAAGAAATTATCGTCACTGAAATCATTGAAGAGCAGATCAACCCTGATGGAAGTGTGACCAGAACTACTAAACGATCCGTGGCCTCACCAGGTTTGTTTGACTTCGTTTTCCTTCGGAAATACATAGCAAAGTGTTTCTTGTGAAATACACGGATTACAAACATACAAAACTCGTATGAGATCCATTGCCTCAGTCAACATTTTTTCTTTGATACTTGCATCCTTAAACATTGCAGAAGTTGAAAAATGACGTTTCTGGTTATAAAATATTCTGGTCCGAAAATAAAAAACGTCAATTTTTTCCAAGGGAAAGTTGGTTTTTAAATTTGCGAAAGATTGACACTGCAACGACTTCTTCTTAAAAAATCCATTCCAGAATTTCATTTTTAAAGGCCGCATATTGTAAATTTTGTAAATTTCTTATGCGCATTCGCTCGCTCCGTGCGTAATTATACAAAAATATATTATTTTTCTTCAAAAATAATAGTACATGGCTATGGCATGACATTTTAAGACTCGAAAAACACGAGATATTTTAGGGAATTGCACTAAAGTACTCACACAATTGTGAAAATAAAAACATTTTAAGGACATTTTTAGGCTTCAAATCAAGAGGTTGAAAACATTGAAAGGCCTCAAAAATTCTAGACGTTCTTATGTAAAAACGCGAATTTCTTCTTTTCAACAGATGCTGGTGAAGGTGAACAGATCTCCGCCGAAGAATACCAAGCGATCATTGGCCAAACGTGTGACGTCACCGAAGAAACAACTGTGGAGACGAAAGAAGGTGAAGTTCTCAGTGTGACCACGGAGAAATTTCAAAAATCTTACGAAGAAGCGATGGATGACGCGAAACGAGAAAGTCGAGCCATGTTAGAAGTAAGGTCCCTTTGATATTGATTTATAGGGGGTGGAAGAGGACCCCTGGCCACTGGAAGTTTTCGAATCCCGGCTAAGCAAAATATTTTGATTGGGGGCTTTTATGAAAGTGGAACCCACATCGAGAGCGCTAGATCTACTTTTTTGCTTGTACACTAATGATGTAGCGCCGTTTGTCGTTAAGCAAAGCTTTTTTGCGGGTACCTCTTCTTATCCGCCATCTTTGATCGAAATTTAATAAAAAGTTGCAGATCGATCAAAGCTGGTTTTCCAATGGCTTTCAAAAATCTCCAAAGCAAAGGTCACCTTTGACTCTTATGTCTTATACACCTTAAACTATCATTTGTTTTTTTTGTAACCATAGGAACAAGAAGAAGATGGTTGATACGTGTTCATAAAACAACGCGAAACGAGGCTGATATAGGGGAAAAGTGTTATAGAATTTACTGGTAGATAGACTCGGCTTGGACAAAATAATTCAATTCATAAACTTAAATCAATGGTCTTAAAATCACACCAAGCAGTTTTGGATTTATTTTTGTAGACATTATTACACAGGAATGGCATTATGGAACTATATCATAATCCATAGAGTTTGTTATTATGTTAATGATAGTTTTGGGTTTTAAGGCCGGTTTCCACTTGCGCGCGCTGCGATTGCAACTTTGGCTTTAATCCTTTTTGCTTGGAGAAAAAATTACGTCATAAAAATGTAGCGCGCGCTCGAGAAAAAAAATTCAACCGTTACGTGAGATCGTGCCAATGGAGTTGCTTCATTTTCCTTTTGACCAATAGCGTGGAAGCTTTGCTCGAAAAAGTGCAATCCAAGCGCGCGCAAGTGGAGACCGGGCTTTAGTCTAAGAATCTCCTTTGAATAAAAAGTTGCAGGAATTCTCCCCACAGAGGTCACCATGGTGTGTTTTCCAATACTTTACAGGTCAAATCATATTTGATTTTGATTTTGGTCTGTGAATAATAAAAACTTTTAATGCAATATTTCATCTAAGTTTCAATTCAAGTAAATGAAATTCAAACTATATTTTTTCCAGGAGATTGGGTGGCAGGGCAGCAAATGCATTTCGTGCTTATTATAAGTTGTGCTCCATTCGAATTTATTTACTTTTGATCAAATATTTTTGTTCACAAATTGCAAGAAAGGTGCCTTTAACCTATTTTATTAAATATTTAAAATTATTTTTTGTATTTAAAATATTTTAACCGATTTTTTATTTTCTTCAGATGTATTTTTCTTTTAGGGGGAGTTTTTAGAACGCATTTTTTTTGTAAATAGACTAAAATATTTTCACATCTTTCGCTTATGTATTTTCGGTAAGAATAAATCATTTTCAAACCTTTTTAGATTATAAAACGTTGAGTCAGCATTTTTTATTGCTGTAAATTGTACCTAAAAACCTGTCCCCTGGTTTTGTGCTTGTTGAAAGGATAATCAAGAGATATCATCAGAAAGAAAAACTGGAAATAAGATGAAAAGTGAAGAAAATAATATTCTTAAAGGGAATAAGCTGTAAAATTGTTTTAATTTTGACAAAATTAATTCTTTCATGTTAGAACACCATCATCATCGTTTACTTCTAAGTGATAATATTCCACTCCTGAATATCTTTTCAACGAACTCAAAACATTCTGAACTCAGGTTCTTTCCTAACATGGGAGGAGGAGTTATTTCCATTGACTTCCAACCTGAAGGGCTAAACTCGAGACCCCTGGATGGGAGATGAAGCCACTTATTTCCCACTCAGAACGCCCGCGCGTGGTTTTTACACAAACGCCGGATTAAAAGTAAAATCTATCGCTAGATTTTTAAAAATGCCGTCCTCAAAAACAAAGGAATCGTTAGATACAATTTGTCGTTATGATTGCGGTGCGTTCTAGGCGCGTTCTTGATGGGAAATAAGCCGCTTCACTTTTTTCTGCCTGAAAAAGGTTAGATAATCTACTCTACGGGCTTTATACTCAATGTCTGGGGGTTAGCAAAAAGTAGTTTATCCAAAAGACAGCTCTAGGCTTTCAGGACACACTCTTGAGGGTAGGAGTTTCTCACTCTAAACAAAAGAGATATGTGAAGGATAAGACGCAGCCTAGCAAAAAATTTCATTGAATGAATCATTTGTTTCTTGAAGGCCTATCTCAAAATTTCTCTCAGCGTATTGAAACTCTGACGGGCGCAAAGAATGTAAATTTTTCGGGACGAGCTAAAGTTTTTACAAGCTCTTATGTGATTATGGGTGGTCGTTAACTTGTAATAAAACAATTTTTTACTTTTTCTAAAGAACGCACGATCTCTATCACTTCAAATGACCAATTAGTGAACTACCTTATAAAAACTCAATCTCATCCCAATTTTTGTTCTAGTTATTCAAAATTGGTTTTTAATAACTTGTTTTAACTAAAAGAACCAAGAATTCAGCTAGAAACTCCATCTATCGAAACACTATGATTGCCACGCTTTGCTTAAATCACTTTTTGAACCTCATTGGACCAAACCACGCAAATAAAAACCCGACCACCCTATCATGCAAACCAAAGAGACACCCCTGTCTCACAATCGGCTGAAACTTTTTCCCACAGTGGGAATGAAAACCGCGATTAAAATCCCAAAGGAGATAAAGATTCTATTGTTCATAAATGGGAAAAATCAGGTGGGGATGGTTTTGGAGTGCAATTTTTTATATTGAATTTTGAGTGTGGATGGAATCAAAGTCAATTCCCCAGTGAGGATGAAACTGTAGGGTATTCTTCTCACCGGGGACGAGATTTTGGCCGAGTTTTTCAGTGGGGTTGGGGTCCCAGCGGGTCTGTAACACATGGGTGTAAGGAAGGAGGCTCATACAGGGCTTTATGTACCAAATATTCATAAAATGAAATCATTTCTTACTTAAGCTCGTAAATCTTTCCCCTTTATCTTCCTGAGGTTGCCCACAAAATTACAAACATCAAAATTTATTCCAATAACTAAAGATAGTAGTCCAAATAATCTTATCTCGCAACACTGAACAGACATAATATCAAGATAAAAGCTTTTTGAAACATTCTTACGTTTTATCAGCTTAAAAAAAGTAAGATTTAAATTTCAAAGATAAAAGTTTTTTAGAATCTTGCTTGGAATCGGAAAACACGGAATTTAAATCCAACCAAGCGAGTTTTGTTACTTTGTTGGCGTTTTATTTTAGTTGCTTTACGTCAATTTCGTACCCAGAGCCACTTGCATCACTTTTCTATTTTACTGATGGAAGCCCGGGGTCTACTTAAAGCTTTTTTTATTGAGACTGGATCGCGATTAAGTGGCCTTGTAGTTTATGATGGTAATATGTTTTTGCTTAGGTGGACTGTAAAAAGGTCCGCCAGATTTTCGTTTTGTTTGGAAGGTAGAAATAGAACGAAGCAATATTTTTATTTGAAAATAAGGTATTGCAGGTAAGGTATGATAAGGTATATACCAGGTCATCTTAATCGCGCAAACCAGTGAACCGTGGGCTACCATTTTTCTGACTCCTAAGTTTGTTGTAACAGCAACAGCTGTCATTAATAATTTTCAGTCCTCTAGGTCTAGCTAGTGCTAATTATAGAAAGTAATCTTTCTTAGACAATAGTCCCTGTCATTATTAATTTTCAGTCCTCTAGTCCTCTAGTTCTTATCCAATCACAACCATTTGGGTGCTGCATCTACCATCTGACAACCATCATAAAAAAGTGAGTCCAAACTTTTTTGATGTTGCAAGTATTTAATTTTTCAAATATACCTAGCATGGTCAAATTTATCCACAAATATACCATTTCTCTTTTCATTGAATCTTCTCGACATTTGTTTGTACAAATTATTAACATTTGTGATTTATACATAATTTGTATAGTTAAACCTTCATCCAAGATTCGTTGAAAAGATATTCAGGAGTGGATACTTTTGTTCGTGTAGAATATGCGTTGAATAGAGTCATGGTAAGGTAAGACCTGTTTGGCTCAGACTAGTTTTTAAGATGTTTTTCACTAACTTTCAAATCTTTCGCTGATCAATTAATGGGTCCATCATAATGCCAAAGCTTGAGGGAAACAATTTGATTTAAAAGTTTTACAAATGTTTTAGCTACAATTGCGGTGAAAGTTACAACTTATTTGGGTCACTCGTTTTTAAAAAATCTTGAAGTTTTCAAAAAATGACGATATCGGAAAAGAATTTTATGGAATCTTTCGTTCAGACAATGAAAATTGAAATCTCATTCTTCTCAAAGAGATAGATATCATTTAATGTTTTTTTTAATCTGAGAGAATCCAGACATACGTTTCCTATCAAAACATTCTTTCAAATCGGAGATTAAAAATTGAGTCAGAAAAAAGAGCCGACCCTCTAATTGTCTTTATTATAAAGTTCTGACTAACTGGCTAAAAATGCTATTAAGTAATTGATGCTATGCATTTTTTGAACTTCTGTGAACGTTGGGATTTGTATCGAGGAAGATATTTTGTCAGAGGGAATAGGCAATTGAGCTTAACGCCCTCAGGGCTAGAGTAGAATCTTTTCTTACCTTTCTCAGGTAAGAAAAAGTGAAGCCACTTATCACCCATCCAGAACGCGCCTAGAAGGCACCACAATCATGACGACGGATTGTTCGGTTCTTTTGTTTTTGAGGACTGCATTTTTTAAATCTAGTGATAGATTTTACTTTCAATCCGGAGTTTGCGTAAAAATCACGCGCAAGGGTTCTGGATGGGAAATAAGTGGCTTCATTTTCCATCCAGGAGCCTCGAGTCTAGCCCTTCGCGCCTGGAAGTTGATGGAATAATTTTTGCAACGTTCGTTTTGAAACCATTACCACGGTGATTAAACCCATTGAGTTTTCGATTGTTACTTTTGTCATAGAGCATACTTCTTTTGAACTCCATTGGAAATCAATTACCATAGAAAAAGCGCAGCTTCCTAGACTGTCGTCGTTTTGCATAATATCCCAATTCTCATACTAAGATTCTCTTGAATTTTCCGGAATCTTTCCGCTATTTTTCCAAGATAACCGGCATGAGACTGGAAAGGATACTTTCTTAAAGGGACGGAAAGTCTTGTGCTTTAATTACAAAACTACCTAACTTTCCGAAGTTTCTTTTTCAACTACCCGAAGTCCTGGTCTTTTTCCACTAGAAAAATGACAAAGGAATCTTAGTGCAGAAATGGAAATCTTATGCAAAACGATGGTAGCTTTCTAATATCAGTTAGCGAATTAAGCAAAAGCCTCCATTACATGTCGAACCCATCCTATATATCAGATTATAAAAATACAGAAACTGTCTTGGTATGCTTTGCTCTTGACGTAATCAGTGAAAATTGACGGCAGTATTTTGACAACAGATTTTTTGAAATTGCGGTTAAGGAGGGATTTTACTTTAAAAAAAGGTGTTTGGTTTGTTATGATGCCATCGATTGCGTAATACTTTGTGGTATTTTGCAGAACGTTGTTTAAGAATCTGTGGAATTTCAAGTGTTTGTTGGGTTTGTGCAGCGGAAAGTGCTTAGGCACTCTTTGTGCAGTGATCTCTAGCTTAGATTAGGGCCTATTCATACTATGAGAAAGAGTATGTGTCGCATTGAACTATTGAAAAGGCCAAAGAAATACTTTCAATTTTTCGAAAAATGGAAAGTGAATAAGTAACCCTTTTGTTCCAAATTTGCTTGGACTCACTCACTAAAGGAAGTATGCCCCAAAAAATCTTCCCTAGTGAGAAAATGACCCTGAAACTTAATAAATATTACACTCGCTTCTTACAGACCTGGTGGAAATCCCTCCAACTGAAAAGATTTGCAAAAATATCTTCCCAGTAAAAAATTATAATCTTTGTCCACGCTGAAAATAATCAAATAAACAAATTCTCGGTAAAAAATATTGTGCTTTTTTTCATTGACATTATAAATTTTCTCTGAACGATGGAATTCAAACTCCCCTGCCATTAAAAGCATGCGCAAATCAATTCCCATTGATTTTCAGTCCGTTATTTTTACCCCCGCACTGGTTGAAAAAATCCTACAAGGGTCTGTGAGAAGTCCAATGTCTTGCCTATATAACGTTAAATGAATGTTGCCTGCTGTGGTGGAATAGCGGAAGAACTCTGGGGATACAATAAATTTTCATTGCGTTCAGAGAGTCTAGTCAAAATTTAAAACTTTTGCCGGAACCCGTTTAGCCGGAGTCAACGTGTGACTCATGAAATTTTTAAACTAAATGAAGATTATGGACGATTTAGTTAAAACAACGATTTAATGTGTTTAATTTTTGGAGAGCTAAGCTTTAAATTTCGATCCACAAATTGAGCGCTTAATACACATCCATTATCTACTTAGACAGTTCCCTCATTGTTAAACACTTTGCTTTTCCATAAGAAAGAATTTGTTTTAACTTGAAGCAAGATTCAGTCAAAGGGGGATATCAAATGTTTCGCCATTTCTAAATATTTTTGATGGCGAACTGATTTCATTAGGGTCACATCAGAATTTGTTCAAATGAAATTTTGATGGTGCATACTTATTGAAAATTTCAGTTTTTAAATTTTGTTTTAAACAATGAACATTTTGAAAAATTTCCTAAAAAAGAATTTCAAATAAAAAATATTTTGGAGATAATCAAGTAATGTGTTTTCATATTTGCTAATGTTTGCAGAACTGGTTCATTCACACACACGCACACGGGAAAAGTTTTATGATGTCAACGACCATAATACTACTGTATGATCATTTTGTGAGCTGTAAGTTATTTAAGCAAAAAAAGGTTTCTTGTTGAAAACAAATTTTTCGTTTCAAATATTGAGCATTTCTTACTTGGTTGCGACTTGCTTGATAGCTGTTTGAAGGATTCAGTTAGCTTGGAAGGTTCGCTTATTTTTGAGCCCCTTCCCAGCAGTTTGTGCGATAGCTTGATCAGGAATTTGATTCTAAAAAAGATTTTAGGCGTAATGCACGAATTTTGGGTGTTTTCATGTGTGTGATTTTGTCGATTTTCATTTGATCGTGATCAAAGAAAGAGAGAGATAGAAACTCGATGCGATAGCTTGACTAGAAGGTAGCCTCTGCCGGAGGGGAGGACTCCTTTAGTTTCGAGTCCTCGGGTAAGTTATGGCATGTCTCAAAAACCTGAAAATTACCATAATTTTTGAAGGCCATTAGCTGGCAGAAAATGGGGAAACCAATGATTTGCTACGAAGGGTATCATGATGAAGTTTCGCTTTAGGGGTGTTACCTAATTGTTTACGCCCTTATTTTCGCGAAAAACCGCAAAAACTAAAAAATGATGACGTCAGCAAAACTTGTTTTTCAAATAACTCCAGTTTGGCTAAAGATAGAAGCATGAAATTTGGACTGAAGTTGCATATCATTAAAAGGATCATTTTGCAAAAAAGTTTTTTTGAAATTTTGCTGACATCAGCACTTTATTGCAAAATTTCGTATTTTGTTGATTTCTGCTGACGAAAGCAAAATTTCGAAAAAAAAAATTTTGCAAAATGATTCTTTTAATGATATTCAACGTTGGTCCAAATTTCATGTTTCTACCATTATCCAAACTGGAGATATTCAAGAAACAAGTTTTGCTAACGTCAGCACTGAGTCGTTACGCAAATTGCCTGACGGGTCCGTGCAGTGGTTAAAAGTATGTTTTCAAGATAGCAGAAATACACTGTAAGGGTGAAAATTTTAGAAAATCAAGAAAATTTCTAATTTTTGCTCGAAAACTTCGATTTTTTAGCACTGAGAAAGTTGAAAATTTAAGAAAAAATTTACTGTACCGATTACTGTACTGATGGTGCGATTCTAAAAAGCCGCGCATATCTTCAGTCTAAAGCAATTACAATTTTGACTCGTGTTTCTTATGTAGTGAAAAGTGAACAAAACAAGAACAATAAACAAGGATAAAGGAAAGATAATGGATTTGTTTGAAGACTTGGATGAAAACCGATGGGAAAATAAAGGCCACCCACCTCTCGATCCTTCCAGCATTGGTAAGATTTTCCATTCAAAATCATGATTATTAAAAAGTGAAATGGACTATTTAAGAACCCATAACCCCTGTCAGAGCTCTTTTATCTACTTCCCAAAGCGAAATAGACTATTTAAGAGCCAATGACCCCTTGTTAGACATTGGTAAGCTACTTAATCTCTTATAATTGTTATTTGGTCATTGAAAAGCTTAAAGGGTTCACTCGAAAGTGAAATAGAAAATATAAGAGCAAATGACCCCTTGTTAAACATTAGTAAGCTTTTTAATCTCTTTTAAAGCGTCATTTGGTTATTGAAAAAGTTGAGGGGTTCGATTTTTGTGGACACACTGTGTATGCAGCATAAGCTTAAAAATATTCTGAAATAGAACCTCTCTCTCCTCTCTCACTGACCCTTTATAAACACTATGTATCTCTTTTCAGAGGGTTACACATCATATATCGTATTTCAACGGCAAATTGTAGAAGACGCAAAAACTATGATATTATATTTGAAGACAGAACAAGGAAGACCGTTGCAAGTCAAACTTTCCAATTTCAAACCGGACAGAAATCCAATGAAAAGTGTCCGAAATTGTTGTTTAAAAATACGTAAAAATGAAATTGTTGGTATCATGATGGACAGAGATTGGGTGGAAGCAAAATGAAGGACTGAATAGTAGTTGAATGAATACGACTTACTGGACGAGTGATTACGACTGAATTGATATTCAACTTTCTTTGTATATATGTTTTTTCTATATTTAATTCCGTGAAAGAAAATGAAGAATTTCTATATTTGAGCGATGGCACGACTCACCATTAGACACCCCTGTCTCACAGCCCCGGTGGAACTTTTTTTTCTCAGTGGGAGCAAAAACTTCCTATTGAAATTCCTTTTCTCAAAGGTTAAAAAATTCAGTGCAATTTTTAAACATAGAATTTCGAATGCAGTTGAAATTCTAAGGTATTTTCCCACCGGAGATGAAATCTTTGTCGATATTTCCAGTGGAGCTGGGCTCCCAGTGGGTCTGTGACAGAGGGATATAATTAGAAACAACAATCGGACCCGGTGGAACAACCGTTAAAGTGGGGAGGCTGAAGGCTCAAAATGACATAAAAATTGCTATCAATTTGAGAAAAAATCTTATTTGGTCGAAAGTGGGGTGGCTGAAGTTTTCCCAGTCTCCCCGCTTCTGCCGGGACTGACAGTGTCATATGGTTTATTTTTTAAGAGGAATGCAGCCTTTTAAACTGAAATCTTTGGGCTTTTTTACTTTCCAGAACATGTCCAACAAGAAAGTTCAACACTTCCATTATCTTATTCCCAGTCCCTTATTGTTAATAATGCCCCAGAGCTGAAGTGGCACATAACGTTTTTTCAACGTTCATCTAACGTTATATTGGTTATGCATGGGCCCCGTCATACCCCCCACTTTTTTGTAGACCATGCTATATTGAAACTTATGTACATTAGAACAACTTTTAACAGGCCAAATCAAGCCATAAAAACTAACTAGATAACGTTTTAAGGTGTTTTGAGGGTGTAAAAAGTGAAAAATTTTCTTCGTTGCCCAACCATAGTGCGCAACATTTTTTTCCGAAATGATGCCCCCCCCTCTTGCTCAAGATGGCTCCCGTGCGAGATGTCCATGTTATGTGGACGTTGTGAACGTGAAAAAATTGCTTCGCACCATGGTGGGGATTTTTGATTTCCCTTTTTGCCAGTATAGGTGATGATGAACCCCCAGCTGGCGACGGGAGATCTCTGACAAGAGAAACATAAATCCGAGGGGAATCAAAGGGAACTTGCAGGAAAACCTAATAGACCCGCAGGCGGCGACGGGAGATCTCTGACAAGAGAAACGTAAATTCGAGAGGAATCAAGGGAACTTGCAAGAAAACTTAAACCCACAGGCGGCGACGGGAGATCTCTGACAAGAGAAACGTAAATTCGAGAGGAATCGAGGGAACTTGCAGGAAAACTTCAACCCACAGGCGGCGACGGGAAATCTCTGACAAGAGAAACGTAAATTCGAGAGGAATCGAGGGAACTTGCAGGAAAACTTAAACCCACAGGCGGTGACGGGAGATCTATGACAAAAGAAACGTAAATCCGAGAGGAATCGAGGGAACCCGCAGGAAAACTGCGAGAAATACGCGAAAAACTCAAAAATTAGAAATGTAATATCCGCGGTATTTAAAGCTGAAGTTTTGCTTTTTCACGTTTTCAGATCTGTCCCTCTAATTCACTTTTGTTAAGTCGCTCTAGCAATCCTATTATAACAGAATTCGATGTTTTTATTGTCCCTTTCTTCAAATTTTTTTTTATTTCATTTACACGTCTTTTATAAAGAACCTAAACTTGGCTTCGAGCTTGGAGTTCCTCATTCTTCCAGATATTTTCAGTCTCAAAGCTCCTTATCGAGTTCCTTGTTTACTAGGCATGTCTCAAAAACTGAAAATTACCATAATTTTTAGATCGCATTAGTCGACAGAAAATGAACAAACAAATGACTGAATATGAAGGGGACTATGATATAGTTTCTAACCTGATGCGTAACCTAATTGTTTTTTCGTTCATTTTCGCGAAAAACCGCAAAAACTAAAAATTGAATTTCTCAAGAATGATTCATTCAATTTCCTTCAAACTTTAACCAAAGATGTATCCAACCAAAGTCTATCTTTTGGGAAAAATTATTTTTTGAAATTTTGATGACGTCAGCAGAAAGGAGCAAGAAACAAAAAGTCCTATTTTTTGCTGACGTAATCAAAATTTCGAAATAGTTTTTTTAGTTAAAGTTTGAAGGAAATTGAATGAACCATTCTTGAGAAATTCAATTTTTAGTTTTTATGACGTCATCGATTATGACGTCATGATAAGTTTTTTGCGAAAATGAGCGAAAAAACAATTAGGTTACACATCAGGTTGGAAACTACATCATAAAGTCTGTCTCAAAATAATTTGCAGCTGGAGAAGAAAATGGCTGTAACTTTTGATAAAATTCGAATCAAGTTGCGATTTTGTTCTCGTTAAAAAGATATTCGTGAGTGGAATATTATCAAGTAAAAAATTTGAGAAAAAAAAAGGAAAATGAAAATGAAAAATGAAGAACAAAAAAATCAACTTTTTGTAGAAATGTGGTATAATTACCATTTTCACAGGAGTGACTTTTTAATCTTAGATCATTATCACTGTGAAAAAATTTTTCAAAAATATTCATTCAATCAAAAGATATCAAACAAGCTTTATTGCTGGTTGATCGACAAAAGGCTGTTTTTTTGTCGTTTTTAAACGTTTTTTACTACTTGATAGAGTCAACCAGCAATAAACTTTGTTTGATATCTTTTGATTGAATGAATATTTTTGATAAATTTTTTGACAGTGATGATGATCTAAGATTGAAGAATCACTTTTGTGAAAATGGTAATTATCCACATTTCTACAAGAAATTGATTTTTTTCTTCTTCATTTTTCATTTTCCTTTTCCTTTTTTTTTCCAAATTTTTACTTGATAATATTCCACTCACGAATATCTTTTTAACGAGCACAAAATCGCAACTTGATTCGAATTCTATCAAAAGTTACAGCCATTTTTGTCTCCAGCTGCAAATTATTTTGAGACAGACTTTAGTACCCTTCATGTTAAGTCATTTGTTTGGTCATTTTCTGTCGACTTATGCGATCTAAAAATTATGGTAATTTTCAGCTTTTGAGACATGCCATAACTTACCCGAAAGGGTCCTATTTTAAAAGCCAATTTTTTGGCGGTACATGCCGCCGTTTACAAATCGAGGGCCCCCCCATGGGTTCTCATCAAAAATACATACTGGTCCTATGACAATTGCGTGGATTTGGGAATACAGCTTTATAAATATTTTATTTCTTATATGTTAGTTGATTGAAAACTGAATCAAACTTTATTATCAATGGTAAATATGAAAAATTCTGATTCTGATTCAAAATATCGTTTCTAAGTGACTGTATTAAAAAAGTAAACGTTTTTTTCAATATTAAAAAAAAAAAAAAAATGACCTTATGAATATCTTGAAATTTCAAAAATATTTAGTCAGTAATTCCGCTTCAATGATGGAGGCATTAAAATATTTCTTGTACTATGCACTTATTCTTATCTTCTACAACGAGAGTGTTGAGTGCAGTCAACAACACATGTTTTCACCGAATATTCGTTACCAAGCCTCTCACGGCAACGCGTCATTTAACTACAGTTATATCAACCTCAAATATCTGAAAGCATACAAATTGAATATTACACCTTCGGCTTCGTACAATGTTAATAACAAATCACAATGCGCCAAAGAATGCCTAAAAACTAAAGGTGATTGCAAGAGTACAAATCTCCGAGAAATGAACATTGGATTTGAATGTGAAATCCTTGGGGAAGACATTTACACATCTGACTATCAACTGGTAGAAGACAGCTCCATAACACATTTTATTATAGCCGTAAGTTCTTTAACCTCTAACCACCCCTGCCTCCTTAAAACACGATTAATTGTCCCCCCAATGGGAAATACATCCCGAAATTTAATCTCCTTTTCTGAAAAGCCTTACTAGAAAATAGAAAAATATATTTTAATGATATGATTATGGCTTCGGGAATGATATCAACATGACATTTCCAGATAATGCAATCTTTTATTAAATAAGTAACTAAGTCTGCGACCGCACTCGGAGGCAACCCAAAGGCTCCTCTTTCGATAGCTTTCTACCCGAAGGTAGGGGAGGGCGCCACTCTTTCTCTCTGGATTTCTCCACATACCCTTGATCCTTTTTTCTTAATTGCTGAGCATCAAGTAGAGAGACATCAAGTACCATTTTGGTAATATTTGGTATGACCCGGCTGGGGGTTGAACCCACACCCTTGCGCACCGTAGCCAGATGCTCTATCACTGCACTACGTTGGCTAATCTGTAGTCCTTTAAAATATCTGCGACCAGGGCTAAAACTCATTAAATAACATCAAGATAAAACGTTGATGATAACCACTCTGGGATCGAAGTTGAGAAGCTTTTATTTATGAGAATGGAGAATTCATATTTGGGAATTGGGCTTTGCCCAAATTTTTAGAAAAGCCGTAATTCTAGATAACTATTCAAATCCAATAAAAATTGGGAATTCCAGAGAGTTTTAGGGGTTCACGTATTTTGAACAGTTGTAATTCTTCAATAGTGTATGCGGCTCGCTCAGAAAGCCATTTTTTGTGGTTTCATTTAAATCTCAAATCTTTGTCATCTTGAAAGAGTTTTAGTCAGTTTTTTCTCTTCACCCTTTTACTCGTGTAACTTATGGTATGTTAAAAAAAGACACAAGTTTGAAGCAGAACTGGAACCTAAAAAAATGATTTTTTGAGATTAAAAATGAGGAAATGAGATTTTTGAAAATTGTTTCATATATCCTCTGCCAAATCACATAAGGAACATTTCCTGAAAATTTCATGACCATAGCACTTGTCAATCTTGAGATATATCCGATAAGGCACGTGCAAACCCCCTGGAGCGCGTTTTGAGAAAAACGGCTTTAAAGTCAAAAGTATTTTGGCCAGTGTGGAATCTCCTGTAACTTATGACATGTCCAAAAAGGCTATAATTTTGGCGCAGAAAACTGGGAGACTTTGGCATGGTCATTTTTACGTCAAAAGAAGCGTATTAGGATGTAGATTTCAGAACTGCCTGTTATTAAGATTAATTTTTGGTATTTTTTGAGAAATTAGGGAAAAAGTGCTTTATGACGTCATAATTGATGACGTCATAAAACTTGAAATTTAAATATTTTAAAAGGTACTCGTTATGATTTCTTTTTGGACATGCCATAAGTTACAAGAGTATCAAATTTGACCCTAGTCTGGGCTTTCAGGGGCGGCTTGAAATCAGGGGGTTTCTTGTACCACCCATTTTTTATCTCATTTGTATTTTTGAATGAATTTTGGCCCACAAGATCCTTCTCATGTAAGGTAGCTTTTGAGAAAGAAATCTTTTCGATTGAAGCGAGTAAAAATTCTAAAGTTTTCTTTGTTCTTTCCAAAGCTTATTTTAATCTAAATATTATATAATAAGAAATATCATTATGATCAAGGTGTGAAAATTTTTGGCTGTCATTGTGTAAGTTTGTAAAGTGAACTTTAGTCTTTACTTTGCAGGCCCGGTGGAACAACCGTTAAAGTGGGGAGGCTAAAGGCTCAAAATGAGATAAAATTTGCAAGGAATTTGAGAAAAAGTGGGAAGACCGAAATCTCCCCAGTCTCCACACTTCCACTGGGTCTGTTTTGATATCTTTGAAACATGTTGTTTCCTTCTGTTTCTTTAGAATAAGTGCTTACAGAATCCATGCAGACGAGGATCCAAATGTATTCCCATTTATCAGAACAATAGTTATTATTGTGCATGTGAGTAACACGATTTTTTATAAGAACAACCAAGATTTTTGCAGAATTCGGATTACTTTTACTTTTTGAGTTTTAAGCCCAAAATGTTCTTAAAATGCTCTTAATTTCACGTAGATTGGAGAGCTTTTGCATGCTCGAATAAATTCTTAAATTTTTCACCCAACCTCGTCTCCATGCTTAATCTCTTTTCGTGATTGATGTAGATTAATGTTGGACTCTTTACATTTTAATTTTTTTCGGAAAAGAATAAATGATGTTTGAAAAGCATTACAAAACAAGTAACAAATCTCGAAGAGGTCCGTTTTCACCATATCTGTTGCTTAATAGACCTTTTCATAAATTACGTCACAAACATCACTTGCCTCGTTTTGAAATCATTTCCATGGTGATCAACTCCTAGTGGATTCAAATTAGCTGGCAGTGTTTTTTCAAACCTCAATAACTTTTGATATAATTTTAATTAAGGATCGATTTCGTACTCGTTGAAAAGACAAACAGAAGTGGAATATTGTTAAAATATTATAATATATATTAAGATAAGATAGAGTGATGGGTACGAAAAGACTTAGTTAAAAGTTAATCAAAACCTTTTTTAAGTCAACCAGGGCAAAGTTTTAACCTGTATTTTTTGACTAAATGAATATTTTTTGAATTATTTTTACGCATCTAAGATTGAAGAATTTGTGATATAAAAATGAAGATCATAGCATTATTCTACTGGAAGTTGATTTCCTTTTCTTCATTTTTCATCTTCGTCTTTCCTTTTTTTGAATTTTTTCTTTTGTGATAATATTTCACTTCGGATTATCTTTTCAACGAGCACATAAACGTTAACTAATTCAAATTATGTCAAAAGTTATTGAAGTTTGAAAAAACACTGCGAGCTAATTTGAAAAAGACTTTACATTCTACTTATATAAAAATCATTTGATGTCTCCATGGACATAATCACCATGGTAATTGATTGAATACGAGGCAAGTATCCATGACGTAATT
Organism: Clytia hemisphaerica; assembly: GCF_902728285.1. NCBI lineage: Eukaryota > Metazoa > Cnidaria > Hydrozoa > Leptothecata > Clytiidae > Clytia > Clytia hemisphaerica. Next base: position 966,276 of record NW_027104247.1, on the reverse strand, counting down.
TATGAAAATGTCTATTATTTCTCTTTGTTTAGATTCGAGCTGTAGAATAATGAAGAAAATTGAGCCTCATTTACCGACTGGTTATTATAATGTGTTAATTGCTGGAAAATTGAGAAAAGTCTTTTGTGATATGGACGAAGACGGGGGTATGACATTTTTTATTCAAATCAGGCCCGGCGGAAATAGAGAAGCTGGGGGTTAAGTCTCCCCACTATTTAGCAAAATAGACTTTTTGTCTCTAATTCCCGGGGAATTTATCTCATTTAGAGCCTTTTGCTCCTCCACTTTTACGATTGTTCCACCGGGCCTGAACCACAACAATCCTACTTCAATCATGTCCCTAAAAACGACCCTTTGTCAAATCTCAGATCCAATGGAAGCCATCTCACCTTTTCATGTTTTGGTCAACAAGTAGCCGGTCAATTTGGCTCATTTGGTATTCAGCGTAACTACTTTTAAGCTAAACGACCCTTTGTCACATCACAGATCCAAAGGAAGTTTATTTTGAGATACCGGCATAAAAGGGGCGATTTCATCTGATTTCATATGATTTGTGCATCTGTTATGCTATACTTCTATTCAATAAAGAGGGGAAATGCACAAATCTGCGCATATTTCCCTTCAAGAAAGGCAAAATGATATTTTTCTCAACATTCACCAAATTCAAGAACACTTTTTCAAGACTATTCTTTATAAACCCTATATCTCAATTCATAAAAGCGTTCCCAGTCATAAAAAGTTGATTACTGCAGTAGTGACGTAGAAAAATATCTTGTACTAAAAACACCCCTTCTCACAGACTCGGTAGGATTTTTTCAGCCGGTGGTGATAGAAATAACAAAACCAAAACTTGATGGGGATCGATATTCCCATATTTTTCATGCTGATGGGAAAAATAGCATAAAATTTAGCAGTCAGGATTAGTTTATTTGATTATTTTCAGTGGGGAGAAAAATTGGAGGATAATTTTCCACCGGGGACGATATTTTGGACAATTTTTCTAGTGGGAAGCAAAGGTTCCAATCTGGATCTGTGAGAAGGAAGTGTCTAAAAGTACGAATCATATGAAAAAGCAGAATTGACCATCATAACAAAGTAAATTTATTTAATCGTCTCAGGTGGTTGGATGTTGGTCGGAAATTACTCAGTCCCATCAACACAAGTTGGACCGGAAATCAATTACGGTGATCTAGATTCATTCGAAGAGCTTTCCACTGGAAACTTTCTTCTTGATTCGAACATCTATCTTCCCGTCATCGATTCCTCATCACCAATCAATGAATTCAGATTCAAATGTTACAAACCGTCAACAAATAGAGCTGTGGATATCACTACAGATCCTAGCACTCATTGGGGAGCTTACATCAATCGTTATATCTTAGGGCGGGAACTGAGAACGTCTTGTCAACCACCATGCGGAATTCGAGCTTTAACCAACGATCAAAGTGAAATGTCAACCAAAGCGAACCGTATCGGTCACCGTAATATTGTGCAGCTCTTCTACGGAGCAGCTTTTTTCGAAGATGGGAGGAGGCACGTCTTTCTCCAAGACAGTTTGAACTACCATGATTGCGATGACACAACTGTTCCATCTTTGACACAAAATAGCCCTTGGCATGAGGGATATTGGAAATTTTTCGTGAGATGTTAGCAACGTTCACAACCATAAACTTTCTTTCGCAATAACGTCTATTGGATCATCTTTTTACACCATAAGTAGTTATTAAGCGCTCTTCATAGGTTAAAAATATTACTCTACTCAAAGTATGCGAACAGTTATGTTGCTAAATGAAGAGCAGTGTCTTCAGATATACACTTTTTATAGGAAAAAAACAGTAAGTCATATGATTCTGGCTGGGCTGCTCTTAATTTTATATGAGTTTTTCAGGCTTAAATGTCAATATTAATGAAACTAGAAATCTGTACTTCTCAGTAATTTCTGAAATCTGAGGTTCAGATTCTTCTCAATTTGTTCTTAGGTTTTGGACAAATTTCAGCCTCGTTTTCTTATGGAATTGTTCTTATAAAAAATGTGTAAGACAAGGCACGGATGTCACTCCAAGTAGACTGTAAATCACTCCCTTGACACATTTGTTAGCATTTGAAAGGATTTTGTCTCAGATGAGAGGTCACTCTTAACCAAAATTACTGTAGGGCTAAGATCATTCCTTTTGAACGCAAATTCAACCCTATGTGTTCGTTTTGCTGTGGTGGCACCTTAATGAAAGTTATGGCTAGTATATCTATACATGGGATAGATGAACCTTTTTCAGGGGCTAATACGAGAAGAATTTCTAGTTGGTTTAAAGATGTTGAAAATTATTATTCATTTTTTCCAGGGGGTTATAAGAGTTAACGTAAAACTTGCAGGGGGGGATTTTTATTTTGTTCACCATTTCAAATTTAGTTTGTATTGCTCACTTTTTGATCACGTGATTAAATGATGGCTACGTCATATCTTCCTTCATTTCGAGTAAGGTCTAAAAGCCTGGAGCTGTCTGTTGTGTAGATTAATTCATTGTAACGGTAATACTAAAACGCACAACGAGCCCACAGCAACCCACAACGACCCACAACAAACCACAAAAGCCTGGAGCTGTCTGTTGTGTAGACTAAATGATTGAATGATAGACACATTCCAGAGGAGTGTGCGGTAACGGTAATACTAAAACACACAACGAGCCCACAGCAACCCACAACGACCCATAATGACCCACAACAAGCCACAAGGACCTACAACAAGCTGCAACGGCCCAAAAGGACCCAGAAAATGGCACAACGACCCACTTCGAGCCACAACCAGCCGCTATGTAGCTCGTAGTGGGTCGTTGTGTGTTTTAGTATTACCCATCGGTAACGTGATCAAAAGCTAAAATTTCTTTTCTAAGAAAAAAAAATTGGCAAAAAGTTAACAATTGGCTTCCAAATCAGGTTATTAATACGGACTATGATCAGTCTGATTTTTAATCTTCGGAATGGGACCTTTCTCTGATTGATGGATTATGTTAAGAACTAGAGAAAAAGCGAACGGTCGAAAATTTCAAATGTCAGCAAGCAGGGCGCCGATAAGAGAAGATCTTTCCTGGTTTGGATGTTTTTTAAACTAAATCATTTGGTGAAGGGGGTTAAACGGCAGAGACTAACATTTTTAATGGTGTAGAGTCCACTTAAAGATATCATTTTTCATTTCTATTTTTTAGAATTCAAAATTCACATGATAATTTCCTTACTGTTTGCATAATTTTGCTCATAGTTTATTATGTGTAAATCTTGAATAATTGTTTATTGTTTTCTGCATTAAATTATATGTATAGTCCTAGTCTACGTCAGATCTTTTTTTTCTTTATCGAAACAAATACACATGTACACTACAAACATCATATATTACAATACATTACTTAAACATAAATATAGTCTCTTTACCCGCTAGGAACTAACATTATATCACTATAGGTACTAGACTATGTGAAACAAAGAGCAAAAATAATAATAAAGGAGGAAAAGGATCTTGGAAAAAGAAGCAACAAATTGTTAGGTAAAAGCTAGCCTGGGAATCCATGCTATGATTTCTTCTTTGATAAATTGATGGCGAAATGTATAGCATGGTACGGGTTGAGAGTTTGAATTTCTCAGATCCTAATAACAGTTGAAAACATAGCCAATCAAATTTTGTTATTCTTTTACTGGTCACACTTTCTTAGAGAAACCGCAACTTTCGAAATTTGGTTTTTATTTTAGTAAGTGAGGACAGCGCTAAATTCGAATTTCCCACTGTAAAAAATGTGAGTCCAATATTGGACTCACAGCTCGAACCCGTCTTGTGTACATCAAATTATAAAAAAACACACGACGGGTCTCCTGTCTAGGTAAAAGCATAAAATAAAGCACTGCTAAACCTTCCAGTTTCGTTAAGAAATTCAACAACAGAACAAAGAATAGACTTATTTAGAATTGAGGTCAAACTTTCATCCCCATATAATAAAAGCCGACAGAAAAAAGGAGGGATAAGTGGATGAAAAACAATGCCTTGTTAAGTTAATGTTTGAATCTGTATATATAAAACAAAATTTAAAATCAAAACAAAACAAAATTTTTATAATTTATGCAATTTCAGTACAATTTATTCAATTTAATTTAATTTATTCATGACATAATTTATTTTCATTAGCTAATTATTTATACTAATTTATTCATGACATCACTATTTATTTGACCTCACTTCTTAGGCTACCATTATGCTGAGTCACCATGTTGGAATTGGCATGCCAACATGGTAGACTTATGCATAAAAGGTGTGTCTCAAGTTAGTCTTGCTAATGCCACTAGCCAGTAAGCATCATACAACCTAGTCAATTTTCATAAATTCGATATGGCTAACATTTCAGTCTCAGCCTCTGTTTACATTTTTTATTTTTGGATCTGATTTCATGGTTCATTTTGTTTTGTTTACACACATTTTGAGCTTTTCATTTACCTGCTGGCATCATTTCACAGCATTCACATTTGGCCAGCTGGTAAGTTTCTGATGCATCTTTTTTGACTTGAACTTTTGTGAGATATAGACTTAGGCTTATTTTCTTTTATTTGTCAAACTTTATACTTACGCCATTTTTCATTTTTACATTATTTAGCTTGACGGTTTCAATATCAACATATCGTACAAAACTCGCCTGATTTAATGTCCCGCCAGTACCGGTAACCCAATGTGCAATACGAACATATATTACAGTACATTACTTAAACATAAATATAGTCTCTCTCCCCGCTAACGTTCTAGACTAGGTGAAACAAAGAGCAAAAAGAATAAAAAAAGAGGAAAAGGATCTTGGAAAAAGAAGCTACAAATTGTTAGGTAAAAGAATAAAATAAAGCACTGCTAAACCTTCCAGTTTCGTTAAGAAAAATACCAAAAGAACAAAGAATAGATTAATTTAGAATTGAGGTCAAACTTTCATCCCCATATAATAAAAGCCGACAGAAAAAAGGAGGGTTAAGTGGATGAAAAGCAATGCCTAGGGTCTGAAGTTTGTCAAACAAAGATTGTCTTGCATGGGAATATATAGAGCAGTGCAGAAAAAAGTGCTGAGTATTTTCAACAGAGTTAGCTCGGCAGTCACAGAAAAGGTCTAAAGTGTCGCGGAAGCCATGTCTAAATTTATGCTCGTTGAAATGACTGTAACAAACCCGAAGTCGATTAACAAAACCCAGCAGAGAAATGGTAGATAAAGAACTCCTTTTAATCATAACTTCTTTGATGAATTTTTGTGTAAT